>NW_005842033.1:695619-714427 GCF_000455745.1 Alligator sinensis | reverse complement strand
TCTTTCCCTTCCCTCTCACCTCATTTCCTTGCTCTTTTCTCCCCATTTTCCTGGTTTTAGTTACAGCTGTGGGGGTGTCAAGATAAAATGAGTGAGTTTTCCACTAAATTTTGGAGGACTACTGTCCAAGCCCATGCCATGTTTTCAGGTTTAATAAAGGTCTTAGGCTAGCTAATTTAAACTTGAGCCCACCAGCTATGCTGCTCTTGTCAGAAATACAAAATGGCCATCTGATGATCACTTTTGTGTAAATAAGGTGCACAGTAGGCCATACGGCAGAAGAGTCTTAAGTGGACCTTAAAAAGTAAAGATGTAAGCAGCCTTGTAAACTGTCTCAGAAAGGTTTTATTATGTACAGCAGGTTCCTTCACAGAAGAAAGAGTAGAGATGACAATGAGAGAAACTCCCAAATATGTAGATGAGGTTTGGAAATCAAAGGGTATAATGATGCGGCTGGGTGCCTGGTCCAGTTGTCACACACGTGGGCAGTAATGACTTCCAGTTGCCATCACTGCTGGTGTGCTTACACAGCTCTGGTGGCAGCCATTTTTTTCCTGTGTCCCTAGGTCAGGGGCCAGGACAGCTACTCTGGTTGTCCCATCCTAGTTACACTGCTGTTGGAAGGTTGGTCTGAGGAAAAGGCCAAGCAGGAGGCAATACAGTACCCTGTAAGGAAGGTTAATGAGAGAAGTGCAGGGAATACAATAGAGCTTTGAAAGAGGTAAATCAAATGTAAATGTTTGATCACATTTGATACAGTAACAACTGGGGAAACATTCAGAGATGTTCGGAGATGCGGGGATCAGTGGTGGATGTTAGAAGCTGTGGTTTGCATGGAGCACGGAGGAGAAATGCTCTTCATCTTTGGAGAGTCTACCATGGATGCCCAAGGGATACCCAGCTTCCTCTGGCTTCCATCTTCCTTTTCCCAGTCTCTTCACACATGGATCTGAACTGGGAGCTGCATTGTGCATATTTGAGCTTGCGGTGCATTTTCATATAATATTTATGCATGTCTGACAAGGGGAGATTTTTTCATAGGTACAAATGGCAGTGAGGCATTGAGCTCTCTTTGAACTCCTCTTGGCTTTCAGGAGGAGTCAGGCCTTCATTGCTACTGCTGCCTCTGAAAATTTGCTTTTCAGATGCTGTTGGTTGTGGGTATCTAGGTTAGTAATCAGGAGGCAGTGATTAGTGGAAGTAGTGTAGAAAATGTGTAGTGTGTGACGTACTATATGCTTATATATTTTAATTACCATGGGATGGTCCAGAGCAATGGGCAGATGTTATCCCAATAAGTTGATAAATATCTGTGTTTATAACATTAAACACAGAGGCCCTTAGTTAATCCAGTTATTTCAAAATAGCATTATTCTGTAAGGCATCTTATTACCATTCTGCATGGAAAACTGCTTAACTTTTGCAGGCAGTTGACTCACAAATAGTTTTATTATACCTGTGCATATTGCTTATCTCTGTCATATGTAGGCTGGCTTCTGAGTTGCTCCTGATTATGAAATAATCTACTTGAACCCACTTGCTTGTTGCTTTTCCTGAATGCCTTCTTGCTATCATTGTGCAGCACACAAATATTACTTTCTTAGACTTCCTTTTTCCACTAACATACTTTATTTCAGTATAAAACTAAAACAAGACTTTGCATAGATGCATCTAATCAGAGGTATAATAAGCAGGGTTCAGGGTTTACAGTCTGAGAAAACCCTACAGGAGAACAGGAAGGGAGGCGGCAGGTGCCACTGAGTGCTGGAGATGAGGGGATGCTAAGAGCAAGGGGGAGGTGAATGAGGGGAGTAACGAAGTCCCATCTTTTCCAGGTACTCAGAAACAGTCCCCAGCTGCTGCTACTGCCACCTTGATCTGGTCTGCCCTGCCCACCCCACTTGTTGCTCCTATAGCAGCAGTATGGTGTCTGGGCTGCGGCAGCAATGCCATGGGGCTGCTTCTGCTGCCCAAGTGTAGACGCCATGGGGGTGGGGTGCCATTTTAGGCACCATTGTACTATGTTGGTGCCAGGTGCTGCTGCCCTACTTGCTGCCCACCTAAGTTCCACTACTGCATTTAATATTACAGAAGATTTTAGTTTATTCAAGATATTTATTTTGGTGTCCATTTTCTGAAGAATACCCTTGAGGCCAAAAGGCCATTTTCTAGTGCAAGGCAAGCATGATGAAATGCCTGAACTCAGTCATTTAAACTAAGGATCCATTTTTGATCCCCTCACAGCTGTTAAGTAACATCAGCAGTAATAGAAATGTCATCAGAAATCAACCTTTTGTTCATTTATGATTTGTTCTGTTTTCTTTTTGCTTTCTACTTTCTCATGTCATTACAAAAC
Organism: Alligator sinensis; assembly: GCF_000455745.1. Lineage (NCBI taxonomy): Eukaryota > Metazoa > Chordata > Crocodylia > Alligatoridae > Alligator > Alligator sinensis. Next base: position 712,071 of record NW_005842033.1, on the reverse strand, counting down.
TAATTGAGGGTATTGTCAAGGAAATGACTTTCATACAGGTGTATATTAAATACTTTTGCTATATTATATAGTATATAGTCAGCATTTTTCAATGAATGATATCAATAAAGGATCGAGTCTAGTCAGTCTTATTAATGTTGAGGAGGTTTTTTTATGTGAGCAGTCATTATGAACTCTATAGGAATAATCACTTGAGGTAAGGATAACTTAAATGAATGAAGTATGAAGGCTCAACTACAAACATCTTATTAAATATTCTAAATTGTAAAAGGTTTTGAAATGATTAGAAGGAATTTAATATGGTGGTTTATTTCTCTTTGTTTACATATACATCAATTTTGTTAGTGTCTATTGGAATTGAAATGTTTTCAAAGGATGTTTCAAAAGGAAACAAAAGCCTCAACATACAAATTTCCATGCAGAATACAAAGTGAGGAGCTGTGAATAGATGTATTCATGTATTATGACATCAGTCGTACAAGGAGCCCCAGTTGTAAATATTACAAAATATGTACCGATGTCATTGGTTTCTATATAATTAGCCAGTATGTATCCAAGACAGTGGAGCCTATGTCCTAAGTCATATTGCAGCTGCCCAAAGTAACTCTGATTAATGCTAGGTGAGATGTTTTGTCATGTTATATTTTTGGCTGGTGGAATCAAAAAGTATTGTTAACTCTGGAAATTCCCAAGAACAGTTTGTTAGTACATTTGGAGGCATGCTTCCATGCATTGAATAGAGCATATTAAATATGCAGTTAACTTGGGTTATGTATCTTTTTACCATATACATTTTAGCTTAATGTGTAGGTAGAGGTAGAAAGTGAATTGTAACTTAAATTCGCTAGAAAGCACTTAGAATGTGTACTAAGGTAATTACTTACTGCATCCTGCAGACTATCAGGGTCATCCCTTCACATTAACCCTTTTAAAAGGTGCATTAACCACTAGCTCAGAGATGTCACACACACCTAAGGCCAGATCTGGAGTACTGGCCTCCTTGTGGGCTGGATCCACTCCAGTGCATGAGGACTGCTGCAGCGGCCACCATAGTGGCAGAGGCACAGGGTCCGGTAGTGGTGGAAGTGCAAATAGTGTAGGCTCCAGTGGGGGTAGGGGTAGCAGGAGCTTTGGGTCCAACAGGGTGAGCCAAGTTTGCTATGAATGGCCATGCCAAAGAGGGCCAAAGGGCCCAACTTCCAGTGCCCTCCAGTAGCTCAGTAGGTTGGATAGAGAGCCTCCACAGGTAGAATCCAGCCCATGGGCCATATGTCTGAAATCCCTGCTGTAGCTAATCAGTCAGGCAAAGGGGAAATAGGGCAGCTTATACTGGTAAAAATTGTTGCATGCTTCTAAAATTTTAGGATATCTAGATAAAGAGGCTGTAAACTAAGAGCATCTTTACATCTGCTCAGGGATGGGGGAAGGGGAGTGCCTTAATTAGAGTGGCTCTCAGGAGCTGCTTTTATTAAAATGCCCATAGCATCTGTATTCGGTGTCCTGCACTTCAAAATGGCAGTAGGGGCGGTTTAACTAATGTTTAAATTACACTGAATACACATGACATCGAGGCTGCTGGAGCAGAATCAGTTAATCAAGTCTGCTCAAACACATATCGGAGCAGGTGTTGGGCATGTGTACAGGTGCCCTAAAGGACCAAGCTACAAATAAATGTTCCATTCTCATCCTACTTGTTAGGTATTTTGTTTTGTTAGTATCTACAGTAGCATCTACCCTCTGCCTATCTAATGTTTTAGGAAAGGAAAGTAGTACAAGTGCTCAAGGAGTCCCACAGTTGTCCTAGTACATAGTTAACTAGGATGTTGTGTTTAGAAATGGATACTTAATTTTTAAAGATTTAAGGAGTTTGTAGATTATACCCTTGTGAAGGAGAGGCCTGATTTCCACCCCCACCCCAATATACAAAATATATTTTAAATGAGGACTTGAAAAGGATTCTCCCTTCAAAGTTGCTTATTGGAACAGGAAATAGTCTCCTTCATATATTTACAAGAATTTTGTGTTTTATTTGAGAATTCTAGCAAATAACATTTTAGTGACTATTTCAAAGTAAATGTCACAGGCTATTTAGAAGGGTCAGGGGTCAAATTCAGAGGAAAATCTTTAAATTGGTGGTGGGGTTTGTTTGGGTTTTTTTGTTTTTTCCTTCTGAGTTTTGGTGCAATATAAGTGTGTATTTCTCAGACATGGGCTCTCAATATTTACACTTAGTGACTGATATTTTGTATGCAAAAGTACCTTGTATGCATCACCTCTGAATTTACCCACTAGATATAATAAAGTCAGAGTGGGTTTAATGTACCTGGTAAGGAGCTAAGGCGGCAAAGAACACAAAGGAGACCATCTAAGGTTGCACTTACATGTTATAATTTTCAAGTACTAACTCTTAAGGAATGTTGTGCTGTGTTAAAGTTAGCATGTGCTGTGAACAGTCACGCTTAAGAGTTTGCACCCTCTCTAACATGCATTGCTATGAACTGCCCCTGGAGAGTTGGCAAGCAAGGGTGTGGCTAGGTGCTGCAAGTCTGCTCTGTGTGCCTGGTCCACCTGCTCTCTAGGACAGTATAGGTTCAAGGAACAGGCTCTGGGTCATCTGCCAGCTTCTGGTGACCTGGACTGGGTTCCTTGCTGGCCCAGACTGGCTCCCCTACCATCACCTACCAGCCCAGATTGGGCCCACCAGCCTAGATCACGCCTGCATCACCCCTGCCTCCCTTCTGCCATGACTCCCTGGCAGCTCTCTGCTCACCTGTTGCTCCCATTGCTCTCCGGGCTGGTCTCAGCTCAAAGAGCAGTGGTGGCAGCAGGCTGGCAGGGTTCCCCTTCCCTGCCTACTCCTCTGGGGCAGCACAAGGGAGTGGGAAGCTAAGGGACATAGGAAGAGCAGAGGGTGAGCCCTGAGGAACTGCGGTCACCTTCCACTTGTCACACCACTGCTTGTCAGCCCTCCAGGGGCAGGTCACAGCAGTTCATGTTAGAGAGGTATCTATATGGCTGGGAGCAGTGCCTCCTAGGATGCTGAAGGACTGCCCCCAACTCGTCCTGGCTTTGCGGACTAGTCTAAGTCAGTGGTTCTCAAACTTTTTTTTTTTGCGGACCACTTGAAAATTGCTGAGAGTCTTGGCAGACCACTTAATAAACTATTTTTGTTCTACAAATCAAAGCACACAACTCATATTTTAATATCAGTAGTCTTACAAGTACAGATATTCTCGACTATTCTGCAGCCATTCTGTGGACCACCTGAATGGAGCTCACAGACCAGTGGTGGTCTGCGGACCACAGTCTGAGAACCTCTGGTCTAAGTTGTCTGCAGCACGAGCTGCCCAAGAACAGGGAAGAAAACTATTTCTGAGATACTCAGAGGGCACTTAGCTCATTTTTTCCTGCCTTAATGTGCAGACACTCCCATCGTAACAGCCTTTAACGTATCTGAAAGGTAACCTGTAACAGCACTCTAACAGAAAAGGTCTGAGAAATAATAACTTTAAAAGAGAAATTTCTACTTTAACCTTACACCTTCTTGTGGCTCCCCAATGTGTATTTTACACTAACTTTTACTCCTACACACTAACATACAGCCACTCTGAGACATGACTTATTTAACACTTTGCATTCACTTTGAATTTGGTCCATCAAGACTTGTGGGCTTTCCCATGAAAAATACTAACAAACTCACTGAAGTTTTTATTTCTGCCTCTGAGATGATATTTGTTTTTCAGTGGCTGTGACTTTTGGTTCCATATATAATCAAAGCTACCTCACAGATTGTTATGATTAAAGCAAATTAATTAAGGACTTTCCAAAAAGCTTCATTTTTTGGATATTGATCTTAAAGTTACCTGTATATAGTACAGAGGCAAAGATTTCTTATAGTGATTTTTCTAAGAAGCTGACTACAGGGAGATCAAGGCCTATCAAAAGGGAAGAGGGTTATTCTCATCTCCCTTATGTGGAAACACTTCAGGAGTTAGATAAAATGTAATATTCCATAAACCCAATATCAGTGTCTACTCCTTGGTTCTGAGTGTCCAGTCAGCTTATGAATTTTTGTTCCCAAGTTCACCTTTTAGATGTATTAGGTAGACTTTCCTTGGGCATATGGAAGTCAGAAAGGGAGTGGTCATTCAATGAGAAATGTGCTCGTAATTGTGTGTATATCCCTGTCCTTTATTTTTTGTGAGAGTTCATTCTGGTGCATAGTTGCAATTTAGTTTCACCCACATAGTTGCCATGAGGACACTTGGTGCATTGAGCCAGATATAACACATTTTGGGAACACATTTATAGGAACCATGGATTCTGATGGTTTTTTTATAGGTGTTGATAGTAGTGGCAGTGGAGATGTGCTGACAGGTTAAGTGTTTCTTGCCAAGGCAAAGCTATGTTTCACTGTTGGGCAGTGCTTTTGATGTGGAGCTGGGCAAAGTGAGGGGCTTGTTTGACAGCCAGGCTGGGAATATTTTTCTTAAGGTCCGATCTTTGTCAAGAGATGCTGTTTGATTATTCTGATTGGTTTCAGTATAGGGTGGTAGATGACCACCAGGAGTGTGCAGTCATAGGTTTTCTTTTTGTATTGTAGCAGGTTACCGTGGGGTATTTGGAGAGCTCTTTCAAATGTATAGTCTGTTTTTTTACTGAAGTGTCCTTGAGGCAGAATTGAGGCTGGTCAGGTGAATGTTACGAGTGTTGTCCAAGCAGATGTGGTGGTATCTGAGGGCCTTTTTCTGGTGTGCTTAGGATGATTAGTGATCTGGCGGACATAGATATGGTGGTCTGTGGGTTTTCTGTATATAGTGGTTTGTAGGGTGCCATCCTGGATATGGATTGTGGTATCTAGAAAATTGATGATACATCACTCTTATACTACCTTTCTATAGTATGTGCATAAGTATACTACTTGTACTCTGTTAAACTAACCCATATTTTGAGACTGATGTAAATAATGCTGCAAGAATGTCTTTGACCCCTTATCCCAGTAAGAAAGACAACAATTTACTACTCTTTAAAGGGTATACTGAGGGGCTAAGCTTCAAAGGAAACCTTTAAAGAGGATATGGTCTTCTAAGGTAAAAGAGCTATGTCAACTTGAGCTGACTGCTTGCAATCTTGCTAGCTGGCATTTTCTTGCTTCTGTGGATATCCGTAAAATCTCTAGTAACAGTATGATCTCACAAAAGTGAATGTGGACACACTGGTGGTTCATTAATGCTTATTAGGCATTAGACATTACACTGTAGAGCAGAGGCAGGCAATTATTTCGTCTGGAGAGCTGTTTAATGAGTTTTGGTAAGCTGTCGAGGGCCTCATGGGTAGCCCTGCCCCTTGACAGGTGTCCTGCCCACTGCTCTCCATATTGGAGCACCCCAAGTCTCCATGAGCACCCCCACCTGCTACTGCTGCTGACAGCAAGGGCTACATGCCATGTGGGGGGTCCCCACACCTTCCTACCCTCCTTCACACCCACACCCTGCCCAGCCAAACTCCATGCTCCTGCCACCCCCCTGGGTGTAGGCTCCATGCTGCTGCCAGTCCCAGCCCCACACTCCTGCCCTCACCCAGCTGCAGCTCCCCCGCAACCCCTACTGCTTCTATACTTGCTGCCTGGAGTGAGCTGGATGCCAGGGAAGCCAAGCAGTTCCCCCCAGGGCTGCTGCAGCACTGGCAGCAGCAGCCCTGCCCTTCCGCTCATGAGGGTGGGAGTGAGGTGCAATAGGGTATGCTGGCGGGGGCGTATACATGGGTGCCTCACTCCCACCGTCATGGGCAGAAAGGCTGGGCAGGCTACAATTCATTGGTGGGTGTTCACAGGGTGCATGAAATTGCCTGGCAGGCCAGGTTTGGTCCATGGGCCATATTTTGCCCACCCCTGCTGTAGAATAAGCAATGCCCTCGCCCTCTTCTCTCGCCCTCGCCCTCTGATGGGTGGAATAGTCCTTCCATATTAGTAGTGTTTTTAGTACATTAGTGTCACATTCCATTATCTCTGTCTCAAAAAGAGAAGGGATGGGGACAACTTGTTTTTATTCATTTACTCCATGCCCTTACGTGCAAACTTCAGTGCTTCTCAATTTTCTATTAAACTTGGTTCAAATTTGAAGTTACAACAAAATTTCAGTATACATTTTCACTGTTTTCCAGTTTGCTCTTTTTTCATCAGTAAGTATGGATGGATTGCTATTTAACTGAAAGATAGTGCTTGTTTTCTTTAAAAGAATGGCATAGGATTAAAAGAGGAGAGGTAATAGGTAAGCGAGATAAAAATGTTAGATGACACTTTGGCTAGGAATTCATGGTTTATTTGCTCAACTATCTGCTCCTAGATACATAAATCTAAGGTGTGGCATGCACACACAGTATGAAGCCCAAAGTTTAAGGTTTGATACGTTATGACCACATAGCTATAAATTGGAACTTTATGCCATTCAGTGGTATTGATTCCGTCATGTTGATATTTGAGAGAATGAAAATATATTTACAAAAGCCATCTTTCACAGATGGTGCATGGAGTTTTTGTCTTTTAGAGAAAGTGCTTTTAAAAATCTAAAACTTAAGATTGTGCCCTTAAGAATTCAGACTTTTATATGCCAAACTACAAAATTATATTTTTCTTTGTGGTGTTAACTGCTCAAGTGCCTGCATAATGTGTCAGTTGTGTGAGGCAAAATGCATTGTTTTGAAGCACTGCTATTCCCATGGAGTGTTATCTCACTTCAGAAACACTGCTGAGTGGCACTGTAACACCACCCAACATCTGAGACTCCTGAAATACTTGTCAGTAGTTGGACAATATCAAAACACTACTTCTGAGTCTTATCCCCAAGAAAGGTCAGTAATGCTACCTTAAATAGCCTCTCTGGAATTTGAAATAGATTTATAGCAGAAGTATGCGGTCCAAACAGCTGACTTGAAAAACCTTGAAAAAGCTAATAATCTAGTAAACTCAGGAATGTGTACCATATGTTGTTTAGCCTTCTTTAAATCAAGATAATACTAAATACATTCTTCAAGAAAGACCCCTCATGTAGGTCTTTAGGGTAAAGTTATAGTTAAAAGAAACTGATGTGTTTAGACAGATGGAATTTTGTTTTGTTTTTGTTTGGGTTTTGGGGAGGGGTTGGGGTTTTTTTTTGGCTGGTTATTTTTTTTGAGCACAGAATTTGAGCACTTCAGATTTATAGCTTGCCTTTCCTATACAACTACAAATAGTCTGGTAGCTTACGTCAGTGGAGTCATAAAACCTTGAGAAGATACAGTCAGCTTTGGATAGGGATCAGAGTGATCAGGGAGGAAACAGAAGCATCTGTCTTATGTTATGATCTTGGATTCCATTAAAATTTAAAATGTTGTCATTAATATCAGCATAATCACACTGAAACAGTTACAAAATGATTTTTCCTGACAATCTTTTTGTCATTATTAAAAAACACATTAAAACTCTGAAGTTACACACTCCCAGAAGGAAACCTGGTTTGACATGCATGACTTCCAGAGTTCATACAGTTCTATTAAGGTGGCCTTGGGAAACAACTTTAGCTTTTCTCTATCTCTTATGTTCTAACACAGTTCCAGCGCTGCCACACATGCTTGCCCCCTGCCTCCCCGCTGTCCTCCCTCTTTTGTAATCCAATCCTTCCAGGACATACTCAAGAAGGATTTCTGGCTTAGTGAGGGAAAAAAAGTTGGGGCTAGGGTAATGGTGCAATTTAGCATTTAGACATCTACTGGTACCGTGCTATTTACAAGAAAAATAAAGTCCCCAGGTTATTGCCCCCCACAAATAAAAGAAAAGGTTTGAAAAAAACAGGACTTAAGAAACATATGGGGAAGAATGTGAAAGGAAATGTTATAAGTAACTTCATCAGTCTGTTGCAGCTGCTTTGCTTGTAGATTTAGGTTAGGGACAGAAGTTGCACGTAAACCTGGCAGGGATCCGGGTTTTCAGATTGCTGCAGAAAAACACGGATTTTCTCCTTTGAAGGAGAAAAACACAGATTTTCTTCTTTTAAAGAGAAAACTGGGGGAAACTGTTGGTTTCCCCTTGCAGACTGGCAGCCTTCCAGCCTGAAAGGAGCTGCTTGGGGCTGGGGTGGGGTGGCTGGGAGATGCTGCCTGGGGTTGGGAGGTGTGAGGGTCATGGCCAGGCCAACTGATGTGGTGCGGGAGCCCCAGGCCCGGGCAGGGGGTGCCATAGGCCTCTCCTCCTCCATTGTCTCCAAGTCAGAGCCCCTACACTCCAGCCTAGGTGAGATGGGGGCAGCTGGGAGCCCCATCTGGCAGGACTGGGGGATGGGCAGGGGGCTGCAGGTTGGGAGTGAGGAGCATCAGCAGGGCTGGGTGGGTTGTGGCTTGGCATCAAGCATGGCCCTGGGTGGGGGGACTATGGATTGGCACTGTGGGGCACTAGCAGGGCCAGGAGGCTGCGAGTCAGGAGTGCAGGGCACCAGCAGGGACAGGAGGCTGTGGGTTGGGAGTGAGGGGCACCAGCAGGGCCAGGGGGATGTGAGTCAGGAGTGAGGGGCACTGGAAGGGCTGGGGGGGTGGGGCCTGTGGCTTAGGAGTGAGTGGCAATGGCATGGGCAGGGAACTGGCATATCAGAGCTGCTCAGCGCCACAAAGCAGCTGGGGGACAGCCGCAGCTGGACTTGCGTCCTGGTGAACAAAGCAGGCAAGGCAAGCTCTGATTTTTTCCATGATAAAAACCCAAAATCAAATGCCAAAACATATAGGTGTTTAGAAATTATTTTATTATAGTGATTGAGGCAATAGTAGGCTTCCAAATTGTTTTACAATTGTAAATATATCAATAAAACATCATGTTAAATTGATACCTATATATATAGCAGTGTTTCATTTTAATAGCAGAAAAATGCAGGTTTTGGGTTTTTTAATCAGAGAATTTGTTGGGGGGGGATATCAGAGAATTTGTGATTTTTAAACAAAGAAAACTAGAACCGCTGGGATCAGAAACTGGTTCAGATTTGTAACAAAAGAAGTTCAATGCACGTAAACCGCTTTCAAAATGGCCGAAACCAGTTTAAGATAAACCTGGATGGATGTAGTAATAGATTTAGCTGATTTAGGTTAAATCGGTTTATTTAATTTCTTTCCCAGATCTCCTCCAGATTCAAGTTAACTCTGTCCCCCAGCATCCCAGGATCCTTTGCACCTCCCCTCTAAACTACATTTGCAAGGTGGGCAGGCTAGTCTTGGCCCAAGCTATCTGCTCCAGCCAAGCAGGGAGGTGTGCTCTAGCCCCCCCCTGCCGTCTGGCCTGATCCACTGCAGGCATGTGGAATGTCTGTTCACTTGTTTATCAGTTCAGTCTACAGAGTTTAGACTAACCTGCGAAGACTGAATCAATTCAGCCTTGGGCTTTCTGACTGTCTGCACTTAGCTTTAGTGTACCAGTTTCAGTTCTAACTGGAAAACAGATCTGGGATAGAAAACATCACAAACAGGAACAAAAAAAGAAAAAGATACCTTATCTTCCATTATGGTAAGGTGGTGTGGTGAAGGACCCATGGAAGTCTCAAATACGTAATCCTGTCATATGCTAATAAAAAACCATAGCAATGTGAGGGCTATAGTTTCAAATGCAAAAAAGAATGAATTGAAGAATAAAACTAATAATTGGAACTGGCACCCTTTTATGTAATATATCTATATATCTATATTTAGATATAGATATTTGTCCAGTTATGCTATAGGCATAAATTCATGCAATTAACAGAAGACTGTCTTAGTTGTGTGTTAGTATCTTAATTGTAATATTGCATTAAAACATTCTAATTTATTAAGGATCTCTCTGTGATTCGTTTGCAAATACCAATTAAGTTGTGAAATTAGCAGTAGTAGTCAGGGTTTTTTTTTAAAGCAAAATAGTATTTTATTAATTGTATTCCATTTATTTTTTTTTGCCTCTCATTTCAGAACGGTTTGATCACCACTGTCCCTGGGTAGGCAACTGTGTGGGGAAAAGAAACTACAGATTTTTTTATATGTTTATTTTATCTCTGTCCTTTCTGACAGTCTTTATATTTGCATTCGTTATCACCCACGTCATCCTTCGTAAGTATGCTGGTGAAATCAGATTATGTATGTAGCCATTTGCTTGAGTTTCTTTCTTTTTTTTTTACTTTTAATCTTTTGATCATTCAGGGTTTTTATTTTTTAACTCTTTCCCTGAAGTTTCAGAGCCCCCACTGCTACAGAGTGACAATCTGAAATCCCTTGACATGCTTCCTAAAGCAGAACCTCTTTGTTCTAATCGTTGATGCAACACTTTGCTTAATCTTAATGCAATGTTTTAATTTTCTTTCTGCCTTCTGTCCTCTCATGGACAGTTCCTTTGAACAGTACCTCAAATGTTTTATATCCAGAATAATTTATTGCCAGTAATGTCATTTGCACAAAGAAGAACTTTTTAAGTGTATTCTCCCAACAATGAGAGTGATTCACCTGCCTTCATCCAAACAAGATTAATTTACAGTCAGTAGAGTTGAGCTATTTTACAACTTTTGTTGTTCTCTTTAGTTTTACATCTTCTTCAGTCCTATTTTTAACATAAATATTTTGCTGTCATATGCATAGACATATTTCAAGAATCTCCCATGTATTATGGAATATGTTTGATAACCTAGACTCAGATTTATAATCATGGATTTTACAATTAATTTCATATTTGTATGCTGGATTGTTTGGCTGGGGGGTTGTTTTGTTTTTCTTTGGTTTGTTGTTTTCCCCCATGTCTAATAAATCCTTTTAATCCTGGTATAACATGTTTATCACAGTTTCTGGTGATAGAAGATGATATAGCTTGGCTTTATGAATCTTTCAAGCTCTCATGCACTTCCATTATGAATTTTTTAAACCAGTGCTATATCTCTTTCGTAATGATTCAGGTTAACACTGTTGAGCTGATGTCACTCCCAAAATTTGGGCTTTTGATGAGGTTTCTTTACACTGCTTACTATGCTTCAAAATGATACAAGGCATTAATTCCAGCTTTTGGTCCCACATGTTAAACAGTGATTTTGTTAATTGCTATGCTCAGAAATCGTTCTATTGAAAAATATGCTAGCCCTTTGTTTTTTTAATTACTTGAACCCTAAAAAGTAGTTGTTTTTCTTTTAAAAAAGAAATAAAAAGGAAGAAAGAAACAAAATGAAATCCTGCTTGAGTCTGTGCTGTAGAGGAGGTATGGAGGTATTCCTCCAGGTTCCTTCTAGTTAGAAATTCAGAACAGACTACAGCCAAGAGCAGTTTGAAATTTGGGGAGCCTGCATTAATAGCCTATGTAGAAATTCTAAAATTACCAAACATAATTGAGAATTTAAGTGCAAAAGAAACATTTTATAATCTTGAAAAAGGAAAAATTATTTATTGGAACAAAGCTTTAGGGTTGATGGTTGTAGTTGTGTTGATCTAAGGACACAGGCAGACAAGGTTCTTTGGATAGATGTGATATCTTTTATTAGACTAACTAAATAGTTGGAAAAAATGTTCTTTGCAAGCTTTTGGTCACAAACACCCAGGCATATAGAGAGTCTGCTGGTGAATTGTGTAGAATACAAGCCAAAATTGAGGTCTGTAAAAATGCAAATGCATGGCAGTGAGAATCAGAGTGGAAGATGAGAGGTGAGAGACAGGTGGGGGGGAGGAAGGAAAATGTACGGGGTACTGGATTTTGCCAGACTTGCAGAGATCAGCTGTCACTACATTCCCCTCTACCCCCCACCCGTGTCTCACCTATTGTCTTCTACCCCTCTGATCCTCACTGCCACACATTTGCATTTTCACAGACCTGCATTTTGGCTTCTGTTCTACCCAGGAGAGCACACAATTCACCAACAGACTCTAAATGCCTGAAGAAGGGTGTTTGTGCCCGAAAGCTTGCAAAGAACAATTTTTCCAATTATTTAATTGATCTAATAAAAGATATCAAATCTCCCCAAATAATCTTGTCTGCTCATTGGAACAAAGGCTTTATTTACTGTTAAGTATTACAACTTTTGAGTCTTTACAGGTGCACAAGCATGTACATGCATGCGTAGGTCTAGAAGGAGAGGCATTTTTTGCTCTGCTCTAATTCTGGTTTGCCAATAATAAAAATATGTTGAAAATCCTAACCTGCCTGTCAGTGTAAATCCAATGTCTATATGAACTAACTGCCTTCCCTCCCTAAAGAGTGCAGTGCTTTTTTGCATAGTTTCCAGCATGTAAAATTACTGAGTTCACTCCAGTATTTGATCTTTCTGAATGGCAAGTGAATTTAACACTTTACTATCATTTTACAGTGGTCACCATTGAAAGGTTAATATTTACTCCAGTTTGATAATTAGTTTAAGATCAGGGGAGATACTGTTTCTCAGTGTAGGGTTGAACAGCACATAACACCTTGCATGTTGCAGATATTGTAGTAAATGTTAAATGCTGCCTGTTTTAAAGATGTCATCTGTGCAGCATTCATGCTATGGGGGTCTCATTTTCTTGACTAAGATAGTAAAACTTAAACAACATAACTATTCAATTGAAGCCTCAGCTCCACAGCTCCCTCAGTGATTCTCCTTCAAGTAGTCTTTCTGTATTTCTTTCTCCTGTCATCCAGTAATTTTTGTTTGATTTTTACTTCGGCAGCCCTGCAACCCTTCAGCTGATACTTGGCCAATAAGCAAGAATAGGGAGTAGTTTCCTGGAACCTCAGTTCCCTAATCCCATTCTTTGTGTTTGGCACAGAATCCTTCTGTACTTGGCTTCAGTGTATCTCTGCTATAGAGTTCTCAAAGCCCCAACTCATTGCACTGGGATTTAGTCTTACTGCAGTGATTAGGAATCCATTCATGGATTCCTAATCCATGAATAAGTGACCGTGGATATTCTCTGCAGAGGGCTTCTATCTCTGGATGAGAAGTATTAACTGCGCACCCATGCTCAGAAGAGTGGTCTTGAACTTGGTGATCATCTTCAGAGATTTGATACTCCAGAAGATTATTCTGATTTAAACAGTGAATCAGGCCACTGTTTTTTTTAATATAAAACAGACATGAAAGCAGAAAATAAATCTCTTTCTTCAGGACACCCAGCTGCTGATGGTATACGCCAGTGGAGTCCCTGAGCCAGTCTACAGGCTGGATCTAGAGCATGTCATATGAACCATGGGGCTGGAATTTGGCAGTAACAGTTTTAATTTCTGTGATTCCCAGACTTGCTGCAGGTGCTGCTCCTCCCACTGCCAAATATCTGGCCCTATGGACCAGATGACACAGCTCCACCCCTGGATTCAGCTCACAGAACTCCCCACAGTCTAGAAATGTTGTGGCAAGATAAGCATCAGCTGCATTAATTGTTGCAGCTCCATTAGCTGTGGCAATTAATGCTGCCACGACTTGCCATGCTGCCAAGTTACCAGACCTGTGGAGAGCTCTGTGGACTCTATCTTGTTCATCCCTGGAGTAGACTATGTCAACTACCTTGGGAAATCTATGATAAGAAGCCTCTTGTGTCCTATACTGATGAATCAGATCTTTTGATGATACAGCACTGTAGATGTAGTTCTCTATAATTCATGCAAACAAGAACTGGCTCAATTTTCTGATCAAGGGGTTGTGAAAACCATATTACAAAGAGAGGGGTTTTTTCTTCCTATGTGGAAGTAGGTTTCTGTATGTCTTTCAATAACCCTAGCAAAATTCAGATGAGATTATCATTGATTCTAAAAGGTTCATAATGACTTGGTCAATTTTGGTTTGTAGATCTTTTCAAGATTGCCGAAGTTGTTCCCATCAGGACAAGGTAGGATCTAGTTACTCTGAGCCATGACACCTAAATCCATCCCAATCTGGAAGTGTAGCATTTTTTATATTGTCTGCTGACAGAAGCTAAGTAGAAACACTGTTTTTGAGTTCGTGGCTTAAGTTTTTCTGCTTTTAGCCTTGTGGGAGGAGACTGACAGAAGATATGCATAAATTAATTGGCTACCACTTTCTCTTATATGAGTCTGATATAAAAATTGAATCCACCTTGGTCCATTTTGTTATGTTCAGGCTGAGAACTAAACGATGGAGTCTCTAACCTTTTATGTGGTACTTGGTGGATGGACCTTTGGTCTTTGAAACCTATAATTGAAGAACACCAGTGTTAAGAATAATGATGTAGTCTTAGTACAGCTAATGAAAGCTCCTTTCTAAGCCACCCAGTACTGATAAGGGCAGGCTTCTCTCAATGAAGATCATTTTCCTAGTGAACTAGTTTTAAGGCTATGATGATTTATCACACTTTACAAATTTTATAAGAATAAGGTGCTTATCTGAGAATAACTTATAAGAATAACTTATCTGAGATGCCCTCAAAAGGTGCCCTTGTATTTCTAGTTAACTAAGCCTGTCAGCCCCAGTTTTTCTGTCCTTTCCAGTCTCAGCTGCCTGACTCATAGGATTTCATTTATAGTACTGTACAAGGAAGTCACATGGGTCCTCTATATGTTTACTACGTAGGGGGCAAATTTGTTTGTCCTGTTGAACTGTTTTTAAAGAACAGAAGTCCAAGGTATTTTTGAGGACCTAGAGTGTTCTTAGTTTGGGTCAGATCTATGAAACTTGTTTCATTTTGTTTTTATACATCCTACAAGCAATCATCCATTATGTTTTCCTTTAAAAAAACATGAGCATGAGCTTGATTCTTCCTGTCTGTTTGCAATAGTTTTATGATGGTCTCTTTCTTTTGGGGGCATCCTCCTGAGCTTTTTAATTCTCAGGAGTTAGAATCCTGCACAAATAGCATCTTTGAGGAAAAAAAGAGAACTGCTGTGTACTTCAGTTTCTCTGAAGATGACATCTTGCCAAATTTTTCTCTTTCTAATCCCCACCAACCCAGTTATCTTTGCTTGTTCTCAAAGCCTTCTCCACATTAGGATTTATTTTTTATATTTATTAATCTCTTTTGGAGGGGCCACTTTTTTTCAACCATCTTGTTTTGGTGATTGGTTTATATAGTTTGATGAATCTTTCCTGGTAAAGCAGCATATGACCACCAGTACAATGTAGCTTTTACATCTTCCTGCCACCATTGTCTTTAAGGACCCCAAATCTGGGGAAGTTAGGGGAATTTCACCAGTTTGTACTGTGAATCTAAGACCCAGGTGTGAGAATCCTGCAATAAAATATAAAGAATCAGATATAAAATGGAAGTAAGTTTTCCCTTTTTAATGGCAACCACTGTAAAATACCATTCTGGCTCATGACAAGACTGCCTATGTAAAAAAGCCAGTTTTGATGCATCTTGACATTTTTTTTCCTCTCAGAAGCACAGGTTAGGTTAGGGAGGGGAATTTTCTTCCTAGGGAGGTTAATAAGGCATTAAATACATCAGGATTGAATGATACCATAAAAATGGGAGGTTCTGCAAAGACCAGTTTCTTAAATGCACATCATCTGTGTTACATACCTGAACCGGATAAGGGCAGTAAGAGGGCCTAATATACAGGGTGGACTCACCAATGGGTGAAGAGCTGATGTGGAACCTCTGGGCAGGGGTGTGGCCAAAGCATGCATCATCAGGTTTGTCACTGCCAGAGGTGCACAGGTACATTGGTCACATATCACATCGGCACCAATAGAAGGAAAATTGACAGTATTGACACTCGGGTTTTTTTGGCTAACATGGCCGATTAATGTCATCGATACATGTCCTGTGCATGTGCACAGCCGCAGTGCAGCACACAGGTGGCCAGGAGCACAGCCTAGCAGTGTGGAGAACAGCCAGGTCTGGCTGCTAAGTCTCTTGTAAAAGAAGGGTTTGTGGGGGCTCAGATCAAGGCCCTAGTGGTGAGGGAGGGAGTGAGGCTGGGGCAGGGACAGGCATTGCTCAGCTGGGGTGGCGCAGGGGACGGAGCTGCAAGTGGCTCATCTGGGGGGTGCGGGGAGGGTGTGTTTCCCACCGCAACACGCACCCGGGAGAGCATGGGGGGGGCATTTGCCTCTGGATCTATGTGGAGGGTGAAGGTGGGCTGCTGAGGCTGTGCTGAACTCTTCCCCACAGGGGGCTGGACCAGGCTGTGCTCAGGGCAGGCAGTGGTGGCACTGGGAGGAGGGGCTATGGGGGCAGGCTGCAGCCACGCCAGAATTCACTGTAGCCCCCTGGCCCCACTTCCCAGCATCACCGCCACCCAGCCCAGCCCCGCACCGGGAAGAGCCTGGCGCTGCCCTGGCCCCAGCCCGCAGCAGCAGCCTGCCCTTGCCCCACGTGCAGATCCGGGGGTACACACCACCCCCTCCCGGCGCCCCCCGGATGAGCCGCTCTGGCCTGCACCTCACTCCACTCCACCCCAGCTGTGCAACCACAGCCCCAGCCCCACTCCTTCCTTCACTGCAGGGGTCTCAATTTGTCCTCCCCCGACCCCTTCCTTCACAACAGACTTACCAGCCAGACGCT
>NW_005842033.1:694429-695609 GCF_000455745.1 Alligator sinensis | reverse complement strand
GCTGCATATCAACCATCAGATCAGTACTGGCTGATATGCCTCCTTAAAAATTGCCCATCACATCAGCATCAGCCCAAAAAATCTCTATCGGTGCACCCCTAATACCTGCTAGTGGACCTGCCCTAAACTAGACTGATTGTCGGTTTGCTCTAGATTAGATAGGATTAGGAGGTGCTATTCAAGATGTCCCAAGACTGGAGAACTGTACTTGGTTCCCTGGCTCCTAGGATAAACAGGGAGCCACCGAGAACCTGGGCTGTAGCACAGTGTTTATTTTTATCATGTTTCCAAGACCAAAAGTAACTTTGAAAAGAGCAGAGCATTTCATAAGGAAAAAAATAGCTTCTGCAATCTTTTGTTTCCATATTAGGATTGAAAAGAATACAGAGGGATAATCAGAAATCTTATTCATGGGAAACTATGCAGACATCAATCTGGTATTACTGAGAAAATATCCTGCAGATGTGACTGAGTTATAATCAGGTCTAACATTTTTGTTGAATAACAAAATCACAGCCTCATATTAGGGAACTGTATGGTATAATACATTCAAAATGTAATTATGCAATTGATCTTCAGGCTTCTATTGTGTGTAATCTATGGATGTGATCTGTGGTGAAATCAGTTTATAATAAAAAATCTTACTCAGTTATTAAATGTCTTTTGTTTCCACAGGATCACAACAAACAGGGTTCTTAAATGCCCTCAAGGACAGTCCTGCAAGATATCCTTTCACTGAAATGCATTGTAGGTTTTCTTGTGTTAATTTTAAGAAATAGATTGTAGCCTGGACATGATTTCATTTTCTGCAGTTTAGTACCTGGAGTTAGGACTGTCTCAAAAATGATTTCACCTCTTGATCTTGCATTTCTACACAGTGTTTCTCACTTTGCTGATCATAGAGATTAGGGCAGGGGTGGGCAAAGTGTGGCCCACAGGCCTGATGTAGCCTACCAGGCCATTCTATCCAGCCTGTGGGCCCCCTAAAAATTTAGAAAATTAATATTTATCTGACTCAAGAAGTCTATGGGCCAACGAGAGGCAAAGCGCTGCTCGACCTGGTACTGGCTACTGGGGATGACCTAGTCGGCGACCTAGTGATCGATGGGAAGCTGGGTGACAGCGACCACGAGCTGATCACCTTCACCATCCGCCGAAAAGCTGGCAAGTCGGTCAGCAA
>NW_005842033.1:654704-692530 GCF_000455745.1 Alligator sinensis | reverse complement strand
CACCTTCAAGATGAAACTGGATGCTTATCTTGCTGGGATCCTATGACCCCAGCTGACTTCCTGCCCTTTGGGCAGGAGGCTGGACTCAATGATCTTCCGAGGTCCCTTCCAGCCCTGATGTCTATGATGTCTATGATGCCCCTGGCTGCTTGTCGTGCGGCCCTCGAGGCTTCCCAAAACTCAGTAAGCGGCCCTCCGCCCAAAATAATTGCCCGTCCCTGGATTAGGCAAACTTATTTTGACTATCTTGCATTTTTTGGAGATAGATCTTCTCTAGGTAAAGATATATAGTGCCTATTAACTGTTATAGAATTCTCAGAGCCAATTCAAGAGAAAACTATGGATTGTGAATTATTTAGTTTTAAATGCTCTATACCAGTGGTTTTCAGCCTATGGTCTGTAGACTATGTCTAAGGGGTCCGCAAAAGGTGACTATGATCCATCAAAAGGGTCTGCACCTCCATTTGAAACTTCCAAAGAGATTTTCACCTCCATTAGGAATGGGGGTCTGCAAATGAAAAGAAGTTGAAAACCGCTGCTCTATACTAATCAGGTCCTAGATGTACTGCACATTTTGCATCAGTGTAACTTATATCATTGTATGTAAATTCAGATTGCACCAGAACAGACAGCTGTGCAGCTATGCCAAGGTAGCTACACATAAAAGTCAGGTATAACAGTGCCTTTCCCATAGGTTGGGAGGGGAAGCTAATAGACTGTTTGCTTTGAGCAAACTGCTACTCTGGGATAAACTGTGGATAGACCACACACATGCTAGTATAGTTTTATAACATATTTTTCCCTGGATAATTTTACACCAGATTAAAGTAAATTACATCATCCTGTATTCACTCCTTTTTTTAAAATGGACTTGTCCAGACTCTCAAGAAGAAAGTTATCTAAAACTCATTGACTCTTGGTGGTAAAATAGTAGAAGTCTATTATAAAACATCTAAAAACTTAAACTAAAATTCAACAATCTAATCTTGCTGAAGTATTTTCCTACTGATAATTTAGTCTGTTCTTTTGGATATATTTTACTGTGTCTAGAAATCATATTTTCAAGTACTTAGATTTTGCCCTACACTGCCTCTATCTATATAGTTCAATATCACTGTTGCTTTTTAACACTTCTCAGCAGCTTCCTGCTAGTTTCACTAGTTGTCTGTCAGGCATAGATTAGGGCTTTTGTTCTTTCCTAACAAGAAGGAAAGATGGGGGGAGCTGCCAGCCTTACTCTTTGACTTCCTGCTTAAACTTCTGTGGGGAATTATAGCTCTTCTAACTCCCTGTTCCTGTTTTTGGATCAGGTGTGAGAAACCATTTATACCACTCACAAATTCAGTGTAAAAATCCTTTAATTTTTTTCCTGAGGCCTCATAGAGACATTCAGTTTATCCTGGGAGAGTCGCTGTTCTCCAAGGAGAAACCTCAAGTGTAGAGTTGTTCAGGCTTTTTCTCCCAGAGAAAAAATGGCCACCCCAGAAGAAAAATAACCTGGGAACAATTAGAGTTAAATCACGCACAGGAGAGTTCCTTCTGGGAGCATGAATGCCTGTGCATGTTGTGGCTTCTCTCAGAAGAAGACATAGTCGTCTAGCATTTTCCTTTTCCTTCCCCTGGGAGACAGTGTGTTGCTTGCTGGACTCTGCTGCTGCAGCATGAAATGAAACATGTCCCCTTCACAATCCTCACATTGCTGCAGGGAAATACAGGCTGACCATGGGTCAGCTAATCAGAGCTGCCCTATGCACTAGTGCCATCTGTTGCCAGGCAGACTAGGGGGATCTGTAGAGTATGCTGAGATGTATGTACAACACTCCCCTGCCTCCCCCCACCCCCAGTTAATAAGGAGGACAGAGAGAATGCATATGAAAATATTCTGCAAAAAAAAAAGCGTCATGGAAATTTCTTGACTTCACTCTTAATTGTTTATTTTTCATCTTGATGATAAGTAACACATTGATTTTAAAAAAGGTATAGTACATAAAGGAAGCTTCCGCTCTCCACCTCTGTGTATTGCTAAGTGTCACACTTTCTAATTTTTTCAGACCTAACTTCTGTCATGTTCCCTGATTTGTGTATTCATCTCAGAATCTCCGAAATACAAACTCCCGTTTTAAGCAAGGGCATTGTTTTTTATGAATCACAAACTATCCTAAAGAGCACAACAATAGCTTCCAATTAAAAGAATTTCAATCACTTCTAATAATGGATTAGTCTTTCAGTTATCCCAAAATGGAAAAGCTTCCATTTATTCTTAAATCAAAAGGTAATTGATTCCACATTTGTGGATCCTTGTACGGAAACAATAGGCTTTTTATTCATAATTTGCTTTCAAGGGCTTGCCAGTTTAAAAAGCTCAGTAGAGCATCGTGTAGAAACAGCCTGATTTTAATGTGTTAGACAGCTTAATGGGCTGGCTGATATTCCTAAAAATAAAAATATAAAATTGCCTAACAGTACCAGGAATTTTGCTTTGGGTCAAGGTAGTCGAATCATGAATGTTTAAAACTTTGGTGTTCAGCAGATAGCATTGTTATTGAGCTATGTGACAAACTGAGTTGTTCAAGATGCTAGCTGTCTTGCACAATATTACCATACTCAAGGACTGCGGTAACCGCTATGTATTCAACAGACATGTATAAGTTATCTTTATTCAAAATAATTAATGGCCTTCCATCTTTTTATTTTCTCATTTTCATCTTTATGAGCACAGTGTAAAATACATAGCTTTCTGTATGCTAAGCAAAACATATATTTTTTTATAACTTACCTATTTCCCCAGATATTTACTTTGGTCTAAACTAGATGAGTATTAAACTCAGTACTTGGGTGATTTGCCTTTTTGTTCCTTTTAAGGACATTGAGACATATGCTTACCTTAAAAAAAATACAAGAAAGCCCTTTTGTTCTTGATTGTTGTTTTTATTTGAAAGAAGTCTGGAAAAGCCCTACCTTCTTCACTTGAGGCATTATTATGTTCAGAGAAGGAAGGTCACCTTCTAGACCGTCACCCACTAAGGCCATTGTTCATGGCAGATGTCCCTAGCTTAGGGCAGCATCTGCTAAGTGAAAGGACACAATAAAGATTCCATTCTGTGGCGCATTTAGGCTGTAGTTGTAGGTCAGGAAACTCTTAGGAGACACACTCTTGTGAACGCCTTGTGGTGAGGTTCCAGGAAGCTCCTATTTCCCATCTCCAGAATCTTCTTCCCTTTGTCCCACTTGGGTAGGGAGCATAGGGTAGCATGTTTCAGAGGGCTCCATATTGCAAATTCAATTAGATCTGTCTGAATTACAGAAGGAACAGGCTGTGCTGCAGCCTGTTGACTTGAGCTAATGCTTCTCTCCCTTACCTGGAGTGTTGCGATACTAAATTCTTTAATATGTACATGTATCTCAGAAATTGTGGGTGATAATCTTTGAAGAGCTTATGCAGGAATACCACAATGTGAGATGCTCTGAAACAGTTTGAATCATAGAAAAGTAGGGCTGGAAGGTGTGGTGGAAGAGTTCAGTAGCTATTATATGTGGCACTGTTTGTTTAAATGTTGTAACTTTGTGTGCCTCTCCAGGCACCATGTTTGCTTTGTTTGGCTCCTTGCTCAGAACAATAAGATTACCAGTCATTGTAGTTGTGTGTGCTGTCTTCTGTGGGCTAGTCTAACTCCCAACTGCTATGGAGTCACAAAAATTTAACAGAAGGGACCCCTCAAGATTCCCCAACCTTTCTAGTTGATCTGTTCCAGTGCTCAACCACCATTATAAGAAGAAAGTTTGTCCTAATATCTTTTTTTGCATAATTAATTAACACCATCAGTGTCCAGATCACAAGGGAATGTTCTGTAATGGTACCTCTTCAATCAGGTTGCTCTAAATGATATAGTGCCCCAAATCTTTTTCAGACATTTGGTGTAGGACACTAGGTGAACCACTGTCTCAGGAGGAAGGTTTCATTGACAAATGAGCTACTAGGCCCTGTTGGTTTAAGCATCTTATGTGTTCCTGAAAAGTGTTCCTGTCAATAGGTAGAAGAGAGGGATAATTCACTAGGGCTAGCACAAAGGAAAAGTTGCAAATAGTGAGGTACAACTTTCTAGTCAGTTACAATGAAAGATTAACACGGATCTGCTTGACTGTTCTGGTGGGACAGTCCAAAAACAGCGATAGACTCAGGTGTGGAAGGGACTTTATGAGTCATCTCATTCAACACTGCTCAGGCAGGATCATCCCTGACCCAACCACCCTGGCCAAGTCTAACCTGCTCTTAAAAATGTCCAAGATTGGAGATTGCACCACCTCTCTAGGTAGCCTGTCTTAATGCTTAACTACCTTCATAGTCAGAAAGTTCTTCCCAATATCCAACCTATGTATGCAAGTAACTGGCATTCCTTAGACCTGGTTCATCTGTCTCTGAGAGCAATTTGAAAATGGGCTAATAGGTTCTACTAGCCAGGCTAAATTCCACCATTCGTGGTTTCATTTAGAGGCTCTATCATGCTGTGCCAGCAGCCCAATTTCCATGGTTGCCTTGTGCCTGCTGTTTGCAGACTGTTCCCCCATTCTCATTTGCTTCTCAGCCCCTGTCAGCAACAGCCTGCTTTCCTACCAGGTTTTCTGAATTTCCTTTAATCTACCTGTCCTGCCACACAAGTTGTGCTGTTGCTATTTCTGCTTGATCCACAAAGCAAATTTTCTTTTTTTGCCCACCTGTGTCCCGCAAGTATCTCCTGAGGGACAGAAAGAAAAGTAGCACAACTGCTGCTCAGGAATCCATCTTGGTTTCATCCATTCTGTTGCTGAAGGGGAATGTTTCAAGTTGAGTTGCCTATATCCTGAGCAAAACTTTTCTTTACACACTGATAAGTATTTATATTCTCCGAAAAAACTAATAAATTGTTGGCTCATCTTCCATTTCTGCTTGAGTATGAATATTTCTGCCATTTATACTATACTGTATTTGAGCAAAATTAGGTGACGGGGCCAAAAAGAGTTATAGTTACTTTTTGGCAACAACAGAATAATAACAGATTAGATGGATGGCCCCCATTCATTGGAGCATAGCAGTGCTAAAGTGCAAAACTGTTTTATGACCCTTTGCCTTGCATACATTTGGATTTTGTTTTAATTTTTAAGGGATCAGGTCATCCATGATATTTCATTTTTAGAGTTTGGTCTTTTCATAGTGTGAAGGGAATTGTGTACATTTAAGAGGTTAATAAATGAGGTTACAAGTTGTGCATGTTGAAACCTAAAATGTCCTTGTTCTTGAATATTTTGAGAAATGTTGTCTTGGAAACTGGTCTTAATTAATGCTTGTGTACAGAATAATTTTTATCCTATTCTCCCCCCCTCCCCAAGTGTCACATGCTTTATTGATTTATCATACATTTTTGTAGAAGCCAGAGCCTTTTCTCCTCTTGGTTTATATTTCCTGGCTAAATCCTCCTATTAGCCTATCCCAGATAATATATTAACAGAAAGTAAGAGTTTTAAGTGCTTAGCTATAGCATGTCAAATATGTAAATACACTATCAATAGAAAGCCTGGCTGTAATGGTTGCTTTCTTTAGGAGCAAAATGTGGCATCTTAATTGAGATAATGTCATTTAGGCATAGTCAAAGGCATGTTGTAATATGCTGTGTACTTACAGCACCCTATCAGCTGACTAATTTCATGGTGACATAAATGTCTTAGGAAAAGCTAATTACTCATCATTTTGTCTGGTGGTCATCTCTGGGAAAGAAAGAAGGCATTTCAGAACTACAAAAAAGGAAAATGACTAATATCATCTTTAAAAATAGTGTTGAGGCATGATTGAGTGATAACCTTGTGTTTATCATAATAGAATCAATACATTTGGTGCTTTTCAGCTACGTGCTTTACAATCCGAAAATTTGAAAAGATTAAACACTGTAAACAAGCCCTGCACATTCCACAGTTGCTTTATTTGGGGTGTTTCAGGTCTCAGATGGAACAGTAAAGTATATTCCATCATCTTCATCATTTATTTGGCAGGCTGGTAAAGGAGAGCAAGTGGATTTTTTGTTTTTGTTTTTTTCACTACTTTTGGTCTGATCATAAAAATGTGGGACCCTTGATCAGTATCTTGACTTCAGGGACAGAAGAAAAGACAGTCTGATCTCCTAGCACACATGACTGGCAACAGGAAGTCTCCTGAGATCTAATTTGTATTGCTGCAGCATCTATCAGTACTAGTTATAAACTAGTACAAACAATAGTTATGGTTTTGTCTTTGCCACTGATTTAGCAAATGGCCTTGGGCAGTTCGTGGTCTTGGCCTGTGCCTCTGTTTTTCACAGTCAAAATCCCTGAGTAATATGGGTGTTGTGAGTGTTGCATAGATCAAAGTGCAGAACTTCACAGATCCAAAGGACTAGGTGAGTGCTCATAATTACTAGATTGCATGCAAATTTTGTGTTTGTTTATACTTCCTTGACTTTTACTCACTGTGCTGGAAGCTGTGGTATGCTTTTTCTCTGTTTGGTCCATTGTTGGTCTCTCAGGTTTTCACACATATTTGATCAGCTCCAATCAAACAACAAATGAAGATGTAAGTTCTTGATCTGCTTCATATAGTAAATATGAAAGTTGCATTTGTGCTAATTGTATATATTGTATGGTTTCACTCCTATTTAATGCAAAATGGGAACTGTGTGTATATATATATATATTTATATGAGTGGGCTCTAGTGAGGTAGAAACTAAGTAATATTTGATGCAGTGTATCAAAGGAAGCATCATGGACCACAATAGTGGTTTAAAAAATCATTAAGTTTTTAGTGTATCCAGCATGCCTTACACTAGTTAGATGCATGTCTGGAAACAGAAAATGAAAGAAAAGAAAGGATAGACACAAAACAAACCAACCAAGTAAGCCAATACTCGTACTTCAAAAATCCTACATAATGCTTTAAGTTTACTAGAAAAATAACCAGTAATTTATAGTACCTCCTGGTTTTCTACTGGACTCCTTAATCGTGCATTTAAAAATATTTAAATTATTTGACTTTGAACAGAGTTTTGAAAGGTACCTGCCAATTTAGGTCTCAAAAGTTCCATAGTTTCTTGTCTCTGACTTCTTCTGGCAACTTGAGGCCAGTTTTCCACTGTAAGACAAAGATCTTTTTTTTCTAGGTCAGCCTTATCTGTTTCCACAATCTGTTGCACAT
Source organism: Alligator sinensis (assembly GCF_000455745.1). Classification (NCBI taxonomy): domain Eukaryota; kingdom Metazoa; phylum Chordata; order Crocodylia; family Alligatoridae; genus Alligator; species Alligator sinensis. The sequence goes on along the minus strand of NW_005842033.1, from coordinate 685,334 downwards.
GTAATTTGGATTTATCTGTTCCATTGTTCCAGCTTTGTCTAACTAATTATGGAGATAGAAACATGTTTCTCCTAAACAAATTATTGCTCTAAGAAATATGAGTTTAAAAAGGAGAAGCAGCTAACTAGCAAATGGTGCAAGGGCTCGTGGTTCAGCCTAGCTATTTAAACTAAATATAACAACATGAAATTCTGAAGGAATTGCATAAAACCATGCTTATTTTTATGCATTTTATTATAGTCCTTTTCATAGTTGATTGATAACCTGAAACATAGCTCTTTGTGTTTGTTTGGATGTATTTTGGTTATTGCTTAAAAGCTTATTTGTGATTTCTGTATTTTATAAACTACAGAGGATAAAGATGCAGGGTGTAGCATTCTTCAGTGCTAAATATCCAGGCAAGTAGCCAGTCAAAGAAGTACACCTGTTTTTGTTCAGTAAGACAAGAAAGATAAAGTGAAGTAACAGTCCATGGCTGTTTTGAATTGAAGCCAGCCTTGGCTTTCTAGACAAACTAATTTTCATTCATTTTGTCAAATAAAATGCTCTTCAGGAGTCTTGGCAAGCTCTCAGATAAAGAATAGTGACAGTGCAACATGCCTGTGTCCAAGTAAAGTGCTTACTCGCATTAAGTAAAGACATGCATTTTTCAAGGTATTACAGCAAGACTGCTTACTTAGACTAAGGAGCTCACTAATTCACCTTTTCGCCACAAAAAGCTCAAATAATTAGGCTTTTCATGGTCAAAATAGAAATTACTGGTTTTACATCAGGGAATTCATAAGGGAGAACATGGAATTTGTTTCCCCTCCTGGGGTCCTAGCTGCAAGATTGCAAAATACTCCTTACTAGCCTCTACTCCAGATTTAGTAGGCTGAAATTGAAAGAGTGGATAATAACCTTTGCTTGTTTGCTTCATGGAAGCTGAAGGGCTAAAGAATATGATGGACAAGTATTCTTGTTAGTTATTTATAATTGTACATTGTACTTCCAGTGTTTCTCCAGAGTATTTTGTAATCTTGATAAAGTGGCTATCTTCTTAAATTAAAGTCACTCTTTTTATGCAAAAACCTGGTTATGTGTTAATCTTCATACTCCAAGGGTCAGAATGGCCTGCCAAGCTTTGGGATCTGGCAGACTGCAAGGAGCATCCCAAAGTACTGCACACTTTTGGATGTGTGGGGAGCCATAGTGGCCCATTCTGCACCACATGCCAGGCAGCAGCAAGGCCTGGGACAGAGGCAGAAGCAAGTCCATGACTAGCCTGGCATGCAGCACAGAACAAACCGCTTAGCTGCAGCAGTTTCTCTGTGTCCAGAAGCCATTTTGCACGAAGTGTCAGGCTGGTTAGGCACATGTTGGTGCTTCTGTCCCAATCCCTGCTCCTGCAGCTGTTGCCAGTGTGTGGTACAGAGTGGACATGTGATTAGTGCAGCTCTTGAATGTATCCAGAAGTATGCTATGCTTTGGAATGCTCCTCATAGTCTGTTCGGACCCAGACTTTGGTGTACCACTCGCTGGGGACCAGCTGCAAAGACTGGAACGTGTCCCAAATAAGACATGAACTAGCAGAGCAGTGAGGTAGTGATCAGTGTGGGGCTGTTCATGCTCAATTGAAGTAGGTAGGGGCACTCTACAGATAGGAACATTTTGCTGGGGTATGAAGTGCAGAGGGGGCCTGCTTATGTCAATATGAGCAAGGGCTGCCTGCCTCCAACTCCCCTTGGGTTTACAGGGCTGGAGACCTGTCTCTCCCAAGGGCTTGGAGGGGACAGGGATTTCTCTGGTGGGTGCTCTGCACATCTTCCCCACTGTTGACAGACTGCAAGGAGCTTGAGTGAGTCCAGTGGTCCTTGTACACATGGTTTGTGAAGCAGCCATCCATTGTCATGTTGCTGTTGAAGATCAACTCCATAATAAATTATGTGTTCCAGCCTTCCATATGGCCAAGCTGTGCTATTTGGCCCTCTGTTACTCAGTGGTTGCCAACCCCTGTCATACTCTGTCATAGTCCTGTGAGACTGCAGGGAGTCCGTATACATTTGCACATATATATTTTTGTAGGATCAGAGCCATACATTCCAGATACTGGAGAACCCATGCAGCCACTCAGCATATAACTTAAAACCTCTACATTAATGTAAACACCACTTTTTGTTTTCTTACCTCTAGTTCTAAATTGTAAAACTTTGCTTTGATTATCCATAACGTCCTTCATGAGTTTACAAATGATATAATATACAATGCATTTTTTTCCTCTCTCTTCAGATTAAAGGATCTTGGTCAAATAAAAGAGGTAAAGAGAACTACAACCCATACAGTTATGGTAACATCTTTACTAACTGTTGTGCTGCACTATGTGGGCCCCTCTCACCAAGGTAAGCATTAAGAAAAATATATTTAGTATGACTGTGCGAAGCGGCAGGTATTCTATTTGGCTTTGGATTCAGCTGATTGGGAGGGGCAGTGATTCGAATCGCTGTCCTGATTTGACTTGGCTGATTCTGATTCGGAGATTCGGCCACTGAATCTCCTCTGAATCGAACAGGTGCTGGTAGCAGTGTTGGTAGTGGGGGCATGGTGGTGTTGAGCGGGGCCCCACTCCCCCACCTGCTTCCCGAACCCCAACCCCACTCCCATGGCTGCCCCACCTGGCCCCAGCGTCCCAGCACTTTAAAAAAAAGCCCCGCACTCACCAGGTCCTGCAGTGGCCATCAGAGCTTCTGAGGGCTTATGGCAGAGCCCCCCAAGCAGTGTGGGGCACCCCTGCCTGCCCCCCTGTCCAGCCACTGTCACATTGCGAGGGTGCAGCACGGCTCAGCAGGATGCTTTGGGGCTCTGCACACTGTCCAGGAGCTGGGGCTGCTCGGGCTGAGCGCTACCGCGCTCCGGGTGACTGCTGAAGCTGCCCCAGCTTCGAGATGCTACAGCTGTGTGATGCGACAGCTGCTGCACGGGTGCCAGGCATGGGACGGGGGCAATCTCTACTGCCCCCCCACTGCCCAGCAATTGGGGGAGGGAATGGGGCTGGGGGGGCATCCTCCCATGGTCCCCCCACCCTCCTCCAGCCCTCCACCCCCTACTTACTAGCACGGAACCCGGGTCCACCTAGGAGGCTTCTGATTCGATTCAGACCTTTTAAATGGATCTTTGGATTCGGAGATTCGGCCCCCGAATCGAGCTGAATCTCCTCCGAATCAAATTGGCTACCGAAGCTTTGCACAGCCCTAATATTTAGCACACAGGAGACCACACCACTATTGATTTAACAACGTCTGACTTCTGATGTCTGACTTCTTCAGTTTAGTCAACCTAAACTGGACAGGGCTTCATTATCATATGTTCATAGCTTTGGCAAAATCTTTCTTCTTAGGACAGAAACGAGTTGACAAGCTTTTTGTTTTGTGAGTCCATGATCAGATCTGGAAAAAGTTTCAAAATATATGTGAAACTAAAACTCATTTGGGTTTTCTCAGAATGTTCAGTGTAGCAATAGTTGATAGTACAGAAATCTGAGTATATTTAATTATCTGCAGAAAGCAGAGCAATATCATTATTTCTTGTGAATTCTTTTTTTCCTTCTCACTTTCCCCTGAATTTTGGGTCTTTAGATTGTAAGCTTTTTTTTTTCAGGACAAAAACAATCTTCACAAGTGTCTATGAAACACCTTGCAAAGTGATTTTTCCAACATTGGTGCATACAGCATTAGTGGTTGGCAACAGATGAGCTAGTCATGTGTTTCTAGGCTTGCAGATGCTAAATTGTGCCCTGGGGTTTCAAATGATAAATTGCATTTAAAGTCTGCTAAATGCTTCCCAAATATTAGTTTTATGTGTAAACAATTTTCTGTAGTTGGGTTAGGGATACTATATGCTTGTAAGTAGTAGGGGAGGTATAACAATGTTTTTGGAAATAGGAGGAGAAATAGTGCACATGTGCACAATCTCTCCTAAAATGCTGTGCTATACTGAAATTTTTTTAGGTTTTGTAAATAAAGAATAAAATAACTAGAAGTAGAATGATGACTCTTAAAAAGCACCAAAATGACTTCTGCACAGCAAATTTAATTGGTTTTCAATAGGATTTAGCTCTATGGTCACTTGGTGCTTTTGAAGACATCACTCAAGTGACTGGTCTGGAATTTAAGATAGAAATCACTTGAGATCTGTGATCACTCCAGTATCTAGTAATTGCAGTTCAAAACAAGTACAAGTATAGCCTTCATATTTTAGCAACACGGGAAAAGTGACCTAGTAGTTAAAGTAAAAAAGATGAGATTGATACATCTGGGTGCTGTTAGTAGCTCTTCATTTGTCTTTCTGGGTGACTGGCTTAGCCCCTTAAGATACTGGTGTTAATGCTGATACTGTAAAATTGCTACTACTGCAACTGGAATTCTGTGTTCAATTTTACCTGTCTATAAATATAACAAATGCTTTATTGTTTCCTGTACCACAGTCAGACATGCTGGGGCAAACTAGGTAATGGGATTGCAAGTAAAAATGTGTAAAAGTAATATGCAAGTTTTTAGTTTTTTGAGGTTTTTTAGGACTCCACAGGGTATACACCTCGATGAGGTACAATACTTGGTTTCCAGTCTCCGCTCTTGTGAATATTTATTTTATTGAAGTGGAATATCTTCAGTAGGAGAAATTGAGAGCAGCACACTCTGAAGCAGAGTGGTTAGGGCACTTTCCTGGGAGAGGGAAGTTAAGTGGGTTCTAGTCTCCCAGGGGAGAGGTAAGAATTGAGCCTGGGCCTCCACATCCTGGATGAGTGTCCCAACTGTTGAGTGTAAGGAACCAGACTGGTAGCCTTGCCACTACCTCCTCTTGTGCATGGGGCCAAGGCTAGACTTTACTTCCACTGCACTGCCCTAGTTAAAAATGTCTGGAACGGAAACAAAAATATGTGTACTATTACTGTAACATTTTGGTCATTTTCTGATGTGACAGGAACAATACCAGTTCCTGGAAAAAGATATTATCCTGTTTGGTCTACAGTTTAAATATATACAATAGTCTAATTAAATATAATACAGACACTTGCTTCATCCCAGGACAAATTCTTTGGAGGAATGACCTGTATTTTTTTCACACTTCCTATAGTTAAACAGTAGATGATAAGACAATGTTTCCTTTTAGAATTGAAAAAAGCTGACACGTGCAGAATAGTATGTTTTAGGATTGGGATACATGATATGTTTACTACATAGTAAAATCAGTTTGTTATGTAATAAAAGAGGAGCAGGCACCTGACTTGTATAGTACCACTTGAATTCTCAGGGTAAAGTTATCCTATGAAAGGTTTGCCTAATAGGCAAGATATGTAGAAGCTGAATAGCAAGAGAATATAATTTAAAATTTACCTAACCTTATACTAAGGGTCAACCTTTAAGATGCCTTAAAATGCGTACCCACTAGCTAACTATACTGTGAACCCCTTAGCCATTTAGCTCAACCCCCAGCATACACAGTCCAACGTTGAAACTGAATGTCCAGGTATGAAGCTTACCTTGTCACTACTCATCTCCTATGCCCTTCTTCTCCTTTTACACTCTGTTTCAATTTACCTATTTGCTGGAAGCCTCAAATGCAGGAAGTCCCCCGGTCGCAGTGCCACAATTCTCTGGATCTACTTTCTGCCCGTCTGTACCCCACTTATCTTTACTGTCTATAAATAGAGATGAACCCAGAGGAAGAGATTAGTCCACAGACCAGTTAGCAAGACTGTTCTGAAAGGGAACCTAAGATTCACCTGCTGCCAGGTTCAAGTAGTAAAATGCACAAGGAACATGATTTTGATGATGGCTACAATGGATGACTCAGGCTGTTTGAGAGTGATCTACACGATGACTATAAATAGCACTGAGAGCCCTCAAAATAGACCCCAGTAGGCTGTGGGAGCTTGCAGTCTTTTCCCCTCTTGGGTATTTAGAAGTCCTTGAATTTGCTATTCAGCTGCTAAAACACAGGCCCGTGGCTAAAGCCCAGAAGTGTCAGCTCTTATAACCACATGGAGGGAAACAATTGCAAATAAATAACTTTTCTTTTACTGTTGGTTAGTAAAAATAAAATGAAATAAATTTTAAACATTTATCTGAACTATGGGACACATTTGAAAGTATTGATAATGTATTAAAGTATTGTAAATGTTTTTCTGTATCTGTAGAGTTACTGATCACGAATATTTCTAATAATTTGTTTTGCTTAATTCTGTAGCTTAATTGACAGAAGAGGATTTTTACAGCCAGATACACCACAGTTAGCAGCACCATCAAATGGCATTACAATGTATGGGGCAACACAGTCTCAAAGCAACATGGTAGGAATCATCCCATAGTGTTGTTCATCAAGATCCCTGTGAATGTTTCCCTTCTCTACTTTCATGTGAACTAATCAAGTAAAAACTAACCGGATACACTGCCACCCTAGGTGGAATGACTCATTTTTAGCTATAGTGCAATAGTTTTGTGCAGTAGGAAATCAAGGTTTTATCTACTTCTATGCACTGATAGTTTTTACTCATGGAAAATAGAAAAAGTATTTTTTCTATACCTGGAATATATTTGATACTGAATATACAGTGTCACTGTGACATGTACCATTGACACTTGCCTTGTTTTCAACTGGAATAGTCAATTTTCTTGGCAGCATCTGGATTCAACAGGTTTTCAGAATAGTTTTATCATTTAGCAGCACATGATTTTCTTCCTTTGCCTGTGCAGTGCAGATTTTTCTTGATTGATGCACTTATAGAAACAGATGAGATGTTCAAGACATGAGTGGGTTTGGGTGTGGGGAGGTGGACTTTGAACTTGTAATGAGAAAAACACGGCAACCTCAGTATCATACTCAAAATGATAAAATATCTTTTGAAGCTGTGCCAACTCCTGCTGTGCCCTGTGCTGGCAGTGGACCTCACATTAGAAAAAAATTACTTCAGTGCCAAAGAGAAAAGAGAATCACGAGGAGAGGGATCTTCTCTTAAGGCAAGCATCCTACAGAGATGCCTGTTTCAGAACTCGTGTCTTTCCAGTATGTGGGTTCTGATGCTGTGTTAAAGTTTTCATAGATTGATGAACCCCATGCACATCCTCTCCCCCGCCAAAGGAGTGGAATGAATATTCACCACAACCTCCTTCATATAATTTCAGTCCTCATTTTGACTGAAGATACGACACACCCCTTCACGGTTGTGCGAATGTTACTGTCATTTGTAAAGTTTCTAATATAGCTTTTAGAATTAAGTTTGCAGTTCTTATCTCAAAGATTTAGGGGGGGGGGTTGTCAGTAAACCTTAATTATGTTTCTCTAAAGTTGATAGCCCCTTTCTTAAATTTTAATAATAAACAGCTATGTGACTGAAGTGCAAACACACCATTCATCTTACACTTTTTGTCAGGTACGAATGGACAGGCCATCCTAGCCATCAGTGCAAGTTCTATGCAAATAGTTTTGTTTTGTTCAGGTTTGTTCTGGTGCATTTTGTTTTGGTTTGGTTTTCCAAACCCTCTTCACTAACCCCCTAAAAATAGCCTGAAATAGCGTGATATCTTTCAAGACTATTTATACAAACTCCACATGTAATCTTAGTATCTCCTTTCCTCTTACTATATTGCAGGAGTTAGCCACAGTACAGTCTTACTGCAAAGTCACTCTGAAGCCCTTTGGGAGAGCTATCTGGACAGTACACAGTCTATGACAACAGCTCTCTTTGATTGTGTCAGTCCATCTGGGTGTTTTAGGCTTTGCTGTCAGCATTAAGCTCTCTTAGAACAGGTTATATATGCCTATACTGTATGTTTCAACTCATATGCCCAGTTAAATTGACTAATGCAGCCCTGCTCGTGTCTCTAGGAACTTTGATACAGGTGAAATCAATACTCTCATACAAGTTTTATAAAAATGGAATGCTAATCACTTACTAGATCTTTATGACCGAATGCAATTCAGCCTGTCAACAAAATGACCTTTTCTGCTTTGCTGGAGATAAGAGAGCAGTAGATTTTGCCAAGTTGATCATAATATATATGGTTACTGTCAGTCAAGCCAGTGATTGCTGCTGCCTAAGAGGGTGGCATCTAGAGGCTTACAGCAACATGGCTTTAGGTATTGAAATTAGATCAGTAGATGCAGTACTGCTGGAATGAACATCATCTGAAACTGAGATGGAAAAGACTTGCATTAAGAAATATAACAGAGGAGAGCAAAGTCATTTTGAGGCAACTGGCCATCCTGAAAATAATTTCACAGTGAACACTTACAAAATTGAATAGGTCATGTTTTCCATACAGACGCATCTTTAGGATTCTGAGTGTTGATACCTAGCACAATGCAGTGCCATGTATGGCTAGATACTCCAGTTGGCTAGTTCAGAGCTGAGTGAGTTACCAGATGAAGTTTCATTTTTAGAACAGCATTCCACCTAAGTTAATTAGCCCTGCTGTAAACACAGGGTATAGTAGTCTCTTCCCTTTCCATCACTTCTACTTCTGGCCTCAGGCTCCCTGTTCCCCAGTTTCAAGCTTCAAAAATGATCTTTCCTTGTTCACAGGTAAGATCTTGGTCTCTTGCACACTGTAGACCTTTCTCCTCCTGTCACCTCAAGGTAGCCTTGTTGCTAGCTGTGTGCTTATTTGCCCCTGCTTTCAGTGATCAGTTTTTCCAATCCCTTTCTAATTAGCACCACAACTCTCCCTTTTGGTCACCTTAAAACCCTGTTTATTTCCAGTTAAGATTCTGATGGCCCCTTTCCAGGTTTTAAATCATCTGGTAAGTCCTGTTTTTCTCCCAGAAACAAATTCCTTTACACAAGCTACTAATAAGTCCCTGGATTGATCTTGACACTGCAGATGACTCAGACCTCCTACCTGATCATGCTTGAGCAGGAAGCAGATGCTGTTCAGTATCATAGAATCATAAAAAATTAGGATTGGGAAGTACCTTAAGAAGTCATCTAGTCCAACCCCTTACTCAAAGCAGGAGTATCATCAATTACATCTTCCCAGCCAAGGTTTTATCTACACAGGTCTTAACCTCCAGGGATGGAGATTCTACAACCTCTCTGAGTAGCCTGTTTCAGTGTTTCGCTACCCTCCTCGTCAGAGTTTTTCCTAATATCTAATCCCATCTTCCCTTGATGCAACTTGAGACCAATGCTCCTTGTTTTGTTATCTTCCACCACTGAGAACAGTCTAGCACCATCCTCTTTGTAACCACCCTTCAGGTAGCTGACGGCTGTTACTAAATCCTCCTGTACTCTTCTCTTCTCCAAACTAAATAAGCGCAGTTTCTTCAGCCTCTCCTCATGCTCTACAGTCCTCTAACCATTTTCGTTGCCTTCAGCTGGGCTCTCTTCAATTTGTCCACATCCCTTATGTACTGGGGGACCCAAAACTGGACACAGTACTCCATTTATATCTTCACCAGTGCCAAATAGAGGGGAGTAATCAATTCCTTAGATCTACTGGCAGAACTCCTACTAATGTAGCCCAGTATGCTGTTAGCCTTCTTTGCAACAAGGGCACAGTGTTGGCTCATATTCAGCTTATAAAAAAACCGGTAACCAACCATGAAGTTGATTAAATGCAACCAACGCTGAGCATGACTATAAAACACATGGCCCATATTGGAAAACATACTGATGAGAACTTACCACAAGGATAGGTTAGTGCAGCCCATCTGAAAAAGATAATACAAATTGAGCTGAATTGTATGCATTTGGCTGGAAAAAACTAAAGGGCCTATTTAACTATTAATGATTTGAAGGTCTCGGAGGAGAAAATACAAGTAGGGATTTTGAGGTTGACCATACTCTACAAATTCAGTTGTGCATGTGTTAACCTTCTTTCTGTTAAAACTCTTATTTCCCCTTATCCATTGTAGCTACCTTTAACTCATTCTGCATTTTTATATTTATCTTTTGCTCACAAGCCTTTAATTGGTTATTTGTATAGGATTTACACACAAGGTATTTTTATCTGTTTTGAGCAGTCCATTATAAGGCAAGAATGAATACTTTATTCTGTACATTTTTCTATATAAGAAGAGAATTTTAGTTTTGTGTGTTTGCTATGGGATCTCTTGCAATTCTCGACCAACTTACCAACTGGTAGATTTTAATAATCAGAAGGCGGGGTAGATATGCTCCTTTATAGTCTTCATAAATAAGATATATGGAGCACAAGTTTTCATCAACCCAAGTTCACTTTATCAGATTTTAATAGTGTGCCACCCTTTCCATCGTGATTGCTGCTTTTCTTAACTTCCATAAAATCTGTTTTTTGAGGTGGAGCACCATTGCTTTCTATGCATCTGTTCCTTACTGCCTTTGTAGTTTATGCTTACCAGTGCCAAGCTTCCTTATTATTTCCACTTCTCCATATCCCGCCTTTCATAAATAGGCTGTAGTCTCTTTTCTGGATCATAAAATTGCCCCTCCACAAACCTGGGAATCATTTTCAGACATATAAAGCTGTTTATTATCCATTAGAGGTATAGGCTAATTCCTTCATGAATGTCCTCTTGTATTTTTAGCATCTGAACTGATCTGGGAAATGTGCATTCTCACTGTCCTGAAATGTATTTTCTCCTTTGCTTTTTATTCTTTTCATTATTGTAATTAGTAGTAAATAATTCAATTATGTTAATACCCAAAAGTCTCAATCAGAATTGGGGTCCTTTCTCATTTAAAAAGTAACTTGCTAGCATTTTGAACATTGATCTACAGTTGTATACCTCTGTCTGTCATACATGGGTTGTGTCCAGCTATCTTGGCACTCCAGAATCATCCCTGTAGGTTGTACTACTGTTGTTCAGTACAGTCAGACCACCTCGGGCCATTTATTATTGTTTGTTTGTATTTTACATGCGGATGATTAGACCATCTTGTTCAACTTTCTATTTGATACTTCAAGAACTGTAAAGTTTTCTTAAAAAATACCATTGCTGTCTAAAATTTTCTAAACATTAAGTTAATTTCATATTCAAAACAATAGAATCTCTGGTGGTGGTTTTAGGAATGTAAGAGCTATATTAACCTGTACAAGAGCTCTGTTTAATATGTATGTTTTGTGTGGGATTAAAAAACCCCTTTAGAACATTTTAAAGGTCTGTTTCCATAGAGTTCTTTGTATCCATAATTTGCAAAATAAAGTGTGGTATTTTCATTTTTATGTTTTGTCTAATTTGCATTTAGTTTGTGCCTACTGGTGTGCAAATAAATATCAAAATGGTTAAACTTCTCGCTATGTATATAGTTGAACTTGCACTCTTACTAGCACTTGATTCATCACTTCCTTGGCCCAGAATATGCTATCCCACCACTAAGGGGGGGGAATTATATTTAGCAAATAAATCAGGCAACAGGACCTAGAGGAAAAAGAAGCCAAGGCATAAACTTGTATAATAGGTTGTGGTGTCTTGTTTTTTGGTTTGGTTCCATTGTTTCTTTGTGTGTGTGTGCATCTAAAACTTTGCTATTGAAAAATTCAGTGTAACTAATAATTTTGAGGATGTTTACTGTTAAATTCTTACCTGTACTGTTCATGTGCATCAATGCATCATGTAATTAAAGAACATTGTGGAATTCTCTCTCTAGACAGTAACCTAACTGAGGGGTTCACCAGGGTACCAGCTTTGGGTGCACTGACTGGGAGAGAGGGTGGGGAGTTGTGTAAAAACAGCTGCCCACTGCCACCACTGCCCAATTATACCTGTATTTACAGACAAATCTCTTGATTAGCTTTGTGCATGTCACAATTTGAAGACTGCCATACTTGTGTAAAAATCCTGTACACTGTGAGAGATATATTTAATACATCTACTTATAAAATAAATCTGCTATCATCCATTCTCAAAACAAATTTAAAACCTAATAAGTTCCAAGACTTGATAGCTTAATTGGAGAAGGCTCTTTACTGGCTATGGCTTCTTTACATAAGAAGTTGCCTTGTTTATCGCTGTTCATCATACGCAGAATGATGAAAACTTAAAAGTAAGATGCTGTTTTCAAATTCTCCCCAAATAGGAAAGCTATCATGTATAGGCTGGTTGGAAGGAACATCTTTCAAGGTGGTTCTTGAAAGAATAGGGAAGCATGGTTTGAAGGAGTGGGTTAGAGGCAAGGTGAGAAATGCGTGAGAGAGAGCGCAATGGAGAATACTTGCAGGCACAACAGCCCTAAAAAGCTGTAAGGCATCCTATTTAATAGAGCTTTATCTTTCAGAGGTCCAGCTAAAATAGAGTCCAGTAAAAATATTTAATCTAGTCTATTACATGAACCAAATTAAAATATCTTCATACTATTTTTAAATTTGCATGTGCTGGAACATTTCAAGCAGTGCTTTGCCTTTGAAAATAAATCTTGAAGCAATAAATCAGATGCTAAAGCTGTTTGCTAGAGGTGTTCTCCAGTGGTTGACATTCCTTTGTTCTATATCAGAGTATAGTATTTTGTTAATATCTCTCAGAAATGATGGACTTTGTTTTCCCTTTTGAAGTTCTAAGCGTGCTGTCACCCTATTTGTAAAGCATGTCCCCTCAGGTTGATTTAGGGCACATGGACTAGCTTAATTGAGTAGGGATAAATAGCAATGGATTAGGAATGGACTCACAGTGAATAGCCAATCAAGAGCTTGATCCTGAAAGGTGCTGACAACTGTGCCCTGAAACAACGAAGCACTTATGCACGTGTTCAGTGTTAAGCTTGTGAGTAATCCCTTTGAAGTCATATGGGAGTGCTTATGTACTTAAGTGCTTTGCTTGTTTGGGGCCAGAGTGCTCTTCGTCTTGTAGAAGCTGAATGTGAGGATTTTGTGATGGTAAATTGTATAATGGAAAGTCAGCGTACACATCTTTCTGAAACATGCATATATGAGTGCATACACTACACGTGGGTAACAGTTTCAAAAGTGTTTTAAATCCTACTGAAAAGCATTGAGACACTTGGGCACTTTTTAAATTTTTACCCTAAATTTTTATACTTTGATTAAATAATCACTCTGCTGCTTACTTTGGTACAACTTTTGTGGGGTCATTTTGCTTTCTGGTGGGAGAAACTGAGTGGCTGAAAGTGTTGTCCTGTCATGCGTTGTTCGGAGAAGAGAGCTTTGCCTTCCGGTGAGTTCACACCAAGCCTAGCACAGTGGGACCATAAACCTCATTGGGATGTTGGGAAACTGCTGTTTTGCAAGCACCAGCTGATTCAGGATTTTCCTAATTATAATTGCTTCCGTATTTTAATTTATTGGAGTAATTTGATTGTTGGTTAATTAAAAAAAAAAAGTCAAGGGGGCACTTAAAAGTGCAACATGCATCACCCCATTCATTTTTATAAGGATTAGATTACTTAGTATGTTTATTTATAAGTAAAACCATTATCCCAAGATTAAAGCATATACTTCATAAGGTGGGCTGAGGGGTGAGAGAAATAGTATATGAGCAATGAAACTTCCAAATACTAAGCTTTTCAATTTGGAAAAACATCCAAATGCTTAACTACTTAGAGACACTGTCCAATCCTCTTAGATCTATAATATTAGGAAGGAAATCTTGCAAGGAGTAGCTCTCAGAAATTTTAAACTCCTCACATCTGGTCAGGCTGGAACACGATTTGGATTATGAAATATGTCCCTCATCTTTTCTATTTTGTATTGCTACAGCAGGGGAAAATAAAACTGGAGGGCCTGGGAACCCTCTTGCCCTCTGCCCCTACAGCTTCTTCCCCCTGCAGCCTTTTTCCCCTCTCCTTACTGTCAGACCCTCCTCTCCCTGAGCACATGGAAGTGAGGGGCAAATTTGAAACTAATCTTGAAATAAACATGCCTGTAGCAATTTGCATATAGTACACATAGATTTGGGGTCCTTATACACATGCATTGAGGCTGCTTTGACACACTATGATTACAGCACATCAGAGCAGAATAGATTAATCAAGTATGCTGAAGTGTGGTAATTATTGTGCTCCAGCAGACTCCAGCATCACGTATATTAGCATCCCTGTGCGGAAACATGGCAGTGGGGCACTTTCACTAAAGTTCATTTGACGAGCTTTAGTTAAAACACCCCTGCTGCCATTTTTCAGCATGGGGATGCTAATACACATGATGCTCTTAGAGCCACTGTAATTGTATGCCTCCCCCTTGCCTCCCCTTGCACGTGTATAAGCATCCTTAGTTCATCCAGAATTGATGCATTTTACCTTTTATGAAAATGCTGCAAGTTTTAGCACCAATACTCCAAAAACACACTTTTAAGAAGCACTTTTGTACCTACTTTATATATAGTACAAACTATCCTTGATATTAGGCTAAAGTCAAAAGGCCATATAGTTCATGGGACAAGGCCCCAACAGAGTCAAAAGCATTTCAAGCTATGGTGACCTTGCAGCTCAGCACTTCTCAGTATATGTGTGTGTGTGTGTATGTGTTTGTACTCCAGATAACCTCACTTCCCCCAAAAAGGATCCATATGCTAATTAGCTTCCAAGTCCTGACTGGAACCAGGTATTCTTGTCACAAATCCTGGGATCCTCCAAAAAATTATATGCAGATGAGGCACAGGGCAACCTGATCCAGCTTCACGTCATGGGGGGGGGCCACACTAATCGCATGTGACAGGTTGAGCGAGGATGTGACCAGGGGACTTGGGGTGAACTGTTTAGGACTGCATTTGGTGAAATTTGCCAGACATTTAAGGTGGGTGAAGAAACAGGAATCATTGACAAGAGGAAAGAAAGGCCCAGCTCAGCTGTGGGAGTGAAGAGGAAGTTGAAATGTATGCAGTGTAGTGGCTCACTATGACTTGGAAAAGGTTGCCACTGAGGGGGGCTGTGCTTAGTGGGTGTTACCATACACCTATTCTGATAGACTTTAATAACTTACTCTTTGGTAGGTTCCCATCAGCACGTGTGCTTAATATGGACCATGTGTTTTACAGTTATGCTCAGTGTTGGCTGCGTTTAATTAATTTTGCAGGTGTTTTCCATTACTGAGCACATGCTGCTGTTGGCAGCAGTTTAATGATAGACAACATATTTAATGAGGTTTCCTTACATGTGACTATAAGATGAGGGGCCTTTCCCCCCATGCTCATTGGAGGTGGGGGACACCTGTCTTCTATTCAAGTAAATATAGTAATTTGGCACATCCATTTCTGAACCTAGCTGAAATCCCAAACTTTATACATGTGTAGGAATGAGAAGTAATGGAAAGGATTTAAATTTTTGTTTTACTTTTTATCTGGGGCATGGGCAAGGAGATTTACTGTATTTTCTTGCACACAACACAACCCAAATATAATATGCACCTTTTTTTTGAAAGGCAAAATGAAGAATTTTTTTCCCCCAAGGTTATGGTTGTATAGAGTAGATGGCCTAATCTTCAGCTGACTCACTGTCCATTTCCTGCTTAACTAAAGCTGAATCCCTAGCTGCTGCTGAAGACTGGTCTCCATAGGTAGATATATGATTTTGAAAATAGCTGAAGAATCTGTGCTTAAGAGCTAAAGACTCTTGAACTAAAGAGGCTGTGGAAATAGAGAGACCAGGAGCAGCTAGAAGATGACAATATTGTACTTAGAAAGTTGACTCGATTGGTGGAATGTCAAGACCATAAGACAGATGGATGGTCATTAACACCTGTAGAGTGGAGACCAATGAGCCATTAGTTGACTCCCTCAACTGCCTGAACCGTAATACCAGAGTCACTGTACTGTGGAGCAAGAATCAAATCAGAGTGTTCACAACACTAGGCAGAAAATCAGCTTCCCAGCTCAATTCATGCACCCCAATTTTGTGGGGGGTTGATTTTCAGGGGAAAGGTGCATGTTGTATGTGAGAGAATGTAATCGTTTATTGGATTAGTTTCTGCTGCACTATTATCTTTGTTTTAGAATAATTCAATTATTAATAGAAATTAAAGCCCAATCAAACTGTTTTAAAAATAATTTTACATTATAAGTAAAACTGAATTCATGAAATGCCTACATTGCATGAACAGGTATCTGTCACACTGCCATAACTATAGATTTATCTTTTGCTTTCAAGTTTTGGATTGATGATAGAACACATTGTCTGTAACGCTTGCATCATGTACAACAGAAGGGAATAACAGCAATATACTGTATGTCAGAGGAATGAAACAATATTGAAAAAAGACAGACGGGAACCAGATATCTATAAATAAATATCTGGTGTCCTGGAAGCCTTGCTTGTAGCAAGTCAGGCACACTAGCCAGTGTTAAAGGATCTGAATTTGGAAGTAGCCCTACAGCTGAAGCATAAGCGCCAAGTCTAGAATTAAAACATATCTGCAATCAATTGAAAGTGGTTACTATTTGGAAACAGCTATTTTAGTATGTTGCAAAAAGTCTGTGTCACGGAGCTTATTTCAGTTTTAGGTAGCTGGATGTATTTCAGCATTTCAGGCTATAACTTTTGTCACCTTAGGTAGTGAATGATAATTTTGACTATGCTGTTCTTGCAATGGATAGTATGTAAGACTTATCCCTGGTGTAACTTCTGGCTTAATTAAAATACTCTGCAACTGAATTTGGCCCATTCTGTTATAAAAATCTGGGATGCTTGCCATAAATTAGTATAGCTACATGTTGGTCCTCCATGCTGTCAAAATTAAACAAACAAAGAGCAGCATAAAAAACCATGGAAGTGAACTTTTCTCTCAAGTCCAGTCCACATGATCATGCTCCTATGCCATGTACGTGCCTTTGCCTGAAGAACATTTCAGAAACAGCCCAGAAAACAAGATCTTGGGAAAGGAGACTAATTGCCAGCCCTGTTTATATGGAAGTAGGCCCATGTTCAAAAGGATATTTGGCCTAAGCAAGCTTCTACAGCATAACAGTTCGCAAGTTCCATGAAGACTTCAAAATAAAATTAAAAAAAGAATGTGATGAGAGTCTTGTGTTCTTGAACTCACAGGCTAAGTACAGACAGTCAGAAAGCCTGAGGCTGAATCGATTCAGTTTTTGCAGGTTAGCCCTCACTGTTATAGCTAGGGAGTGGACGGGTGGGGTCAGCCATGCTCTCTGGAGCAGACAGTGGAGCACAGCCCAGGGCTGAAAAGCATGCTGGGATGCTGAGGGACTCTGATTGAACTTGAAACAGGAAGGGGCCTGGTACAAAAGTTTCATAAACTGGTTTGACCCAAATCAGTTAAGTCTGATGCTGCATTCAACCAGGTTTATCTGGAACTAGTTTCAGCCATTTTGAAACTGGTTTACATGCACTGAGCTTCTGTTCTGTTACAGGTTTAAACCAGTTTCTGATTACTTAAACCTGAACACTTAGTGTAACCTTGTCCCTAGCCACAGAGGCATTTGCCTTGTGGCTTCAGGCCTTTTCCAGATTTCTTTGACTTTATCCATCCTATGGAAAAAAAAAGAGCAGCTTTAAAAGTTGTCCATCATCCTGTTTTAAATACTCTTTAGTGTTAGTGATATTTTGAGTTGCCACTTCTTTCTCTGTGCAGTGAACCACCCAGGAAATCAATCAGCCAGGAGTTCAAAGATTTTTTTTCAAGAAAAAATAAAATCAAACATCTATAAGTCAAACTTGCTTACAAAGTACTACTCAGAAGTAACCAAGGGTACTTGACCCTTGCATACTGTAGATAAATAATTGTCAGAATTTACTCTGGCATTTATCCCAAGAATTAGCTGACTTAATTATGCATGCTTTTTTTTTTGTCAGCATGGAATATTTTTTTCCATTGGCTAACCCTGGAATGATACTAATGAATTCTTCTTTTTCCTCACATCCCATTCTCTTCCATATCTTTTGTCCATATCCTCCCTCTTTCTGTTTGTCCCATGTATGGTTTTGACTCTTCCATTCTACAGTGTGACCAAGATCAGTGCATTCAGAGCACTAAATTCGTTTTGCAGGCTGCTGCCACACCATTACTACAGAGTGAGCCCAGCATAACTAGCGAAGAACTACCTTTACCAGGGAAGACCACTATCAGTGCTCCTTGTGCCACGCTGACCCTAGGGCAGCCGACACCACCATCCTCCATGCCAAATCTCACCTCAGAAACAGGTTTGACAGACATGCTACCATTAAAGGAGGAGCACGAAGGTCATCAGTTCCTTACTCCTGAGGAAGCACCATCACCTCCTGGTATGTTGCCAACAGGAAGCCCTATTACACACAGCCATACCATGCATGTCCTGAGCCTAGCCAGCCAAGACTCATTGCATGAAGACTCAGTACGTGGTCTTGTGAAGCTTAGTTCAGTTTGACCAACTTTTACTGACTACAGACACCACAAAATGGTGCAATGTTCAAATGTTTACTCAAGATGAAAGACTTTACTACCACTGTAAGACTTTTTAACATGCCTATAATAATGCAAACTTTCCCATGTAATGGAGTCTACTAAATGGACAAGTTATTTTTTCAATGGAGCTATGGTTTTGGGGTTTTATTTTGACCAGGGTGTTAATGAGTATGTTTTGATGGCAACTGCTTTTATTTTTAAATAAAAAACAGAAATGGTCAGTAATCCTACTTACTGGAAATTGGGGTCCTGCAACTTGGAATTCTGCCTGTATGACAGTCTTTGTTACAGTATAAACGAGAAAGATTGGATGTAAGTATCATGCTCTGTGTTTTATGCTCTTGTAATACACACTTGTTAAGGCTTACCACTCCTGTGGCCAGAATGATCTGCACTTACATGTTATGCTATTAATATTTGAAATAGAAAATTACCATTCCATTTGTTAATACAAAAAAAGACTGCAGATGTGGATTTGCATGCCACGCTACAGTATGTGTTACAGTGGTGTTGGTATTAAAAGAAAGTGCTGCTTTTTTATTTGTGAGGTTCGAGTGCTGTTTCATTTAAAGACAGTGCAACGAACAAAACTAATGGACAATATTATTTTTTCAGTTTATTAAACTTTATTATAAATTAATCAGTGGTGCCTGGAATATGGAGGGCTACTGATTTTAACATGTTACATATCATTTAACCTTCTGTTTTAAGTGTTTAGAATAAGGTATTGTGTTGTGCCATACCACGGATTTTTCCATTCCCTAATGTGATAAGATTACCTGTGGACATCCAATAAAAGGACAACTCTATTTCTTTGGATACGTGTACAGTTATCCTTACACAGTTTCCTAGGGGGGGAAAATATGTTTGGATGACTTAGTCTGCAAAGAGGTTGTTTACATTTGGATGCATTTGCATAATAATACAGGAGCTATAGAATCTGTTTATGATTTGTTTTATTTTAATATTATGCATGGTTTTGCATTAGCTGTACATGTGTGACACAGTATTTCTACAGTAAATCTGTGTTCAGAAACAACATTGCTAAAATCTACCTTGCGCCTATAATCCTGCTCTCTTATCCAGTTAAGTGCAGGATAATAGGCTTGGGGGAGGAAAAAAAGAAATGTCTGTGAGGTGACACAAAATGAGAAGTAATGTATGGTAGCTGCCAATTGGTCCTACTTCTTCATCCATTATTTAAAACAGAAAGATTTATACTACGAAACTGCTGTACTGTAATTTGAGTTTAGGAGAACTTAAATTTTATGGTTTAAAGAAGGTCTTCCCCTCATGAATAATTGAAGAGAGCCGTGTGCCTAAGCTAAGAAAACCAAACTGTTGTAATTTACTGTATTTAACATGCTTTTCAGATTTTGGATTTTTATTTTCTCAGAACAAAATAAGCAGTGTTTTCCAGGAAATTCAAGATATTATTTAATTGCAAATTGCTATTATGTAAAATGATTCATTGACAGATCAAGCATGACTCAGTTGCATCAGTGACATGGTTGTTTACTTACATCAGGTTAAAAACTGTCATTCTTTAAGAAAAACAAATAAGCCTTTTGTAAAACTGTTATCTAGGCTATTTTAAATGTCAAGGGTCTTCTAACTTTGGTGAAATTGTTGTAACTATTTTTTTCTAAATGGTTATATTTCATCTAGGTGTACATATATACATATATATATAAGACATCAAAAGTTGCCTTCTAAAACCGTCAACTGGTTCCTGGACTCCACAGAAAGTTATTGCCTTCCCACTATTCTCACTGAGGATGAGCCATTAAAATATTTGTAAACTTTCTCACAAGGCTCTCAGTTCCTTTTCCTGTTCAGCCTTACAGGGTGGCTCCAAAGCCCTCCTTTAACTGCTCTGTCTTTCAAGCATGTCCACTTCAAAGAGCCTTCTTTATTCTGGTTTCTTCAGTGTCCCTTCTATATGCTGGATTCCTATGTATAGCTAGGTGCTCAGGAACAGTGTGGACCTATTGAAAAAACTTGGTAGATGGAGCCTTGAGCATCAACTAACCCAACAATCTTAGCTTCAGTTTGGAGGGGGGAAGTTACTTTAAGGCTGATTTTTTTTTTCTCAAGGCAGCCTAAGGACATTATATGTTCAAGTCATATTGACTTTCAGTAATTTGGGCAACCAACTGCCACAGGCAACTTTGAAAATTGCAGCTTTTAATGATGCATCATAGTCTAGTCTCCTGTTTTGGAAATGTTCCAAAATCTGTGTTCTCAGTCTAGTTCACGGTTCAATGCTTGTTACAAAACCATTACACACTTTGCCATTGTTTGTGTTCCCTTAGAGTTTAAAAACAGAAGGGATGTTACAGCTCAAGATTCTAGTTTGGTTAAGCTGTGTTAAGAAGTGAAGCATTACAGCATCTTCTCTAATGTTATTTGGCTTTTGTTACCGGTATTTATCAGGCTTCCTTGTCATAAGGACTAAAATTTGGCTAAAATTCTAGGGAAATAATATACATCTCTTCTTATGGCATTGAACTCATGTGTGAGAGCTTCCTGTTTTCTTAGGGGCAACTAAGTTCAAAGAACTTTTCATCTGCACAGTTGTTTTATGACAGTAGTTTGCAATTTGTTCTCCACTGGAGGCTGATCTAGGACCATGACCCTCCATATGTCATATGGACTGCACCCCTTCAGGACCATACAGTTCCCATTTTCTCCTGCCTGGCTATCAGTCTGCTCTATTCCTCTCTCCTTTGGGACTGGAAGGTGCCAGATTGCTCCCCTGCTCCTATCTTGTACAATTCCACTCTCTCTCTCACTGACCTATTTCCCATTAATGCAACAATAGGAAGGCAAGAAGGGTATAAGTCCTGGGTGCTGCCTAAAGGACGGGGGGCATCAGAATAGAGCTTGAAGAACACCTCACTCTCCCGTTACTCTTGTCACTGCAGCCTACACCTTTCCTGTAATGGCTCTGGTTCTGACAGCAGAGCAGAGCAGCAGGATGGCACACGGTGTCCTAGGTGGTGGCAGCACATAGTGCAGGAGCAGCAGCTGGAGGTTTGCTGATGTGAGGAGAGAAGTTGTCTCCTTTTTTGCCACTGGATATTGGTTTTAAAGAGCTGCATGACACATGTTGGTGGCAAAAAAGGTAGTGACATTTCCCCCCCACAGTAAAGAACCTCAAGTGCTCCCGCACTGTGTACAGCTGCCCCGCACACAGAGCTGGCCAGCTGCACCTCTGCTACTTCCCCTTATGCCACAGACAGTCCTGCTCTTGCCCTCGCCCTTGCCCTCGTCCTCTCCCTCTCTGCACTATCTCAGGGGACTTGATATGATCACTGTTCTGAGTGCTCTTCCCAAGGGAGGGCATGAAGTCACTTAGTGGGAGCATCCCCATGAGCTAGATCAGGGGTTTTCAACCTTTTTTAACTAGTGTACCCCTTCTGGTGGCAGCGGTGGCCAGCCAGCTAGGGGGCTGGGGAAGGAAGTGGCAGCCCGCAGAGTCACACATGCGACCGGCCATGGGAAAGCAGTGTGCAGCAGTGGTGTGGGGTGGTGGCAGCTGCCATGTCCAAGATCCCCCCTCTTGTCTGACTAGCTGGTCAGGCAGTTCCTGTGTGGCCCTCAGAGTGGAGAGGCAGTGCTGCCCTTGCCCCCCGGCCCTACTCCTGGGAGGTGGTAGTGTGAGGTGGTGGATGGCGGCTGCAGCCACTACATGTGAGCCCCCCGCCTCATGTCTGTCCACAGAGGGGCGCCTCCTCCCTGTCAGCTATTGGCCAAGGGCAGTGGCCTGATGGCCAATCAGGAGAGCGAGTTGGGGTGGAGGGTAGGGAGGCGCCGCGATGCCCAGCACTTCCCTCCGCTGGTTAACAAGCAAAACGTGGGAACACCCCAGGGGAGATGCCACCACTACGCCCTGGGGCACACTCCATCCCTGCCCGCCTGCATGCCCCCTATGACCTTTCCAAGTATCCCTAGGGGTACACGTACCCCCAATTGACAACCCCTGAGCTAGATGATAGAGAGAAAGGGCTACAGATTATCAGTCATGTGGGCCATGGGTTGAAACCCTCTGTTTTGTGAGTTTCCCAAAGCAATGCTAATTAAAGCAATACATCTGTAGCTAAATATGACTTAATATTGTATTAATTTTGAAGATGTCATTGTGCCCACGATTCAGTGCCCACTTTGTTAGAGAAACAAGTAGAATCAATATTTTACTGTTCTATTAAAACCTCACAGTTACTGAACTGACTGAGGATCATTGCTGCAAGCAGATCCATTTTTAAATGATTTTACAGCATTACCCATTCATGCTCAGAGAGATGTTTGGTGACAACCTTGGTATGTACTTACTGCTAAATAGTAGGCTAGGCAGCATAACATCAGTTATGTATCCAAGCTAAGGCTACAGTGATACTTTTACCTGGGGGAAGGAAATATTATGCAAGTTCTTATTCTTCTCCATCTAAAACATGATGTTCAGGCTTTCAGATTTAAATGTTTTAAATTATACCCCATACCTTTTAGATCCTTCTGTTTTGTTTAGTGCCAAATGGGAAAAATGCTCAACAATAAAACTGAAATACTGTAAATACCCATTTTAGACCCATATATCCATTCAAACTCCAGTGAGATGCCATTTGTTTGCCCTTTATTATCTTTCACAACTACATTTACAAATGATAAATTAAGTATTGCATTTTCTCATTTCCTTTTTATTTGCAGTGTCCTATTACTTTGATAAAATCTATTCTCTTTCTTTCCCCACCCCAAATTTATGTTATGGTGACATCTCTGGGCTCTCTGACACTATTGCCTTGTGAGGACATCTACTGGAAACTGTCAGAATTGAAATAATGACATACGTGTGTTCCCATGCTTGCAGTTTTTGATAACAGTAGACAATGACTTTAATGTCAGAGTGAAAGAAATCCCTGTGGAGGGCATTCTTTTATCATATCTTTACCCAGCAGTCACTGCTTTCTATTATATGAGCCTCCACAGCTGGAACTCACATATATGGCACCAGTAAGCAAGCTCACAGTTCACCTCCAACTCTGCAATTTTTTTTTTTCTCTTGGTTATATTTTATTTGCATTGTAGAGCATGACTACTAAGGATTGAAATCAGTGTGTTTTTCTCTCCTTGCCTATTGTCCTTTTATTTTTATTCTTTTTTGTTAAACACTCATGTTATATAGAATTTAATATTACACATATTTTGAATATTCTTATTAAGTGGTACCTTCCAAATTGTATATACACAGCATCTAAATGAAAAGTAATGTTTGCAAAGAAGCTAATACATGTTTTATTACAAAGCTCTATACATGTGTATACATGTGTATTCAGTATGCTGGTTTATCTGGCAGAAAATACTTGTTTTCCTTTGGGTTTTAAATGCATTTCCCCTAGGTTGGTATACAGTACAGTACTGCCTACAGTGGAATTCAGCATTTCATAAATAAGATCCATTTTAAAAGGCACCTTTTTCTTGAGTGTTCTCAAATAAATATCTTTATAAATTAATTTTATATTCATAAAAATTAAACCCTGTGTTATCTGTGTAATAAATGTGAAAGATGTTTGATTTTTTTGTAAATCAAGGAGTCCTTTATCAACTTGTCCAGTGCCCTTGTTAATAAGTTACATGTATTTCCATATTTAAATGGATGCTTTATTAATTCAGCCATTAAATATAATTGTATAGATAAAAGATTGGGGGAACAGGCAAATTGGGAGTTATGAGATCTAAAAATGATTCCAAGGAATTACACGCAGCAAAAATTATAAAGCAGATGACAAGTTTGTGATGCTGGAAAGATCTTTCCCTCCATAAATCTGTATATTTACAACAGATGTACTGTACAATATTTGAACCTGTAAACGAACAAATCTTTTGTTCTTGACTATACGTTACCAACTGCAGAGACAGCACCATCTTAACCTGTGAGATTGGGCTATTAAAACAGCACTTATTACCTGTCACTATATTTTCAAGTCTCCAAATTCAGTACTGTTTGAATGGTGATTATAGGGAATTGTCCTAACTCTGCTTCTTTTTTGGGGATGCAGGAGTGAATTAATATTCTGTTAATTTTGGGGAAATGCAGTAATGGCTAGATCCTAAGCATAAACATGCTATTCGGGGCTAAGACCCAGCCTGAGTGTCAGTTCTTAAAATTAGTTATGGCACAAGTGGATAAAGAAGGGGAATTAACAGAAACATCTTTCACGTTTTACATATTTAACATCCCTTCATGTAGTTGGGCTGTATAATATAAGTGTTCACATGCACACAAAATTATAATAAAATAGGTAGAATAAAGTCCTTGATATGTATCTATAAACCCCCTCTCCAGGGAATGTCCCATTTTAAGGTCCAGTCAATTTTACAAAAATCGTGTTCTCCAACAGTTTTTAACTTCCCCTCTATCCTCTGGCTGCTCCTTTAGTTTGGCTGTGATTGATAGATGCCTGACAATTCATGCACTGCTCAAGGACTAGCATCAGGCCAGTTGCATGTTACCAAATAACCCACATGACATGAGTCCTCAAAACTGTACAAAACCAAGTTCCTGTGGATTGAGGTTAGCTCCAACTCGAAACCATGCAAGTTGTCAGCCAGTTCAGCCACACCATCAGATTCTAGGCACAGCCTTTGGCAGCCAGGAGCACATATAATGCTACTTTCTATGTCTCTTGCTCCAGCAATTAACAGAAGTGAGTAAGAAGGTATAAAGAAACAAAATGAGATCTCTCTTCTTAGGAACCTAATGCTTGGTTACCACCTCCAGAGTAGTCCCCTCTCTCTCTCCTTCCTACTTGTTTTCATTTTGAAAATCTGCTCACTTTGAAAATAACATTCATGAAATAAGGGGAAAATAAGTGAATTACTGGGTCCTTTAAAGTCAATAGGTGGTTTGCCAACACCATTAAGTTCTCTATATGCTGTCAGTAGCACTGGGCAGAGATGGATACCAGGGTTACCAGCTGTGAGGTAGGCTGTCAGAGTTAGTAAAAAGCAGAGAATTAAATGGAATCCTGCACATCAGGGAATGAGACTGGTATAATATTTTGGAAATGTGGTGATGTTTCTCTGGAGTCTGCCTGGTGTCTGAACATATGGTGGGTGTAAGGAGGTCCTCCTATTCAACATGCTTCATCTAAATACAGGATTTGCTGTAGCAAAAGCAGGGTTTTGGCCTGTGCCCTATAGTGACTGTGTGCTCTATTCCCTGAACGTTTTACACTTTCTGTGAAGGAATTGTGCTACTGTGAACATTATGGGTATTTTGCATCATCGCTTAAAGAAGGTAAGGTTTAACAAATGTGGTTTGTCAATTAATTTCTTAAGGTTTTTCAGCACAAAGAGAAATGTTAGTTATAGGAGACAACTATAATTTATGCATGAACAGTGACTGATTATGCAGGAACAGGATGGTTTTTGCAGAGAAAGTGTTACTAGCTGGAGTTAAAATAAAGGAAGCTATGTGATTCCAAATTGGTACGCTCTTCTGCTCTTCACTTTGTTGTAATGCAGTGATAGATTATGATGGTTCCTCAAAATGGTTGTATAATATTGTTCCTGACAGAACAATGACAGCAAACACAGTCACATTTCTGTTTACAAAACACTGACTAGTTTTGTTACTGTAGGTTACTGCATGGTGTAGAAATGACCAACACTTTTAATTGTTAATGGCAGAAAATTTTCAGCATGTTGACATCTGTTTTCAGTCAGCATAAAAAGGAAAACTAAAATTTTCTTAGAATTCCCCTGAATTAGACACTTTGATTTTTTTCATTCTCAAACATTTGAAATGTCGCTTTTAATCAAAATATTTCATCATTTGATTTTGTTTTATTATTTCTTGGCATGTTGCTAACACAAAATATAACTTCTTATCCATTCACATGACACATTCATCATATATCAATGAAGCTCACCACAGGCCAGTGTAGCTCAGCTGGGAGATCATTAGTTTGAATCTCTAATGGTCCCTGGTTCAATCCTGGGCTTTTGCAGGCCCTGGCCCCTCTTTGAAGGAAGAATTGGAAGTCCTTGCACAGTTACAGGACTATGATATGATTGGAATAACAGAGACTTGGTGCAATAGCTGGCATGACTGGAGCACTGTCATGGATGGGTATAAAGTGTTCAGGAAGGGCAGGCAGGGGAGAGGAGGAGGAAGAGGAATTGTTCTTTTTATGTACAATTGTTCCAAGTCTCCAGTATGAAACTGGAGACAGGCCTGTTTAAAGTCTCTGGCTTAGGGTCAGAGGGGAGAGTAACAAGGTGATGTCATGGTGGCTATCTACTAGAGACCAGGAGGATGGGGTGAATGAGGCTTTCTTCAAACAGCTAGAAGTTTTCTGATCACAGACCCTGGTTCTCATGGGGGACTTTGGTCACCCTGACATCTGCTGGGAGCGCAAAACAGCAGTGCACAGGTAATCCAGGAAGTTTTGAAGTGCTGGGGACAACTTCCTGGTGCAAGTGTTGGAGAGGTCAACTAGATGCCATGCTCTTCTTGACTTGCTGCTCACAAACAGGGGAAAACTGGTGGAGAATGTAGTAGCAGATGACTACTTGGGCAGCAGCAACCATGAGATGATCTGAGTTCAAGATCCTGAGGAAAGGCAGGACAGAGAGCAGCAGAGTATGGACCCTGGACTTCAGAAAAGCAGACTTCAACTTGGTCAGGGAACTGATGGGCATGATCCCCTGGGAGACCAGTCTGAAGGGGAAAGGAGTCCAGGACAGCTAATCGTACTTTAAAGAAGCCTTATTGATGGTGCAGAAATGAACCATCCCAGTGGTTGGAAGACTAACAAGTATAGCAGGAAGACTAACAAGTATGGCAGAAGACCAGCTTGACTTAGCAGGGAACTCTTCAGTGAACTGAAACACAAGCAGGAAGCTTACAAGAAGTAGAATCTTGGACAAACAACTAGGGCGGAGTATAAGAGTATTGCCTGTAAGAGTATTGCTTGGGCATACAGGGATGAAATCAGGAAGGCCAAAGCACAAGTGGAGTTGCAGCTAGCAAGGGATGTGAAGGGTAACGAGAATGGTTTCTACGAGTATGTCAACAACAAGAGGAAAATCCAGGAAAGTGTGGGTCCCTTACGAATGGGGGGAGGTAACCTAGTGACACATGATGCATAAAAGGCTGAAGTATTTAATGCCTCTTTCACCTGAGTTGTCACAGTCAAGGTCAGCTCCCCAACTACTGCACCTGGCAGCAAAGTTTGGGAAGGAGGTGAGCAGCCAACAGTGGTGAAAGAACAGGCTAGGGACAGATTAGAATAGCTGGATTTGTATGAGTTCATGGGGCCAAACAAGATATACCCAAAGGAGTTGGACAATGTAATTGCAGAGCCACAGGCCATCTGCTGGTTACCTTTGAAAACTCATAGCAATCAGGAGAGGTCCTGAATGATTGAAAAAGGGCAAATATAGTGCCCATCTTTAAGAAAGGGATGGCAGAGGATCCAGGGAACTACAGATCAGTCAGCTTCACCTCAGTCCCTAGAAAAATCATGGAGCAGGTCCTCAAGGAATCCATTTCTAAACACTTGGAGGAGAAAGTGATTATGAACAATCAGTATGGATTCACTAAGGGCAAGGCATGCCTGATCCACCTGATTGCCTTCTATAATGAGATGACTGGTTCTGTGGATACAGGGAGAGCAGTGGATGTGATATACCTTGACTTCAGTAAGGCTTTTGATACGGTCTTCCACAGCATTCTTGCAAGCAAGGTGAGGAAGTATGGGTTGGATGAATGGACCGTAAGGTGGGTAGAAAGCTGCCTGGATTATTGGGCCAAAAGAATAGAAATCAGTAGCTCGATGTTTAGCCAGTGTCAAGTGGAGTGTCCCAAGGGTTGATCCTGGGGCTGGTTTTGTTCAGTATCTTCATCAACAATTCTGAAGAAGGGTTGGAGTGTACCCTCAGCAAATTTGCAGATAACACCAAGCTGGCAGGCATAGTATATATGCTGGAGTGTAGGGCTAGGATTCAGAGAGATCTAGATAAATTGGAGGATTGGGCCAAAAGAAATCTCGAAGTTCAATAAAGACAAGTACAAAATCCTGTTCTAAGAACAGACTGATTCCATGCACTGGTATAGAGCAGGAAGTCTGCAGAAAATGACCTGGGGGTTATAGTGGATGATAACGTGAATATGAGTCAACAGTGTTCCCTTGTTGCAAAGAAGGCTAACTGCATACTGGGCTGCATTAGTAGGCTTATTGCCCACAGATAGAGGGAAAGCAATTATTCCCCTCTATTTGGCACTGGTGAGGCCACATCTGTAGTATTGTGTCCAGTTTTATGCCCCCCGCCTCCCACTACAGAAAGGATGTGAACAAACTGGAGAGTCCAGCGGTATGCAATGAAAATGGTTAGATAGCTGTGGAACATGTGACGAGGCTGAGGGAACTGGTTTTATTTCATCTGGAGAAATACTCCAACTACTTGAAGTGTCGTTACAAAGAGGATGGTACTAGATTGTTCTCAGTGGTAGCAGATAACAGAACAAGGAGCAATGGTCTCAGGTTACAGCAAGGGAAGTTTAGGTTAGATGTTAGGAACATTTTCTCATGAGATCCTCATGAGAAAGCACTGGAACAGGCTACCCAGAGAGGTTGTGGAATCTCCATCCTTAGATGTTTTTAAGATGCAGCTAGATCAGGGGCGGGCAGTTATTTTGGGCAGAGGGCTACTTACTGAGTTTTGGCAAGCCATTGAGGGCCACATGACAGGCAGCCCAGGGGAGATAAATATTAATTTTCTAAAATTTTTAGGGGCCCCGCAGGCCGGGTAGAATGGCCTGGCAGGCTGCATTTTGCCCACCCCTGAGCAAGATAGAGCTTTGGCTGGGATGATATAATTGGGGGTGGTCCTGCTTTGAGCAGGGGGTTGGACTAGACAACCCTGTGAGATACCTTCCAACCCTAATAATCTATGATAATAACTGAAATACATATTTTTTGTTTCAAGATTTTTAGTTTACATTTATATTACTCTTTAAAAGCATTTAAAACAGCTTCTTTAGTCATACTGAGTACTCATCTTCTGTTTTGTTCAAAGTGTCAAACATTTATTACAAATATAGGCAGTTGCTTTGAACAAGAACATAAGATATAATGTTTAATTCAACACAAATTAAAGTAACAGCTGTTTAAAATAGTTTTGTACAACCTGGAATAATTTTTACGAGGATATTTAAAACAATTGCTATTTGAATACTGAATGAAAAATCTTTTTTTTTTCAAATTGTAATTTAATTGCTATAATGACACATTTTGAATGAAAGAATGAGAAAAGTACTTAATAGCAATTAGAATAACAGCTGTCTTTAATGGCTTGAAATAATTCTTCTAGTATAAGAGATTGGTATTAAAGATAGTAGGTACTTCATACAATAAAAATAAATAACAACATGTAAAATAATAAAAAATAAAGTATAGTGTACTGTTGTGAGCTGTGATATGAGAAATGGTTGTCAGTTGTTACTGACTGCCAATTTCATCTCCAAATTAGTTGTGATTAGGAGTTGTCTTTTGGCTGCAGGATCTAATTTTTGTAAGGAGTATTTTCCCACGCAAGGGGCAACAATATTAGTTTGACCTAAGGGTTGTTTTTCATAGATTTCATAGACATCAGGGCTGGAAGGGACCTCGGAAGATCATCGAGTCCAGCCCCCCGCCCAAAGAGCAGGAAGTCAGCTGGGGTCATAGGATCCCAGCAAGATAAGCATCCAGTTTCATCTTGAAGGTGTTAAATGAAGGCACTTGAACCACCTCCGGTGGCAGGCTGTTCCAGACCTTGGGGGCTTGGACAGTAAAGAAATTCTTCCTTATGTCCAGCCTGAAACGATCTTGAAGTAGTTTGTGACCATTCGACCTCATCATCCCTTGGGGCACTCTGGTGAACAAACGTTCCCCCAGATACTGGTGGTCACCCCTGATAAACTTGTAGGTGGCCATCAGATCACCCCTGAGCCTGCGTTTTTTCAGGCTAAAGAGCCCCAGGGCTCTCAGCCTGTCATCGTAGGGTCTGCTTCCCTGATCTCTGATCATGCGTGTGGCTCTTCTCTGGACACTCTCAAGCTTCTCCACATCCTTTTTGAATTGTGGAGCCCAAAACTGGAAGCAGTACTCCAGCTGTGGCTTCCCTGACCTCTGATCATGCGCGTGGCTCTTCTCTGGACTCTCTCAAGCTTCTCCACATCCTTTTTGAATTGTGGAGCCCAAAACTGGACACAGTACTCCAGCTGCGGCCTCACTAAGGCCAAGTACAGGGGGAGAATGATGTCCCGGGATTTGCTTGAGAA
>NW_005842033.1:651149-653793 GCF_000455745.1 Alligator sinensis | reverse complement strand
ATAACTTTGTTGCTGGTTTCTAGCACATCTTTAATTGAACATGTGGCCAGTGCTCCCAGCCTCCAGAGCACACTCCTGTGCTCTGGAGGTTGGGAGCATTGATCAGCTGATCAGCTGATCATGTCTGTCCTGCACCAACAATATGGCATGATGGGATCTGATGCTCCCACAAGCACACCTCCTGCCATGCACATGTTGCATGACAGGAGGTGCGATTGTTGTGATTGTGCATCAGATCCTATTGCCCCTTCTTTTTAACATATATGAGTGTCCCTGTTAAAAGTTTGCCATAAGACTGGCATAACATCTGGATACATTCTTCAGGACAACTTACTCTGGCTAATAATTTCCAAAGTCCTCTCTGACTACTGTTCCAAGAGCCTTGGAGAGATCAGCGAAGGCACTTCAAAGGTCCATGTTTTACTCTTGACTTGCTTTACTTGATATTTGCTTGGTTGTGAAAACTTGATCAGTAGTATTTCTGTTTTCTGTAAATCCTCACTGACTATCAGGCAATCATGTCTCAGATTTATGCTTGACTATAACAGTTTTAAATAATTCAAGTAACAATTTAAGATAAGTTACATAAGAATTTTCCCCAGCAACAAGCAGGAAAATTCCTCTGTGGTTGTCGCATACACATCTGCTGCCTTTTGTGTTTAAAGAGCTGGATGATGGATGAATTTCTAGACTCTTTCTGCCACATTGGTTGGAAAAGCCGTGTCAGTATCTGAACCAAATAGTCCTCTAGTTTGGGATATCCCAAAAGAACTGCATTGGACCTAGTGCCTTATTACTAGAAAGAGACTTTACAGTCTTAAGAGTCTCTGGCAATGAAGGCTCGTTAGCGAGAGAGATCCATGATTACCCCTGCAGTCATTGGCATGTGACCTTCTTTTTTATGCTGGATTGGTTCTTAAAATGATTAACCCATTTAAATAAGATTTGCGTTAATCAGTCAGCAAGGTAGAATCGTTGCTACTCATTACTACAGCACAACCATCAGATTAAGGGCTATAGAGTATTTGTAGCATCTCAAAACCTATTCATATCATGCTTATCGGGGGTGTCGGTTGTAGCAGTGTTGCTCTAAGGACATAGGCAGACAAGATTCTTTGGGTAAATGTGATATCTTTTATTAGACCAACTAAACAGTTAGAAAAATTATTCTTTGCAAGCTTTTGAGCACAGATACCCTTCTTCAGGCATAAGGAGAGTCTGCTGTTGTTTTGTGTAGGAGAAATGTAGGTGACACCAAACAACACTTCTCACAAGATAACCACTCTCTCTCTGGTCTCTCATTTCTAATCCTCAAAGAGAATTTACAAAATATCTTTTGCAGGTGAGCCTACAAACTTCACTTTATAAGTCTACTAGATACAAAAAATCATGGACTAAATATTTAACTGATTTTTTTTTTTTTTAAATCTTCATTATGTCACAAGGAGGAAGCATCTTTGTCCACCTGAAACCTGCGATTTTGTTCAAATTAACTTGCATCATCACAGAGCCTCACAACAGAGCTCAAACATCTTACCAGCCAAGAAATACCTGCCCAAAGGCATATTCCCTCTATTGACTCCTCCGTAAAATCCTATGAAATATGAGCTTCCATTTTTACCCAGGAGAATTTTTACAATCTTTTCTTTGATGCCTTATGAAGGGTGTTTGTGCCTGCAAGCTTGCAATTAAAGAATTTTTTTTTTTGCCAAAATCTAGTTGGTCTAATAAAAGATATCACCTCTACTACAAGTCCTGGATTAAATATAGACATTGGATTTATGGCACATTATAACCTGCCTGCTATCCAGTAACCCCACGTAACCCGTCTACATTTTACCAGCTTACATTCTGTCACCAGGTCAACATTCATAAATTGATAGGGGCTGGAAGGGACCTCGCAGATCATTGGGTCCAGCCCCCCACTCTAAGCAGGAAGACAACTGGAGTCAAGTGACCCCAAATGGGTGACTGTCCAGTCTCCTCTTGAAAATTTCCAGGGTACGTGACTGCACCACCTCTGGAGGGAGTTTATTCCACAGTCTGAACACCCTGACTGATTCCCGCTCTTTGCCCCCTACCTCCCACCTGTTTCACACCTATAGTCTCCCATGGCCTCTGATCCTCAGTGTCATGCATTTGCATTTTCACAGACCTACATTTTGCATATTGATTTCTATTCCATCTGGGAGAATGCAAAACACCTGCAGACTCTCCCTATGCCTAAAGAAGGGTGTTTGGGCCCTGTAACAGGGAGCCTACTCAGGGCCGATCTCTGTGGCCTGCCCACCTGTTCTTGGGGCAACCGCCCGCCTTCTCGTCCTCCATGCATTGATGTTAATTGATTCATTAATGGATGTCAATTAAGTGGGAGGCTACCCATTTTGGTGCCCCGATGCCAGGGGGCGCTCTCTGCAGCTCCTTTCCTCCCCTACACTGCAGCCCAAGCCTCGCAGATGGCATCTTGATGTTCACATAATCACCGGCCCCCACGCTGGGCCCCAGAATCATCCTAACAGGACCCCTCCATGATCCCTCCACTCAGACGGCCTCTCCACCTTCATTCAGTCTACCTAGCCCCCTGAAACTATTTTCCCCTCTCGGGTGTGGTCCCCCCAGGACCTTTGGCTACCAGCCCTGGCCC
>NW_005842033.1:626259-651019 GCF_000455745.1 Alligator sinensis | reverse complement strand
CGCCACTGAGAGCCCCACCAGGCCACCCACTCCCAGCAGGGTGCAGTTTTAGGTCATGCCCAGGACCAGGAGCCTCCTTACCATCCCCTCCAGCTCCTCCCTTACCTCCAGATGATCTCAGCAGCCCTCTGGCCAGGTGATGTTGTTGCCTGGCCTCCAGCAGCCAAACTGCCCTGTTTATATAGACAGCCCTTAACTCCAAAATGACTGCCCTCATCAGGCACCTGGTGGCTGCCAGCTCTAGGCCCTTAAAGTGGCAGGCACACACAGTGCCCTGCCACAGGCCCAAAAACTTGCAAAGAACAATTTTTCCAACTTTGACAAAGAAGGGGTACAAGGATACCCTAAAGGTGTCCCTAAAGAGTTTCTGTATTAACCCAGAGTCATGAGAGCAAATCACTCATAACCATCTATCCTGGAGGTCATTGTGGCAAAGTGGGGGTCCCTGACTAGCCACAGGGCTAGTTTCCCCACCTGCCTCTGGGCATGCTGCCCACCTGTCTCACCTGCCATGCCTTGATGGAATATAATAGAGTGTTAATTAGGCAGGAGGCTGCCCATTGTACACCCCAATATTTGGGGGGGAGCTACCTGCATCTCCATTCCATCCCTACACCACGGCTTAAGCCTCACAGATGGCATCTCAGGCAGCCAACTCAACTGTCCCCTTCGCCCATTAGCTTTGGCCCCTTTCAAGGGACCTTCAGCTTCCGTATAAGCCCTGGCCCCGTCTCAGGCCAGTTGGGACACCGAGCTTCTTTGCTCAATATGGGCATCCCTCACGGTGGGCCCTTGGCCCTTTTGACCCTTCCAGTCCTGGCCCCAGTTGAGTCCCTCAGTTGAGTTTACACCTCCTGCTTGCAATCAGCGATTGTGGTCCCCCATCCCCAGCTCAGGTGCTTCTTGAAGTGTGCCTGGCCCCATGGGGTCACTCATCCCAGCAGGTTCAGGCACTTCCTGAAGCTCACCTGGCCTTCCCTGCTCTGATGTTACAAATAGCTCACCCAAAGGTGAGGGCTGGGGTTAAGGCACCCCTTCTCACCTTTCACTAGGGTGGTAACTGGCCTGGCATTTCCTGGGGGCTCCCGCACCACTGAGAGCCCCACCAGGCCACCCACTCCCAACAGGGTGAAGTTTTAGGTCATACCCAGGACCAGGAGCCTCCAAACCATCCCCTACAGTTCCTGCCCTTATCTCCAGGATGTTGTTTACAGCCAAGCAATGTTTCTGCCTAGCCTGCCCGCAGCAAACTGCTCTGTTTAAATAGGTGGTCAGGGATCTAAAATGGCTGCTGCAATCAAACCCCTGCTGACTGCTTGGCTCAGCCCTTAAAGTGGCAGGCACCAATAGTGCCCTGCCACAGTCATCAATCTAGAACAGAGTACTGGTCTTCGAACAGCAGTGTACGGCAGAAGCAATGAAGAAACGCATGGCCAGGAAAACAAAAACCTTGCATACCCAGTTCTCATCGCCTTCCTGTCCCTGCTGCAGTAGATTGTTCAAGGCAAAGATTCCTAGCACATCTTTAATTGAACATGTGGCCAGTGCTCCTAGCCTCCAGAGCACACTCCTATGTGCTCTGGAGGTTGAGTGCACTGATCAGTTGATCATGCTCCTCCTGCACCAACCATATGGCATGATGGGCTATAACACCATGTAAGTCACCTATGTATCCACATGACCTAGCCTCCACCCCGCCTCCTTTCTCTTTCCTCCCTCTCTTTTCTCCTTTCCCCCCCCCTGTTTCTTTCCTATTTCTTTTCTCTCTTTTTCCCCTTCTTGCTGGATGCAATAGTCTTCGCCTACGAAGGACAACAACTGCTTGGTGAGGCTGTTTCTTCACATCTAATTAGATGCTAATTAGATGCTTCTCAAGCAAATCCCGGGACGTCATTCTCCCCTTGTACTCGGCCTTGGTGAGGCCGCAGCTGGAGTACTGCATCCAGTTTTGGGCTCCACAATTCAAAAAGGATGTGGAGAAGCTTGAGAGAGTCCAGAGAAGAGCCACGCGCATGATCAGAGGTCAGGGAAGCAAACCCTACGATGACAGGCTGAGAGCGCTGGGGCTCTTTAGCCTGGAAAAGCGCAGGCTCAGGGGTGATCTGATGGCCACCTATAAGTTTATCAGGGGTGACCACCAGTATCTGGGGGAACGTTTGTTCACCAGAGTGCCTCAAGGGATGACGACTAGGTCGAATGGTCATAAACTACTACAAGACCATTTCAGGCTGGACATAAGGAAGAATTTCTTTCCTGTCCGAGCCCCCAAGGTCTGGAACAGCCTGCCACCGGAGGTGGTTCAAGCGCCTACATTGAACACCTTCAAGAGCAAACTGGATGCTTATCTTGCTGGGATCCTATGACCCCAGCTGACTTCCTGCCCTTTGGGCAGGGGGCTGGACTCGATGATCTTCCGAGGTCCCTTCCAGCCCTAATGTCTATGAAATCTAATCTATGAAATTTTTTATCCTTAGCAACATTTAACCTGATTTAAAATCATAGGGCTGGAAGGGACCCTGAAGGATCATCAGGTCCAGCCCCCTGCATGAGCAGGAAAGACATCTGGGGACAGACGACTCCAGCCAGGTGACCGTCCAGTCTTCTCTTGAAGACCTCTAGGGTAGATGATTGCACTACCTCTGGGGGGAGCTTGTTCACCTAGTTGTAAAGAGCCTGAACACCTACTTGCAAAGAAGTTTTTCCTAATGTTCAGCCTGAAACTATCTTCAGGAGTTTGTGGCCATTTGTTTCTAGTTTTCCCCCAGGGTGCCCTGATGAACAGTTGGTCCCTGAGCCCCTGATGTACGCCTCTGATATAGCGGTAAGCTGTAATCAGGTCCCCTCTCAGCCTTCTTTTCTTTAGGCTGAGAGATCCCTCAGCCTGTTCTCATATGGCTTGCCATGCAAGTCCCTGATCAGTTGGGTGGCTCTTCTCTGGACCCTCTCAAGCTTTAGCACGTCCTTGTTGAAGTGCGGCGCCCAGAACTGGACACAATACTCCAGCTGCAGCCTCACCAATGTTGAGTAAAGCGGGAGAATCACTTCTTTGGATTTACCGGAGATGCGCTGATTGATGCATGCCAGTGTTTTATTTGCCCTACCGGCTACTATGTTGCATTGCTGGCTCATATTCATGCTGGGGGCTGTTTTTACCCCCGATCCCTTTCATTTGTAGTGCTTGTCAGGTTAGCGATGCCCAGCCTGTAGGTGTGCTGGGTGTTCTTCCTTCCCAGATGCAGCACTTTGCACTTCTCTATGTTGAACCTTATCTGGTTCTGTTCTGCCCAACATGCCAGCCTGTCTAGGTCTACTTGTATCTGCAGCCTATCTGCGGGTGTGTCTGCACAACCCCATATGTTGGTGTCATCTACGAACTTGGCCAATGGGCTTTTCACCCCCTCATCCAGGTTGTTGATGAAGATACTGAACAGTACTGGGCCAAGTACCAACCCCTGGGGTATGCCGCTGCCCACATCTCGCCAAGACAACACTGATCCATTCATTTGGGCTCTCTGTGTCCTACCCCACAACGAGTTTCACACCCACTTGATCGTCTCACAGTTGAGCCTGATATCTTCCAGTTTTCTGATCAGTATCCTGTGGGATACCAAGTCAAAGACTTTCTGGAAGTCGAGGTATATGATGTCAACCACTTTTCTCTCGTCCAGGTGATGAGTCACCTGATCATAGAAAGAAATTAGGTTGGTCAGACAAGACCTGCCCGCGACAAAGCCATGCTGGCTGTCATTCAGTATCATGCCTTCTGCAAGTTTGTTACATATAGCTTCTTTGATTAATGTTTCTAGCATTTTTCCTGGAATAGAAATTAAGCTAATTGGCCTGTAATTTCCTGGGTCTCCGTGCTTCCTCTTCTTGAAGATGGGCACAACATTGGCCCTCTTCTAGTCCTCTGGGATTTCTCCAGAGCCCCATGATTTTTGAAAGACCTTTGCCAGGGGCTCTGCAATTACTTCAGCGAACTCTTGCAGCACTTTTGGGTGGAGTTTGTCTGGTCCTTCTGATTTATATACGTCTTATTTCTTCAATTGATCATACACCAGTTCTATGGCAATGGTGGGAATGGTGTCAATCCTGCCCTGCTCATTCTGTGCCCTACCTGGCATGTTGTTCCCCTTGGTCTTGTGAAAGACCGAGGCAAAATAGTCATTTCAGAGTTGTGTTTTTTCCTGAGTGGTATTGACCAGGTATCCTGAGGCATTGAGCAGCAGCCCCACACTCCCATTAGTTTTCCTTTTACTCCCTATGTTACTAAAGAAGGACTTCTTGTTGTCCTTGATTCTTGTAGCTAGTTTTAGTTCGGTTTCTGCCTTAGCTTGTCTAATCTGTTTTCTACAAGTGCAGGCTATTGTCAAGTAGTCTTCCTTAGAGGCTGTCCTGAGCTTCCATTGTTTGTACACCTTCTTCTTTTTCCGTAGGAGGGCTGCAACTTCCCTGCTTAGCCAAGAGGGTTTTTTGACCCTTCTGCTACTTTTTCTCCATAAGGGAATGGATTTTCTCTGAGCCTTAAGGATTGTATCCTTAAGGAACAACCATTCTTCTCGTGCTCCCTTTACCTGTGGTCCTTGGTGTCTCAGAGTATTCTCTACTAGTGACCTGAGCTTATTAAAATTTGCATTTTTGAAGTCTAAGACTTCGAGCTTGGTATCTGTTTTGTCAGCCTTGTGACAGACCGTGAACATAATGATTTCATGGTCACTATTAACTAGGCTGCCCTCTATGTTTAAGTTGGTCACCAGGTCATCCCCTTTGGCCAGGACCAGGTCAAGAACTGCATTGCCTCTAGTGGCCTGTGCACCTCCTGAGTCAAAAATAGCTCTTCGGTGCTGGTCAGGAAGGATTGTGATCAATCCGAGCTGGGCAAGCATTCCTCCCAGGAGATGTCTGGGTACTTGAAGTCACCCATGACAACCACGTCCCGTGCACGCAGAGCCTCCGTTAGTTCATGGGCAAACACTAGATCAAGTTCCTCCCCTTGATTAGGCGGCCTGTAGTGTACACCTACAGTCAGGTCTCTCTTGCTGCGCCTCCCCTGGGGCTTGACCCAGAGGGTTTCAAGCTGTTCTTCTTTGGGGTCAACATCAGCCTGTAGGGAGGTGTACTGCTCCTTCACATAGAGGGCAACACCCCCACCTGTCTTCCCTACCCGATCCCTTCTGCGAAGGACGTAGCCCTTTATGGCTACGCTCCAGTCATGAGAAGACTCCCACCAGGTCTCCATGTTCCTTACTAGATCATAGTGCCCAGTGGAAAGCAGGAGGATGATTTCCTCCTGCTTGTTCCTTATGCTTCTGGCATTGGTGTATAGGCACCTAAGTCCTTCTACTGAGGTCACTGGCCATCTGTTGCATTGAAGGGGAGCTGTTTTCTCAGCTCCCATAAGAGTGGCTTGCTCGGTTTCATTGTTGATGGAGCTTTCTTATATATTGGTCCCCAGGTAGGCTCCAGTTAGTGTTTCCCCATTCCCTTGCAATCTTAGCTTAAAACCCTATCTAAGAGATCGGCCATCCTGGTCGAGAAAAGGGACTTACCTTTCCATGTGAGGTGGATGCTGTCTCTCCCCAGGAGTTCTCTGTCCTTGAAGTGGGTGCCATTGTCATAGAAGCAGAAG
This sequence comes from Alligator sinensis, assembly GCF_000455745.1. Taxonomy (NCBI): domain Eukaryota; kingdom Metazoa; phylum Chordata; order Crocodylia; family Alligatoridae; genus Alligator; species Alligator sinensis. The sequence continues at coordinate 645,390 of NW_005842033.1, read as the reverse complement.
TCTTCTTGGTGGCACCACCGTTGGAGACAATTTAGGGAGTTGCTGCCTTGCGGTCTTTGAAGTGAAGATTACTGGAGATCAAGTTTGGTCAGATAAGTCTATGATCGGGGTAATATTCCGTTCCTCTCATGGCTTGGGTAATCTTAATGCATCATGTCTGACATCTTTCCAGCAAGCAAATGTTAAAGTCAATTAAATGTCAATGTTTTTAAAGCAAGAGTATGTCTATGAGGCCTTGTATATATTTGGAAGCTTAAGAAGTGTGGTAGCAATGGTCATCTAATACTCTGAGTGCAATTTATGGAGCTATAGTTTATTGCTTTTATTCTTTCTTATGTCTTACAATGACTTGTTTCCAGCACTGACAGTCAACTCTGCTATGGGCACTAAAGTGCCCTATGATGATGAGCTTGTCTCTTTTTAGAACCTGTGAGATGAAACACTTTAGATAGTGGGGTTTGGGTTTTTTTAATTTCATTGGGATTTGTTGTATTGGGAGCAGGGTATTAATAATGGTGGCATACTACTTACTAGTCAAGGAAAGTCTCATCATCAGTTGTTCACTGATTGTTAGGTAAACTTTCAAGCTTGGATACCAAGTTTGAATTCACAGCAAAACTGATTCCTTCTGTACATTCCTTCTTAGCAAGACCAATCCAAACAAGATGTATCCTGCACCACCTGCATTTAGCTGCCCTTCTTCAAATAAATACATTTCACTGATAGCAGTGATGTTGATGTCCTACTACTGTGGTTCATTATTAATCAATGCAGTACTCCTATCAGGCCTTTTCTAGCCCATCCTTATGATGAGATGAGCAGTGGATTCCTAAACAGGACTGCTCAGTACCTCCTGAGGGCTGTAGATTTCCATTGCTGCTTCAGTCCAGGAGAAAAAACCCTGTGTCCTCAACTGCCTATATATCAGTAGCATAAATTGTGGGGGAGGAGAACCAAAAAGTTGGTAGGTGGTGCCTCATTGTAGCCTACAGCATTGCTGTCTGCATCTTACAAAATAGGCTGTTGCCTACTAAAGCTTATGTCTTTCTGAACAAGTTAACTTTTGAGGGCTTCTTACACCTGCTCCGGGAGGCATGGGAGGGAGGGCACTTTAATTAGTGAGCTGCACTAATTAAAAGTGGCTGAGCATCACATGTATCGGTGTCCCCATGCTGAAAAATGGGTGTGGCACTGTGAACTAAAGCTCAATGAACGAGTACCTTTGACGTCATGTGGATCGGCTCTAGCTACATGGAATTTGGAGATCATTGCTATGGTACATTAAGGTAGCATGGGCCATCCACTGCAGTAAACTGGCAGCGGGGTGCTTTGAAGTGCAGGGATGCTGAGCCACATGACACTAGAGTCTGCTAGCTCATTTCCACACTCCAGCAGACTCAATTAATAGAGTCTGTTCCAACATGCTGGATTTCCAGCACATCGGAGCAGGCTCTGTGCATGTTTATAGGAGCTGTAAGGGGCCACCCTGCGCTGCCTTATGTGTCTCAGCTTCATTCTTCTGAACCCAGGGAAAAGACAAGATCAGAATGCTGGAGATGAAGTTTACTGCAGTGGATGGCCCATGCTACCTAATGTACCATAGCAAGGATCTCCAAATTCCATGTAGCTTGGCTACATCAGGGCGCAGTGCATAGCTTTACAAGTAGTCCCACTGTCAGGTGTCAACTACATCATTTAAGAATAGACCCCTGTCTCTGTTCCCCAGTGCTGCACAAAGCTTTCACCCATGGCTCCTAGTAGTTACCTAAGCACAGCAACAGCAAATGTCCGACACAGCCTGGGCAACTGCATTCATTCTCAAGCTGAACTAAGTTGAGGGTAGCTCTTGAACAGTTATTGTTGAGTGCTGAAGAGAGATCCATCTCTCATTCTCAGGCATTAAATTTACTCTGCCAAAACCAGTAGATGTACAACTTTTCTGTCATAGAAGTTAGGCATAATATGGCATGTTCCAGAACCTACCTTCTTCTTCAGCAATCCCTCACAAGGGATGCTTGTCTGGATGATTATCTTGCATGGATGATTATCTTCCATGATTGTTTAAAATGTGTGTCCAAAGATGGCTGATGAAGTCTATCCAGGATTGACAGACTTTGCTGCAGCTCAGACATATGTTTCCATATGGGGTGGGTAGTGCTGGATTCTTGATTTGGTCCACGACACTGTTTATGCCACTCCTGCTTTTCCATCTCCTATTGTTGTTTCAAAGTACTGAGACTTCTGGAGCACTCTACCTCCATTTGGGGCAGCCCTGGGCAAGTCTTCCATGAGTTGACATTGATGTTGCTTTTTTTTTTTTAAGTTGGTCTTATGGACATCCTTGAAGTACTTTCTCTGCCCTCCTCTTGAGCATCAACAATTGCCTGAACATCTGCTTCCAAGTGAACACATGCTATAGCATCATCATTGTACTGGAACTCAGTGATTGAGGTCAAGGTAATCTTGGTTTTGTCTCAGAGTCAGCTAAGATTAAACAGTTTACAATCCATTCAATAGTTCAGCTCCACTCTGGCTGGAAGCTTGTAGGTGGTCAGATGTAGCATTGCAGCAAAGAATATTGAGAAGTGTGTTGGAGTAATGATGCAGCCTTGCTTAACTCCCTAAAGGGATCTGTAATAGGTCTGTTACTAAGAATCACCACACGCATACCATCATGGAGCAGGCAGAGAATGGTGACAAATTATGATGGGTATCCATACTTCAGAAGGATCGTCCATAGTGCTTATCAACGGACAGCATAAAGCTTTCATGAGGTGAAAGAAGGTCACATAGAGAAGCTTATGTTGTTCCTGGCATTTCTCCTGCAGCTGCCGAGCCATGAAGATCATGTAGGTTATTCCTCTTGATGCCCTAAACTCACACTGAGATTATGGGAGGAGTTCTTCATTAAGTGGAAGGAGACGGTTCAGGAGGGTTCCCACAGTGATCTTTCCTGTGGTGGACAGCAAGGCAATCCCTCTGTTGTTTCCACTGTCAGACTTGTCTCCGTTCTTGAAAATTGCCAAAGTCATGGTGTCCCTGAGGTTGTCTGGGTTTTCCTTATCATTCCAGATCCTTAAAATAAGAGCATAAACCTACCACACACAGAGGGAAGCATGGGAAATTTAGGCTTCTATCATGGCAAGAACTGCTCCCTCCTATTCCAGTGCATGGTGGGGGACAAAGTTCACAGATCGATCTGGTACGCATCTCACCACTCATTCCCTTCCATCCTTTGCCACCGACCTCTCCTCCCTCCTAATCTCCATATGCCCAAAATTGACACCCTCATGTTTCTCCTTAGTATTCCAACTTCCCACCGTGTATACCTTAATTTTACACTAGAGAGCATTACAATAATCTTAAAATGTTATGTGTATCTTATTTAAGGAGACTGTATAACAGGCTTGACTAAATTATCTCCTTTCTTTTGATAAGAGACAGTTCCATATTTCAGGAAGCATATCACATTCTCTTTACTGTCTTTTCCCCCATAATCAGCACCAGTTTCCTGCCATAATAATTCCCAGCTGGGAAAATAGTTACATGCCCAGCAATCAACCTCATTTATCTATGTAGAACATATGTAAATTATTTTTTAGAAATTAGAGTCCCTTCTATGTTAGCAGGACACATTTGCTAAATGACAGCAGCAGGCAGTAGTAATATGCCTACAGATTGTTCTCAGATTTTTGTAAAGGGTAGGATTTGAAATTAAAGTGTATGGGTGTAGCTCAAATCTAATGGCCATAGTGTACCTCCTCAAAACTTCTGCTTACTGTGACAATAGGCTGGTTGGAGACCCTCTCACTTGACCTTGCTTTCAGGTATGCATGTAAATTTTTTGGCTGATGATTTTGAACAGGTATAGTTTTAGAGAGCTAAACTTGTCTGTTAGCATTTCTTTTTCAGCACTGCCTCTCCCAAAGGGACAATGGATGTCATGCTCTAGCTGACAGAAATGCCAAGTAACTGAAATCATGTGATGGATGATGAAAAGCATGCCCTGAACCCCAGGTGTGTGCAAAGGGAGGGAAACAAAACAAAAAACGGTGACTTTGTAAAATACAGGTTTGGTGGGAAGGGAGCAGCTGAATCTTGAGAACTGCTTACTCATATGACTCCACATTTGGACTAATAATGCCATTCAGTCTGCCCACAAGACATAGCAAATTGGAAGACAACCTGAGTAAGCATGTTGCATTTAGTGCACTTTAAAGAACTGTCCTTTAAAAAAGTGCTGTTGTCCTATAAGTGCAGTGAATTTGCATTGCTCTGTAGTAGTTGGGTCTCTTTTAGACTTAAGGCCACAAATGGAGGCATATGTGCTTGCAGCAGCTCAGATAGAAGTGGTGCAAGTTTAAGCCAGGACTTTTTGCCTCAGCTCACGTACCCAGACATGCACTTTGGTGTGGTGCAGGTTGTGCCACTTGGGGCAAAATAACCCTGCCTGGCTCCTCCCAGATCTGCACCTGTGCTGGCCCCAGCAGTGTAAAAAGCTACCCTGTCGTGGCCCCAGCAGTACAAAAAGCTGCCCTGGCAAGCAGCTCAGGGCTACTAGCTCTCAGGAGCTTCTGGGGGAGGAGCCTCTGGGAGGAAGTTGGCCACTCCCCTTCCTGTCCCAGGCTACTGCTGCTGTGGCTTATTGCTGCAAGCTTGGTCTCAGGAGCTTCTAGGGAGAAGATGGCCAGGCCCTTTCCTGCCTCTGGCTACTATTAGCTGCTGGCTTGGTCTCAGAGCTTTTGGAGTAAGGTAGCCGCACCCCTTCCTGCCTTGGGCGGCTGTTGCTGCCCCCCCGGGGGGGTCCTCTGCTGCACGCTGCTGCCCCACTCAGGGAGGGGCCCACTGCACCGCACCCCAGCTTCTGCACCCCTGTTCCAGCCTGCTGCCTCCCTTACGCCACCTGGGGTAACTTTCCATGTGCCAGCGCACACGTGGCATGGACTTTCCCTGGGGACATCTAGTGGCAGCACAAGATGCACCGCCGCAAGTTGTTCCCAGGGAACCAAACATCCACACGTGTCTGGATGCAGCCAGGGAGGCCAAAACAAACATTTCACAGACTCCCACAAGTCATCCTTGATCTTGGGAAGATCTCGCTCATGATTGCTCCACCTGGCAAAGCCTCATCCATACTGGCGCTAAGGTCTGATGAGAACTGATGAGGCAGAGCAGAAGTGCAAACAATGTAAATCTCGCAACAGCAGCACGTCCACAGTTGATCAAACAACCCAAAGTGGCATCTCTTGCTCAGTGTGCCACAGACAGTTCAAAGCACAAATTGGCCTGATCAGTCACTCATGTGCTCACAGAAAACAAACCAAGCAGTGATATCATGGTCAGCTTTGAATTCAAAAGATGAACAACAACAACAGATACGATTTTTAAGGGAAAATCCCTATACAGAAGCTCTAGCAACCCTGACAATAAATTATGCTTATACTCCTCACATTTCTGTAAATAATAGATAATGGTGTTTCCACCCACAAACAGTGCAGGTACCTCTGAAGAGCAACCTGGCCTCTGCTTTCTGGTTTGTGGTAATATAGGCATTTGTGCCTTCTGCTAATGGGTGTAGAAGGAAGCCAAACCTGGCAACACCCAGGCTGGGTGGATTGTAGAGTGGGAGCAGCAGTGGGGTCCCTCTTCTCCCAGTGCTACAGAAGAACTTCCTCCTTCCCCATAGTCGCAGGGCTTGGGCTCTGGGAAGTTAATGCCAAGAGCATTAAATGAACCTGCCCTGTCATCCCCCTTCTCCTTGCCATATAGAAACTGTCTTGGAGTAATTGTTGTCCCATTAGCTTCCAGGCTGATCTTCTCCTCACCCTCATGGGCCCTTGTAGCTGTTGCAAGTATAATGACATTTTCAGCACTGGGACTCCATGGCCTCACTGTTGATACCCTCACTCTCTGTGGATGTGTTAGTCTATATAGTAATTTTCCCCAGATTTTAGGAAAGCTTACAAACTATTTAGGAATCACCCCAACAGTCAATCTCAAAGTTGCCTAATGCATTACCCTCTTCAGGAAGACATGGTGGAAACTCCACAACTTCAAACTCTCAGAGTTTGCTTCCTTGCATGGTCCTTTTCTGTGTAGAGGGGATCATATCAAGAAAGATTTTTAAAACCATCTGTATTTTCAGTACAAACTTTTATTTTTTCATGATGCTTCAGGAGAACCCATTTTGGGGTCCCTTAAATTAAAGTTCTATATACATGAGAATTTAGTGAAATGTAGTGTTTCTGCTCCATACATCTAATCTACAATCTGTGACATGTTGAGTAATACCTGGGTTTTTTTCTTTCTCTAAGAAAATCTATCATAAAATCTAAATTCATAAAATGCATCCCTGCAGATTCTCAATGCCTCAGTGTTTCAACAGTCCTTCCTTCTAATTTAAAAATCTGCTGAAAGCTCAAAACGAGCAAATAACTCTTCTGTAAATGGCTTGGTGAACAGCTTAGGTCTATAAATGATTCACTGCCTACATTCGTGGAGGGGGTGAATTTGGGTTATGCATTCTATAATTCAGAGAACATTTAACACTAGAGTGAACAGATAGATACAGAAAATCAGAACAGCGTTGACCCAGGATTAAAATGAACGAGTCCCTTGCAATTGTTTGTTTCACCACTGCTGTGCTTAATAACCTCAAAAATGAAGGATTAAACTGATAGAAGTAAAGAGTAGTGGAGAGACAAAGAATAAAACCTTGTTCAAGTGTACTGTTGTTAGTGGAACAGTAAAAGCCTAAATGCAAAATCTGTTGGAGAAAACCTGCCTTCCTATGTGTGGCTGATTTTTTTTTCAGCACAACTGCCTGTTGTAGAGTGGTGGTTTTTAACAGTATGTACAGTGCTTGCTTTATCTCCCCAGCAAGCTATCAGTTCTTCCCTTATTGAAAAATATTACATATATCATGACTCTGAGCAGTCTGTGTGGCAGTCAAATGCATTTATCAAACCATTTAATGTACTTTGTGTGTATGCTCATGCACCTATTTTAAACCAAGGGGGTTATAATTAAGAATTACAAATTTCTTATGGAAAAAAAAGCTTCTAGTCAGCAGCAGCTTACGTCTGTGATAGTATATGAGACTTCTGCTGTAACAGTAGCCCAGTAAAGCCTCTTCAAGACACTCTGTCAGTTTTTGCTGCCTCTTTTCTGACTAACAAGCCATTTCAGTGGGAATTTGATACGAGTGAGATCTGCATGTTGGCTCCCTCTAAAATGGAAAATTGGTTCCCAGTGGGGTTGATGGTAGGCAGCTTATGTCTTACAGGTTTTAGTTATGCTGGATGGTAGAATTCCTGTCCGTTGTAGAGGACCACACAAAACCCAATCAGGCTTTAGGTGCATAGGCCGTGTATTGGCAGGGGCCACTTGACTGAGAGAGAATATTCTTTTATGTCACTATATTGGGAATAAAAATAGTTTTCAGTTTCAATGTTTCATACAGATAGTTCTATGGAGAAATGTGTCAGAGAAACGCAGAAGTAAACTAGACCACAAAGAACTTGTTTCCCTCATTCAAAATCAGTATTCATGGCAAAGGAATACTGCTAGGGCTGTAATTCATCCCGTGACATTATGTCCCCTTTGGAACATACAGTGTGTCCTTGGATTGACAAGCTCACCATCTACAAAAATGCATTCAGGCAGAAATAGAACTAGAGAATACGTGTCCCTTAAACACCTTAGCAAAAATGTTATTTGAGTTGCTCTGCAATTTAAGCAGGAAAGGTGGGGGAGAATAAAGTCAATTCAATTTCAATCTAGCATGCAGCACAGAGATAGTTTAATATCCAGTTCTATAGAAGAAAACATAAATAAAATTTCATTTGCAGCCAGGTTTTTATGAAAGAATTCCTCCAACCTACCTATAACATTGCAAATTGAATTAGGTCCATTGTGTTTTTACCCTATGTCTTCCTGATGAAGTAGGTATTGAATGCTACCGGGGCAAGAAGCCAGGCTTCATCGCCTAGACATCTGATCAAGTATAATTAATCCAATGTTGTTATGTCCCTGCAAATACATGTTGGTACCAGTGATTAAAAGGAAAACACCCACTTTCCCAAGATGAGCTGAGCCATCTACCATTGCATATACCAAGATTCAAATCACAAGAAGCTGACCTAAATCTTTTATGAGAGGAATGAAAAAAGTGTTGCTCCACCAGGGCTACATTTTAGAATTAATATTTAAAATTAATACTGTTCAGTACTACAGGTCAGGCCCCTTTTGTTACATATATTATGATAACCAGAATAGGTTTTATTGTCCTTTCACATGTGTTTGTTCTTCTTAGTAATTGTGGAGTTTAGGATTTTTTTCCATGTCAGTGAAAGAACAGGATTATGCCCATTATTTCTGCTTGAGGCCTCCCTAGCTCAAAATTTGGATCATTGTTCCAACTACATTCTCGCCTCTCTTGGAAGAGAGCGTGTTTGGCTCTAACTGTATCCTTAGATTTTCCATTTCTCTTGTATTTACCCTAAGAAAACTGGGTCAGAGCTTGCTCATATATTGCAAAGATTAAACTGCTATTTGTCGCTGTATTAAAAAAAGCCTTTTTTTCAACTTTTACTGCAGTCTCTCTTTGACAAAAAGTAAAAACTACAGTTTATGGGTTAAAGCACAAGTTAGTCAGGAAATGGTTCTGCCATTTTCCCCTTGTTACTATGAGACATTTAACCCACCTGTACTACTCTTTCTTATTCTGTAAAAAAGGGGAAAGGATAATTTTCTATCCTAGCCATATTGTGCCTCTTGATTAACTGTGTTTCCTTGGATGGGAATTTTGATAGTTAGTGCAGAATATTATTGTGATTAAATTGTTAATGTTTTTAAATCTCAGTAAAACTGCAGCAATTGTACATAAAGGGTAGAGATTCCCATCTGAAAATTAAGCCACCAGGAAAAGAATTTTTAGTTTTCATGGGACAAATTGTGCTACTTTCCATTTCTGACAGGTGTTCAATTGTCACCACTCATGACAATTGCCTGGTTTTGCAGAAAAAGATGTCATTTTCTACTGCATATCATACTGATAAACCATCATTTCCTTGTGGCCTGGATATTTATTATTTGCTACCAGGCAACAGCCAATGTGGGGAGCTATAACTATAAGAGGCTTTCACAAAGCTAGTAGGGAATGGTTATGTTGTGCAGGGACTCATATTACATAGGAGTCAGATGCTGAGCCAGATGACCACTCCTTAGCTCTTTGTGATTTCTGAACATTGCATGATGCCCAGGGTAAAACAAAATAAAAAAAATGCCCCGAGTTAAAGAAGGGAGCAGTTCATCAGAGGTGAACTCTAGAAATGCAAAGGACAACAGGAGGAGGTTTAAACAGCACAATGCTTCTTATCTGCAAGAAAAGAGTACCAGCACAAAGACAGACAGACAGAAAGTAGCACTATTTTTAATACCAGTTCTGAAGAATTTATTGCTTTTCCTAACTTTCATTTAACTCAAATTAAGGAGACTAAATATAAAACTGTAATACAAAATTTGAGGAGTACTGCCCTCCACATAAAAAAAAAATGATGCTTTTAAACAAGGAATACACAAAGAAAATAAAAAACAAAAGAGTTTGTGCCTGGTCTTAGGCTGAACATCCAACATTACAATTTTGGAAGACTGATTTAAACAACAAAATCTATTGGGCCGGGGATCCGAGATAAAACACTCAGAGAGCGATTATTGGCAACAAAAAAAAATATTCACAAAAGAATTAGAATTTGCCAAGCACAAGAAGTCACTTGGTGCAGAATGAAACAGTGAAGGATGGAAAGGGTTCCAGAATGGCAAACGTGATCTTCCAAAATGTTCCAAGAAACATGAGGCAGACAGAGGTCAAGACTGAGTTCGCAAAGAAACTGCACAGAGAACTGCACATACTATAGTGAATAATGCAAAAGGTAAGACAATGCCTGGGATTTGGAATTACATCCCATTTGCAAGAGACTGCAGCCACCAGCGGAGTGTGCAGCATGGGCAAGGAGGATGACACCAGCACTGCTAGCTCAAAGGAAAGCTTTGCAACAGCAATGGAAAGCAGAAGAGGTATGGACTATGAACTTGAAAGCAAATGAGGCACTTTATCAGTTTTACGTTGGACACAGGTGCACAAGCTAATGTGTTGCCAGAAACAGGGCTGAAACAGAAAAACCGCACACAAAAATAGAAGGGAAAAGGTCAAAATTCAGGACTTGGCTAGCGGCCTTAACCCACCAAGGGAATTTGTGGACTGCATGTATTGATAAATAACAAATGTGAAAAGATAGTTTGTAAAAGTACCCAAATGAATGACCCGTAATTGTGTTAAACACGTGTCAGTCCTTTGCCCTTATAAAACTGAGGGGCTGAAGAACAAAGCTATTGAGAAAGTTTAAGCAGATCTACCAAGGGATAGGGAAGCTTTCAAAGGAGTTCAGGATACAAATGGAAGTTCCTCAGTACCCTGGGGAAGCTGCTTCTAGGAAAGATCCTCTTGCTACAAAGCAGAAGCTAAAATGGGAGCTGGAAGCCTCGGGGAACTACAGAACCAGAAAAAGGACCAGCAGAATGGACCGCTTACTGGTCAATCCAGGGCATCCAGCCTGCAAGAGATTAACGTACTGCTGTCAGTCTTGTGCCCAGCTTCCACTCCCACTAGCTCCTGCTGCTGAGGTGGCCAGAGTCTCTGGGGCAGGGCAGCATGACAGGAGGGGGCTCAGTGAGCCTGCTTCCCAAAGAAGCTGGCAGCCATTGTTTAGGAAACTTGACACTGCGCATATTTTTCAGTGTTGGATGACTGGTGGCATTTCTGGGATGTGGCAGGAGCTTTGGAAGAGAGGATGCAGTTGTAGAAGTCACTCATAGACTGAGCAGCGCACAGGCTGAGTAGACCAGCTCATATTACACGATCATGACAACTTGGGTGATTTTTAAAATACAGAAGCATACACTGACCACAGGAGAAGGGGGATAAAAAGTTAACTGAACCAGTGAACATGTCATTGGTGATAACAATGTAGTAGTTTGGAGTATAAAGACCATAATTTATGGTATGTCTGCACCACAGCCTTATCCCGGGCTCCTATATGTTTTTGCCCAATCTTCACTACTATTCACATCCACAACATTCAAGCATGTGTTTATAAAAGCTTTGAATCTAAGAGTTTAATTTGGGAGTATGATTGGAGTGCTGCGATTTCTCCAGCACCCTTACCTTACCACTGGTCCCCCTGAGGGGCTGAAAAAGCACTCCTGCAGTTGATGCACTTGACTCGGCACAAAGAACAAAAACAAAAAACCAAATCAAGCCTAGTGAGGACACAGCAATGTGGGTAAGGCTTTGCTGTGAGGATATCTGAATCAGGCAAAGCTAGTTGCAGTTCCCAGGCCCCAATGCCCAGACTCACTGTGTGGTGTAGACATACTTTCTGAGATTAGACCATGAGACCATGGATGATAAACCTGTAACCATCACTGATTTGCCATGGGACCATGGTCAAGTTAGGTTTTGTTATTACTTTTGTGATTCCTTTGTGTTCTGCAGTCTGGTTTAGCTCCCTGTGCTCTCATTTCCTCATGTGTAAAATAGAAAATTATTTACCCATCTCTGAGAGGTGTTGTGAAGCTCAATACATTCAGGTTAGTGTTTTGGGGTCACTTCTTGATAGAATGGAACAAACCTGCCTTGGTAGGGAGGTAGGTTTGATAGTGGACAAGGCATTTCCCGTTTCCACCTTCTGTGATTTTGTGGAAGTGCTTTAAAAATAAATAATTAGTTTTAACAAACCACGTGCCACGGTTCAGCCCTGCAGCAGCTGGTGAATACAAGTGTGAGGGCTGCTTTCCAAGCAATCTTTGGCAAAGTTAAGTTTTAAAAAGTGAAGGAATGATGAACTGTTGCTTTTAGACCATTCTGAGAGCCATTGGATAAACAGAGTCCAACAAGAGCTGCTTGAGGAACAGTTGTCCTTTACAAGTCATTTTAGAAACAATGCTTAAAAGATAGAGCTTGTCTCTGAGGTTGTGATCTTTTAATGCCATGCTGAAACCCTTTTTAAACCACCAGTCTGAGCCTGCCTCACTAGGCTTACAGGGGCTAGATGGGATGCAGAAGCATTACAGTCTAGGGATGCACACAATATACTTGTTGGCAGGTTCATACCAATATCCTAATTTCCTTTTGGCAGAGTGGTATCTTTTGTGAGCCGAGGAAACAGCTTGCTGGAAATCACTCTCTAGACAGCTGCCTCTGACCTGATCATGTCCCTTCTTCACCAGATTCCTAAATTGTGAAAGATCCCAGAACACACAGAGATTAAATTCTGATAATCACTTTGTTATTTAAGAAGGAAAGGATTATCCACTCCTCTTAGTCTTTGTAATTCTGAAAGAGAGAATTCCCTGCTTCAGGGTTTCCTAATACTTTCTAGTTTAAAAATTCTTTTTAAAAATATTCCATTATTGAGCTGAGCTAGATTGTGAGACCTCAATGTCTTGCTTTGATTGTACAGTACTCTGGTTTCTGCACCACAGAGTGCCAGCGAAGGTCTAAATATTCATTATTTGCTTCTTTCTATTTCACTGAATTTCTGTCTATTTCACACGTGACAAAACATGATTTTGTTCCCTTACTTTTGGAAAGTAAATTTCCAGCTTAAAATATGCTTGGATGATAGTTCACATTTTGGATATGGGTTTTCATCCTGAAGTGATTAAAGAAATGCATGTAGCATTGCTGAAGTGTAGCCATATATAGAACAGGGCATTGCTTCCTCTTATGAAATGAGCTCTGGGGGCTTTTAAAAGTCCCATGGAACTGGGAGGAACACAGCTTTTTGTGAATTATGTGAAAGGCTCACACAGAGGTGAATTGCTTGTAGCAACCATTAAAGCTCTGGTTACAAGGACTGTAGGCATTTAACCCTGGCTCTTTGACCACATAATTCACCTTCTCTGGCATATGTACTTATTGAAGATGCTCTTCTGGGATATTTATTTCACTGAATAACATTCCTCCAGAGTTTGCTAAAAGAATTAAACACCTAGTACATATGTGAGAGAGAAAACACTTGTGAGTAAATACAGCACCCTAAATTCATCCCTGGAACAGAAGCATGTCCCATGATTAGGGTATTAGCCTGGAACTTCATTTTCCAGTTTTACTGCTGATTTCCCGTATGACCGCAGGCAATTTGCTTAGGGTAAACCCAGTTGCATTTTATGCACCTGAATGGCATGAACACAGCTACATAACTGCAGTTTTGGGCACTACACACAGTTTCAGATTCTGTTGCATCACAGGGCTGGAAAATAGGAGCAGAAGATGCAGGTTCTAACTTCCAGCTGGGGAGGAGGGCATAAAACCTGTCTCCCATTTCCTGGGCAAGTGCCCTGAACACTTAGGCAGCTAGACTAAAGCATAGGAAACCCAACCTCCTCCTCAAGGCAAGATCATCTCTGTCTAAACTGAGCCTGTCTGGACAGGGCCAGATATAAGTCTAAATAACAATAGTAGTGATGATTCATAGATTTTAAGGGGCTGGAAGGGACCTCACAAGATCATCGTGTCCAGCCCCCCTGCACTAGGCGGGAAAGACAATGATGATTTATTCCAAAGAAGTAATTGTCCAACTTGCTCTTAAAAACTCCCGAAGAAGGAGATTCCATGATCTCTCTAGATCAGTGGTTCTCAACCTTTTGAGACTTAAGGCACTGCTCCATAACTATTCTGAATTAGTGGCACCTGATTTAAACAAATTGAATGTATTTATTAGTATGTTTTACCAAAAAAAAAAAAAGAAAAGAAAAACATGACTGGAAACATATTTTTTTTAACAAACTAGAAAAAACATGGCATGAAAAGTATTATAATGAATGTCAGCAGACAAGGTTCCTTGGGTGAATTTGATATCTTTTATTAGACCAACCCGAATAGTTGGAGAATAGTTATTAAGCAAGCTTTCGGGTTGAAAAACCCTTCGTCAGGCTAAGGAAGTTTCAGCAGTTGGTGTGTGCTCTTCCTGGATGGAATGAAAAGTAAAGAAGCCAGAGGCTGGGCTGGGGAGTCAGTTGCCACAATGAATGTAGCACTTGAACCTCATGGTGTCCTAGTTGAGAATCACTGCTCTAGAAAGATACTGTTATGGCTCCTGTCATCATGTTGCCTGAACACTCCAAATATTTAATGTATCTATCCCTGAAGCAATATTGTGAGGCACAGAGAGTAACAGTCAGATTCCACCTCACTGGGTATCTATACATGCAATTAGTGCACATGAATAAACTCTGGGGCTTATTGCTCCAGAGTATTTTGCTCCCAGGCATACCACTTGAATGTGCTCCCAGGAGAAAATAACTCAGAACAATTAGCTCTGGAGTTTATTCATATGCAGCATATGGAACCCAGTCAGAGCAGCCCCAGCTGGCAGAGGGTCCAGGGGGTCAGCTTGCTAACCTGGAGCTACTCCGACTGGGCTCAGCGTGCTGCTGAGGGGCTGGCTGGGGCACAAGGGTGCTTCAGTGTGGGGCTAACTGGAAGGCAACCTTGTGCCCCAGCCAGCTGGTCAGTGTCTATATGTGCACTGCTGCGCACAAAAAGACTCTGGAGCTGTGGAGTTTATTAGTTTTGTGCACTCTAGTAGGGGTGCATGTGTAGACACTGAGATGTTGACTGCACAGTTAATTAGGCAACTGCACAGTAAATGGCTCATGTAGACGCATCCACTCTGAAGGTATTTAATGGTACTTAAGGGTTTAAGTGTGAGATCTAGAAATTGGATTTTTAATACAAAATATGATCCCTTCTAGGAGCGAGAGCTTTGTGCAAAACAGCATTCATTAAGATTATTTATTAAGATTCACAATAAAACTGCAAATTTCCCAGTTGGTGGAAACTGGCCATTTCTAAAGAGGGAGAGTAGGGAGGAATGTAAAAGTGAAGTGGCAGCCTTATAAAACAGGGAGAGGTGAGGCTGTCCATATAAGAAGGAGATGCCTTTGCAGAGTGACTGCATCCCTGCCATAGGAAGGTACAGCCAGCATGGCATGCTCCTGTGCTATGCAGTGCAGCACAACTGGTAGCAGTTCCCAGCTTAGTTACAGGTTCCCTTCAGGAAAGACCTCCCAGAGCACGGCCTCCTGCCTTTTCTGAGGAGCAATGGAGGAGGGGCCAGGGCTTCCCATAGCCAAGGGCTCCTGCTTGGCTCTTACATTCACATTCACAGCTTCAGCCTGTTACCAGGAAGGAAGAGAGACAGTTAACTCCCTTGGGTCCAAAAAGGCCAGGATCCTGTCCCCAGAACTGCATTGATTTATGCTGCAGCCACTTCCAGGTTTAGCCCTGCATGGCATCTCCTAGAAATGCAGTGTGACCTGGCAACGGGACAGCGCAGCACCCCCTGCAGGGATCTCGGGACACCCTGGTTGAGAATCACCTGGGGGATGACAATCATCAATCTAAATGATTGTCTGTTTCGGTGCTTAATCCAGTGATCTAATAATTAGAAACTTCATCCTAATATCCAATTTAAATATAATTTGTTTCAATCTCAGACAGTTCCTTCTTGTCCTGTCCCCTGTGCCCACAGTGAATAGTTTATCACTCTTCTCTTTATAACCACCCTTCAGGTATTTGAAGACTCTTATCAAATCCCCTCTCAGTCTTCTCTCCTCCATATTGCATAATCCCAGTTCTTGCAACCTTCCCTCATAAATCATATTTCTTGGGCCTCTAATTGTTTTTTTTACTGAGTCTGCTGAACTCTTTCCAATGTCTCTACATCTGTCTTGAAGTGCAATGCTTAAAACTGGACAGAATACTCCAAGTATTCTCAATACAGTGGAGGAATTACTTCCCGTGACTTGCAGATGGCTCTCCTGTTAATGCAGCCCAGAATGCTATTGGCTTTTTTTTTCAATTACTGTAAATCCCGGGTCCTTTTCTTCAGTACTTCAGTCTAGCTTTACCATGGCAGAGCAGTTAAGGCGTCTCACTTTGGTTTCAGGACTGTGAGCTTTGGCTTTGCTCTGGATTCATGTTGATGGCAGGCTCTAATCAATCCACCTGGAAATGGCTTCCTGGTCACTTCAGCTGAGATGTCGAAGGCAGCCAGATGTGATGCTAGTCGCATCACTCCTTTGTTTGCCAGTGGATGTAGAAACTGTGTTGCCAGCCTTGGCCATTTTCAAGGGGCCTAGGTTAAGTTGCAGAAGTGTGGCAGAAGACCCAAATACCTGTTTCTGAGTGATCATAGAGAGAACCTTTCCAGATGTGCCAACCAGGTTGCGCTGCAAAGTAGAAGTAATCAATGCATCCAGCTTAAACTATTAATGAAATCCAGTTAGACAGAGCTCAAAGTCTCAAAGGAAACATTATAAGGGACAGCCATATATAAAGTAATCCAAATATCATTTTTCAAAATGTTAATAGTAGTGATTGATGTAACCAAATGTATTAGCTGATATTTTGCAATCATAGATATATTTTTGTTAAGATTCTTAGATAAGTTGTAAAAACAAAAGCAGCCTTATTTAAAGAGGACCATAAATCTTCGGGAAGAGAAAAAGGATGTTGGCAAGCAGTATTCCATAAGGGTAAAGGAAGGAGATAAGGAATCCTTCCTTCCAGGAGTGTAACTTTCACAGGAACCATAAATCCCAGTTAACTGACACCTTTCATGCCCACAAGAAAACTGGTTCAATCCAGTTCCAAAGGTTTCAATGAAAGAACTTTAAATAAAACCAATCAGAGAACATTTATTAGAATATTAGAATAAGCCATCTATAAATAAAGGGTACACGCTGAAAGGAAATTTGGAAAACTCTGCAAAATCTAAAAGACCTGCTGCCTATCTATATGCCATCATCCTCCCGCCTCTTGAGTCTCTCCAGTTGGCACAGGTAAGAATCTCTGTTGTGCTGCCATGGATAGTCTGATGGGTTTTGTGAAAACTGTTTTTGTGTGTGTGGGCAGGGGAGGTGTTGAGATGTAAGCAATAAAAGGTCAGGCTGTAGATCTGTTTTTTGCCCATTTTATCAGTTACTGGCCTGAAAGTTTAGCTTTAATCCAAGTAACAACTGCTGTGCCTTTACCAGGCCATCCCAGTAGCCAGCCAAATCTAGGAAACTGCCTAGATTCCCCAGCCTTCATTGTCAGACATCCCTGGCTATGCTGAGAGAGTCTTTATGTAATTCTCCAGCCTACTGTATGCATTTTATCTTTCAACTGAGTAAAAATACATGATGGGAAGTGGTACCAAGGTTTTATCTTCCTGAGTTTACTCATGGATGGTAAGGAGCCATCTAAAAAAGTACTAACAGACCTTTCCACCACACTATGCTTTATTCTGAAGTTGACACATTTATTTTTTTTAAGTTATATATGTTAGGAAGTTTTTAAATTATTATTTGTGCTGTTCTTTGTGCTGCTCTGAAAGAGTCAATGAAAGAATCATAAAATTCTCTAAAACAAGGATCGACAACCTGTGGCCTGCAGGCCAGATCTAATCCATGGGGCCTTTGGATCCAGCCTGCTGGGCTGTGGCTTCAGTGGCATTTGGCAAAGGGGGAGCTCTGCCTGTGAATATAAAACTATGAATTAGTTGCCATCACCAGATTCAACAAACAGAAGTTAAACTTTGATTGTCATGTGCACATTCAACTAATATATTCAACTATTTCACAGTTCCTTCCAGTAATTTTTCTCTAAAACTTATATTATGGGGCACTTCAGTACTAAAATCGCCTCCTCAGTCTCAGTGGAAATCTAGCCTGGAAATGACATACAGTAATATGCATTAAACTCCTCACTGGTGCAGGACTTAAGCATGCTTATCCAAGGCTTTGGGCCATGCTATTTGGAAATAGGAGGAGGGGATCTTTGAGGAAAAGAACAAACCATGTCTCTGGCTGGCTGATTATTATTGTTTAAAGTAAGCTGTTTGCAGATGTTCCAAGGTTCAGAATGTTAGATAAGCCCCAGAGGAGATGGATTAGTATGTGGAGAGCAGATGATGCCTTCAAAGTGGATGCATACATGCATGCACACAAATGAAAATCCTGTAACCACGTTATATAATGATATATAAGTACATGACATATATATTTGTACATGTATAATAACTGCTTGCAGTCCCAAAAAAAGGAAAATCACTTCCCTAAATAGCTGCATTTTTAGTCTCAATTTACTGTCCCTCTTACGACAGGTTTTCTTCTATTAGAAAAGTTGATAGTGTTCACTTTACTAATCTAACATGGTATTACACTTCTAAAATAGAATACATTCCCTTAAGTTCACTGGTGGAGGGGATCACATGGTTCACTATAGCATTACATTTTAAATATAATACTGTGACGTAGGCCTGTGCAAAGCGGCTACTATTTGCTTCAGATTCAGATTCGGCTGATTCAGGGGACAGTGGTTCGATTTGTTGATTCGAATCACTGTTCCAAATTGATTCGGCCAAATCTGATTTGGAGATTCAGCTGCTGCTGAATCTCTGAATCAGCCAGGGCCATCCTCCACCTGCTTTCTGAGCCCAGCAATGGCTGCCCCTCCCACCCCAGCTCCCAGCACGTTTGAAAAAAAAAAAAAGCCGGCACTCACCAGGTGCTGCCGGGTGGGGGGTGAACCCCAATCCCCCCATTGCCCCACACCATGTGGGAGGCTCTGCATGAGCCCTCTGCCCCCCCCCTGCTCCCCCAGCCCCCCCCATGGCTGCCCTGCCCACCACAATTCTGATCTTTTAAGAAAAAAAAACCCAAGAAAACCCCCTCACTCACTGCTCCTGCCGGCAGGTGGTGATCCTTGCTGCCTCCCACCATGTGGGAGGCTCTTCATGAGCCCCGCAAAGCCCCGGGGCCACTGCATGAGCGGTGAATCTGGGGTTTTTTCTCTGTTTTTTATTTCTTAAAGGGCCAGAGCCGCGGCAGGCAGGGCAGCTGTGGGGGGGCTGGGGGAATGAGGAGGGGGGCATCAGGGGGCTTGTTTAGAGCCCCCCATGCAGTGTGGGGTAGTGGAGATCACCCCCTGCCCGGCAGCACCCAGTGAGCACCAGGGCTTGAGTTTAAAGTGCCAGGAGCTGGGGTGGGTGGGGCAGCCATGGGTGAGCTGGGGGGGGTGGG
>NW_005842033.1:616498-626235 GCF_000455745.1 Alligator sinensis | reverse complement strand
TCCCCTCCCCCACCCCTAGTACTTACCAGCTTGGAGTCCGGCTACAGTTCCCTGCTGCAGCCACCAGGGACTGCCTGAATCATCAAAGCTCTCCAAATCTTTTCCGAAGATTTGGAGAGCTTTGAATCAATTCAGACCTTTTAATTGGTCCCCTGATTCGATTCAGATTCAGAGATTCAGCCACCAAATCGGGCCGAGTCTCCTCCAAATCAAATCACCATCCAAAGCTTTGCACAGCCCTAATATTTAAAGTATCCAAAAAGTGATGAATTTTCACATCGTATTTGTGGTCTGCCATTGGTTTGTAAACCACATGCTGATGGTTTGTGGAGAGCTGGCTGGTCATGTGGGGCTGACTCTTCTTTCTGTTTTCAATGGCTACATTATATTTGAAAGTACAAATATACTAAATGCTTTCCTCATAATGCTTTTTCTAGGTAAGGAGTGGCTGTAATTTCCAGGACGTAGCTTGGATAGTTCCTTGAGGCACAATAGCATGAATTAAGGCTTAAAGGCATTTGGCATTAGGCCTTAAGGCATTTGAATGGAGGTCTTATTATCTAAAGTAAAACAAAGAAATAAAGATTTGAGATCTAGGCTGAAGCCAGGGAGCATACAGTGCAAATCTGGAGAGGTGTGCAAAGGTCACTTCAGCCATGCAGTTGGCAATAAAGGCAGGGAAGGAGACAAACAGCATAGAGGAGTAGAAGAACAGGTTAGGAATTATTTAGAAAAGCTAGGTTTTTTGGGTAGGCAGTGTTGGATGGCATGCATCTAGGGTACTGTAGGAATTGGCTGAGCTTATTTCAGAGTTGTTAGTTCTAGGTGAGGTCCCAGATGATTGGAAAATGGCAAATATAGTGCCCATCTTTAAGAAATAGAAAGAGGAAGATCCAGGAAATTACAGACCTGTCAGCCTCACCTTAATGCCTGGAAAGATCATGGAGCCAGTCCTCACAGAACCTATTGTGAAGCACCTAGAAAAGAACAAGGTGATCAGGAACAGTCACAAGTCATGTCTGACTAACCCAATTTCTTTCACTGATAAGGTGAAAAGTTCTGTGGATGCAGGGAGAGCAGTAGATATGATATATCTTGACTTTAGCAAGGCTTTTGACACTTGTCTGTCATAACAGTCTCATTAACAAGCTAAGAAAATGAAGACTAGATAAAAATACTGTAAGGTGGTTGGATCACTACCTTAAAGTTATGATCCACAACTGATTGGATCATCGTACTCAGTAAATGGTCCTCAATGGCTCAGTGCAAGTAGGGCTTCCCTGGGGTCTCTCCTAGGTCCAGTATTATTTAATATCTTCATTAATGATTTGGATGATGGGATCGACGGCACACACAGCAAATTTGCAGGTGACCCCAAGTTAGGTGGAGTTGCAGATACTCCTGAGGGTAGGACTAGGATCCAGAATGACATGGATGGACTGGAAAAATACTCTGAAATTAATCATATGAGATTCATCAAGGACAAGTGCAAAGTCCAGCATTTGGGACAGAATAATTGCATACACAAATACAGACTGAGAAATGATTGACTAGGCTGCAGTACTGCAGAGAAGGATCTGGGGGTTACAGTGGACTGTAAACTGAATATGAGCCAACAGTGTGCTCTTGTTGCAAAAGACAACAACAGCATATTGGGTTGTTTTAGCAGGAGTCTCTTGCAAATCAGGGGAAGTCATTTGTCCACTCTTCAGCACTGATGGGGCTTCCCCTAAAGTACTGCATGCAGTTTTAGACCCCACCCTTCAAGAAAGATGTGGACAGATTGGTAAGAGTCCTGTGCAGAACAACAAAATTATTAGAGGCCTGGGAGACATGACTTCTGAAGAAAGGCTGAAAGAACTAGGATTATTTAGTTTAGAGAAGAGAAAACTGAGGAGGGATTTGATAATAGTCTTCAAACACCTGAAGGGCAATTACAGAGAGAATGGAGACAGGCCCTAGGGGATAGGACTAAGAGCAATATCCTCAAACTTCAGCATGGAAAATTAGGTTGGCAATTGGGAGAAATATGATGATGAGGAGGATGGTCAAGGGTTGGAACAGACTACAGAAATTCTGGAATCGCCGTCCTTGGAAGTTTTCAAGAACATGTTAGATAGACACTTGGCTTGTGTGACATGCCCTGGCCCCAGATGCAGCCTGGGTATGCCTCTGAGATGCATTCGTGTGGTGTTTCCACACCTTTGGGGTTCCCTTCTGTCCCAAACCTCTGCTGCCTGCTGCTTGACCACTAAGAACCAACTGAGATGTGCCAAATGCATCCTTCGTCTGTGATGCCTCAGTCCCTACCTGCCTCACTTAGGCCTTGCCAGCCCTTATCAGAGCAGATTTTGCCAGCTAAAAAGATGACACACTTGTCCAGTCATGCACTCAAAAAAGATGGGTCCCCTTTCTGTAGAATGAGCAAGCCTGTATAGTCAAATGCTCTGAACTCATAAGTATCGCTGACAAGTGGTTTGTAGAAAGATTTTTAAATAATGATGAAAATAAGAACAAGCAGAAGAAATTAATAACTATTTGTTGAGATACAGACAGAGATAGGAGAATAACCAAACAAAAGGAGATATCAGAACAATAACCTGTTCTCACCTGGCATCTTAAATCCAAAATGTAGTCTCTACCCAGCTCACTAGCTGCGGGGAATCCATCTTGTCCCTACATCCAAGGAAAACTTACCCTGCTCTCAAAGCAAACTTAAGTATAGTTTCCTATCTGGCTATTTACATGCATCACCTCAAAGAGGCCAACCTTCTGCATATAAGTTCCTGTCACCCCCAAAGGTTTATATTTGCTGGAGCAGAAATCTTTCCTGGTCTAATGAAGGCCAGGAGACTACATGCATCCTTTCAAGCATGGAGATTCAGTAATCTAACATGCTGCTTTTTTCCCTCAGTAGTTTTACTGGCCAGGTGTCATTCTTACGGTCCTTTCTTTTGAAAGGTAAATTCCTCTTTGTTTGGCAAATCCTGGCCCCTGTACCCTGTTGAGAAGCGTTTCTCAACCTTTTTTGTACAAGGACCTATTTGTACAATGGCCAGTCCCGACCCAGGGCCTCCCACCGCCAGGCCCCAGCCCCGCAGTGTGTGGGACACGGGGAGCCCCAGGCAGCCCATTTCAGACTGACAGAACTCTGCCAGGAAAGGGAAAAGCCATCGTTTCCCATTTTTTCTCCTTTAAAGGAGAATCCATTTTATAGGGGTTTTGATCCATTTTTAAAGTTTGTTCACAACCCTTTCATATATTCTTGTGACCCATGGGTTGAGAAACACTGCCTTAGAGCACATTTGCAAAGGAGTAAATGACTCAAAACAAATGCTAATTCCATTTACTGCTTAGACTGGGGTCCTTCCTAGGTGTCAAAGATACTTTTGAAAGTCATTTTCATTTTGTACCATCATGGCCATATTATAACATAAAAGAAATACATTTTATATCAAATACCAGTGGCAACAATCCCTCTTGGTCAAGGATGATCACTCCCACAGGTCAAGTAAAGGGTTGTAAAAGTTGATATCTAAGAAGGCCAGTCCTAGAGCTGCAGAATCTCTGGCAAATGCCACAGGTGGTGGTTAAAGGGAGGGTCAGATCACAGATTTCTTGGTCTTATTTCCTTTGCTTCTGTTTCTGTCATTTTCCTGCCTCCAGGTCAAGCCAGTTTTCCTCAAAGCAAGATGTACCTTTTGCCAGAAAGTGTTGCCATGTAGCCCTGTCCTGGGCTTAGTTCTTTCCCATTTGTGGTATCAATGCCACACTTCTTAATCTGTGAGGCTCTATGGAAGATCTTATCAAAGTCTGGCTACCCAGGAAAATGTATCACCATCCTAAACCTCCTTCATAACCAGGTGACTGCCTGCATCCTATGCAATGGTTTCACTACAGAACCCTTATTCATTCAAACTGGTGTCCAGCGGGGCTGTGTGATCACACCAATTTTCCCCCCATCTTTCTTGTGGTCATCAAGATGCTCATCCATGACCATCTGCCACATGGAATTGGTAGTGAGTACAGGATGAATAGGAACCTTTTCAATCTCTTCCGCCTCCACGCCAAAAACCAAAGTTACTTCCGCTTTGATTGTGGAACTTCAGTACACCGATTATTGTACTGTCATTACACATACAGAGGAGGACCTACAAATGGCCCTTAACTGCTTCTATCAAGCATACCAGCGCCTGCGACTGACCCTTAACATCAGAAAAACAAGTATTTCACCAGGCTGTTCTGGGCTAATCGACTCCCCCAGCAAAGATCCTCATCAAATACTGCAATGCACTTAAACATAAGGAAGATAAAGTTCAATGCAGCTTGACCAATACCTTCACATAGAGACTACATATGCCATATTAGTAAAACTCAAGAAACCATGCAACAAACTCCATGACCCCTTAGGTTTGTAACAGCTAGGATGGTTTAGTCAGGGATGATCCTGCCTTGAGCACAGGGCTGGACTAAATGTTCTTGTGAGGTCCCTTCCATTTCTGCTTTCCTATGATCCTTTGATTAAGCAGCTTTGTATCCTCCTGCCCTGTGATACCTGGATACTCTATTCTTCTGTGGGTATAAGGTCCAGGGCTTTTTAGGTACTCAACCTCATGCTACCGGTCGGTACCTTCAAGAGCCTGAGACAGCAGCAACAGACTGGTGGGGTATTGAGAGCACCTGTTTCTAGGAAGGGGAGAATGGTTAGGAGACACTACAGCATTAGTATGCCATGAGAGGATGACTTCCATGTGGATATCCCCTGGTGACCAATTGCACTCATCCTCCTGCTTTTTGGCACTGGCAGTGTAACTCAAAGCAGCTCCAGTACAGAACAAGATCTGGGCCAACTGTTATCAGTGACCCAAAGGGTGGCGGTGGGGGGAACACAAGATGCAAAAGTGGGAACGTTTTATGGCTGAAGGTCAAATAAATCTCAACACTGCCATAAGGCAGCAATATTTTCCATTACGTTTGCTGTTGGCTGGCACAGGAGAGTGCTGAAGGCGTCTCTAAGTTGCCAGCAGCAATCAGGTGTTATTGATATTCCTGTATTGTCCTCACTGCGTTGAAAATGAGGTAAAGAAGACACTTTTAAGTCTTTTTACTTGAAGTGTTTTGATCATGTCTTACCTATGAAGCAGGTTAAGAAACTCCAAAGTCCGTTATAGGTTAAGCTAGGTTGTCCCTTCAAGAAGAATCAGCCTTCTATATCAGTGAGTCTTAACCAGGGTGCCTTGGTGAGATCTTTTTAAGGGTGCCATGGGGTGCTGTGCAATATTAGCACTGTTAGGTGTGCAAACATCTACACACGAGTCACAGGATAAACCCAATGGAATCCATAGTGTTAAAAACATTCTGCCCTGCTGTGGTCTGTCTGAGTTCTTTGGAACAGAAGAATTGCTCTAGTGTTTTTCTGAGGTCAAAAAACAAAAGAAAGTGAAGAGTTGTCATTTTTCAAGGCATGCCTTCAGTCGAAAACGATTGAGAGCCACTATTCTAGATTCTTCTCTAGTACCAGTATAAAAACTGAAAGTTGCTGTCATTCAGAGAAATGTGAGGGATCTTATAGGTATGCTTCCCTTAGTAATCAGCTAATGGATCTGATTCTTTTGTAGGAAACCTGGTTTAAAGATTTATTTCTTTTAATTCATTCCTTTGGCGCCAGGAGGCAGCATTCAGATTTGGCAAAATCCATCGCTCAGGCTCATGTAATGAGGTCTGGCTCCAAGCATGCTGGAGGTGGCAGAGAGTGGTTTCTGGGAACTGGCTAATTTCTTTATTTGCAGATTAAAGCAATCAGTAGGCTTTTAATTTCATTTTCATTTGAAATAAATCTCTCAGTACATTTTATAAAATAAAATTAGAGCAAAGAGCTTGCAAGTGGTATTTCAAATGCTAGAGGTGTAAAAAATGCCTACTTTTTGGTATCATTACAAATACTCATAGTAGCACAGAATGACCAAACTAAGATCATGTCAGTGATCCATCTAATCTAGTATGCTGTGTCCACTAGTGGCCAGAAACTCAGATGCTTTAGAGGAAGGAGTTTGAAGCCCTGCTATAGGGAGCTCTGACATAACTTGCCCTAGCAAAACCTGTTAACCTCCTGTAGGTGGAGGTTGGCTGAAAGCCTGAAGCACAGAGATTTATGATCCGCCCACAACTGTTTGGTTGTGTATTTCATCTGGCTGTTTTGTGTTTTCAATTATAACACTAGACCTTCTTGTTATTCCCCCAAAATTTCTAGTCTGATGAACTCTTTCCAATGTTTCTACATCTCTCTCGAAGTGCAGTGCGTAAAACTGGACAGAATGCTTCAAGTGAGGCCTCACCAGTGCTGAATACAGTGGAGGAATTACTTCCCTTGATTTGAATATGGCTCTCCTGTTAATGCAGCCCAGAATGCTATTAGCTTTTATTATTATTATTATTATTATTATTATTATTTCTGTAACTTCTGGGTCCTTTTCTTCAGTAAGTTTTTCTAGTTTTTTTTTTTAAATCTTGCTAAGCCACTGGTTTCAGCATGTCTTGTGGCAGGAAGTTCCACAGAATAATTTTAAACTGTGCGGAAAAAAAACATTCCCTTCATCAGTTCTAAATTTGCTTCTTTTCAGTTTCTTCTCATCATTAGCAATCCCTCACAGTTGAGGATGGTCATTCCTACAGGTCAAGTAAAGGGTTGTAGATGAGTCTGTTGATGGCTAAGTTGGACAATCCTAGAGTCACAAACTCTCTGGCAGATGCCATGTGTAACAGAAGCAGGGAATTCCTCCTTCTTAGGCAGCTTGTCTCACTCTCTCCTGCCATGTCTTGCTGTAATAATTGTTTGGAAAAGAAAAAGGTGTGAGAGTCTGCCTTATTTGTGGGGCCCTGATGTCTGGAGCAAGGTATGCAGCTCCACCTGCCCCTACACCTATGTCTACCCTTGGACCTTAACCACACAAGCCAGTTACTGGAACCCTTAGTAGGGCTCACAAAGTTCTTACTTCTGATCTGTGCTTCTGCGTTCAGTTGAGAATATTATCAGTCCTTTAGCTAGTTTCTCAAATTATAGTGATCAACAAGCAAAACCAATAACATAGAGCGGGGAGCTGGTCCTCTCCCTCAAGCCTCCTTTTCCATGAGGCTTTCTATTCAGGGTGGACCCTTGTCAGGCCATCTGCAATGTGTGACGGGCATGCCAGTAGCAGCCTGGCTTGCTGGCTCGAAAGGGCTTCGAGCCATTGGTGGGACATTTCCACCAATCAGGTGATGGTGGAGGAGAGGCTGCCTCACCCCTGCTCAGGGCGAGGCAAAGAGTCTGAACCTGGTTGAGGGATATACTTCCCCTCACCTTGATTGGTCCTCTTGCAATCTGGGGGTGGAGCCTCCAAAGGGTACCTCTTGCAATTGGGGGGCGGCACACGGGCACCTTGCATTGAGGAACAAAGAAGAGTGTTGCACCTTATATTTTGTGAGACATCACCAGATATTGTGTGGTTTATATTTCATGTTTTATATGTGTACGTTGATAAAGTCTAAAATTATTGTGTTATATTGAAATCTTTAATCTGATATTATGAGGCTAAGTATTTGATAGAGTGTGTGTGTGTATAGATTTATATTTAATGTCTAAATAGATTTAAATTTTGATAGAGTTTAAGGTTATAAAACACTTGTTGAAACTTAGGTTAGAATTTTATTATAATAGTTAACCATATCCTGAGAGAGGTATAGAAGTGTGTAAATATTGCCTATAATCCTTGTTATTGTAAATGTTTTGTGTGTGTGTGTGTATAAAATTTTAATCTTTTTTTTATTTATATTGTAATATTAATAAACTTGTATATAGTTACGTTATGGAATGTGTTGGTCTGGCTCTCTACAGGGGAAAGGAGGGAAACTGCATGTAGCCAGCAGTTGTTCCCCCACAGAACACCTGCCCTGCTGACATTTCTCTTGAATTGGAGAAGAGAGTACATACCTGAATACACCCAGGTTACAAATGTATTTTGGGTCTTCTCTCTATGGTCCCCATTGCAGTAAATAAAAAGTAATAGGCGAAACTTTGCCAATTTATAGTCCCTCACAACCGTCTCGCTTTCCTTCAGGGTTTCGCCATGGGTTCTTGATGATCACAGCTCGTGCCCACACTCCACCTCCCTCAGCAGTTGGGCTGCTCCTTCACCTGAGTCTGACTACCACCCAGCCATCAGCCTTCCCTAGCTGGGATGCTCGCACCAAAACTAAACCCCTCGCTTACTCTGGAGCTTTGCTCCTTACTCATAGTTCTGGTTCAGAAGGTTTCTCTCTCTCTCTCTTGCAGGTCCAGGCCATCCTCAGCTTCTCAGTATCCTGAGTAATACCAGTATAGCCATCTCTGCTCAGCGTTGCCATCTCCAGATTACCTCTCCTGTGTCTGTTTTGCCTGTGCCTCCACACTGGCCCAGGTAAGTTTCTATCCCCTGGTTCAGACCCCTTTCCAGGAGTAAGAATTTACTTTCTGTGGCCTGGAATCTTCCTCCCTCCATCCGGAGCTCCAGAGTCTTTAACTTCCATGCACCCGTATGTCACGCTCATGTGATAAGTTTAAAGGGACCACATCTATTATTAACTGAGTCTGTCCACCGTATCTCCAGCATCGACCCATCCATAGGCGAGTGTAGTAGGGTTGCACTCTGACTCCTTGCTACACCATGATAAGTTGCAGCTGCCAAATCACCCTTATGTCCCATAACAAGGGTGAAGCAACCATCACCCAACTGCTGTCTCCATGTAAATCTGTGACTAGGGACTCCCTGCGATCTCTTTGTCTGTCCCCGTTGCCACTCGTCCATTGGCGTAAGACTTCACAGGGTATTGTTATTGGTTATTGTAGTAGATGTTGGACCAGTGGGAGAAGCCTGCACATGACTTGTTTTGCTCAAGGAGGCTGTTGAGCATTGACAACCACATGGATCTTGGTGGGGGAGAAACTTGTGTCCAGTGACAAGGAGATCCAAGACAACTGGGATTACTCTTCCACTGCAGCCTTCATCCACCTTCGCAACCATTGAGAAGCATGCCTTCTGCATCTTCCTGCTCCACTGTTGAGGTCTGTGTGTTGTTGGACTGCTCTTTGTCTGATGCCTCACCTTTGACCTTACTTCCATGGGTGACCCTACCAGAAGTACAAGGCTCTTGACAGTGTTGCTCTTAGGGTCTTCTAAAGGGCCCTTGGTTCCTGAAGCAAGTGCTGTGGTTTCTTTTGAGGTATTATCCCAGGTTCACATTGTGCGGGCCGGGAGTGACCCGAGCCCTTTTTCATGCTGCACGCGGGCTGTGGCCAGCAGCCCGGGCACGCTGGATCGGAGAGGGAGGGCGACGAGCTGGAATTAGGCACAAACGCTTAGCGGTAGTTTTAAAGTTTGTTTACTTACACCGAGATGGCAGTGGTGTAGGCTGGAAAACTTGCTTGAGTTGCGGTTACAGACACAGACAACACGGACAGTCACGTGGAGTTTGCTAGGCTCCACGGAACAGAGCTCCAGATGCTCTGGGTGAACGCGCCACCAAAATCGGAATCGGAGATACG
This sequence comes from Alligator sinensis, assembly GCF_000455745.1. Lineage (NCBI taxonomy): Eukaryota > Metazoa > Chordata > Crocodylia > Alligatoridae > Alligator > Alligator sinensis. The sequence continues at coordinate 616,676 of NW_005842033.1, read as the reverse complement.
TCTTATAATTCTTTCCGCTCGAAGACGGGAAGAGGTGGGCGATGGATCAGGTCGCCAAGCTCCTCTGAATCTCACACAGGGTCTCTATTACCCTGCCGTGTATCCAGAGTCCCCACGAGATGGATGTGGAGTCCTCTTCGGCTTGGGCGGAAACTGCTCAAGCCTCTTATACGGCTAA
>NW_005842033.1:612582-616488 GCF_000455745.1 Alligator sinensis | reverse complement strand
CGTGGCGCCCCCACGGGGGAATAATTAAAACCTAGCCAATAGCAGGGAATGAATTTGCATACCGGTGGCGGGAACTCTTTTGCACCGTGCATTCCTCTTGCAACTTGAGCAATGCACTCTGCAAAAGAAGCTGCAGAAAGGCGGGAAACTCATCCCTGCACCAGGGTTTTCCTCTGCAACAGGAAACTCTCCCGTGCAATGAAGCTGCAACTTGGCGGGGATAATTCTGGTGCCGAAGCACACACAAAATCATGCCTTTGGGTCATGACACACATATGACTTAATTTAACAATTGAAACTAGGCTCCAAACCATATAGTTTGAGTTTAGCCTGAAACTTTTTGGAATTGGTTTTCACTTGAGCCAACTGAATTCAGTAATCAGAGTGAAGTATTTACCCTGCCATATTTGCTGGTGGGAACACATCTGATGAATTGATTTGATGAGGTTGCAGCACCTTTCAGTGTTGACTTCCCTACATAGCATAATATATAGTTTACTAGCCAATTACCCATCAAGAATGACAGGGGAGGTTGGGGGGGGCGAAGGGGGCTGGGATGGAGTGCTGCCACCTAACACCCCATGCTGCTGCTGTTCTGCCTCTTGCAGGGAGCAGGGTGGGGGAGCCGAGGCCAGCAGCTCCCCAGCCCTTTGTCCGGTCCTCGGCGTGGCTTTGGAATCATGGCGGTGCTCCCCCATGCTTGGAGCACTCTGATTGACTGTTTCTGTCAGCCAGTCAGAGTGTGAATAAAGTGTTACAGACAGACAGACAGACTTAGGCTTTTATAATATTAGAATTGCTAAGCCAAGTCTTCTGCTACCAGTATTGTTATATTAGCAGTGGATTACCCAGTCCTACAAAACTGAACTGCTTGGAAAGAAGCTGGATGCAACTGGGTCCATAATTAACTGGATCAGCTAGTACCTAATGGTCAGTGACACAAGTCAGGCATATTATAGAGTAATTTGCTTATGTCCAAGATATTGGCAGGTGCTGCTCCTTAGAGCTGCAGTGCTAGCAGACTGCATACAAGGAACATCCTTCCTTTGCTGAAACTACAAAAATGTTACCTGATAAGCAGTTGTTTGGGATCTGTCTCTCTCTAAGACTTACAACATTCATACTTACCAGAACAGTTTTCCCTCCCTCCCCCATCCCAGCCCTGGAGTTTTACATCTGAGAAACCCTTCAGAATTCCATGGGGCCTTCAAAGATGACTTTTGATATCCACCTCCCTTTTCTGTAGCTGATCTGCAGTAGTACAAAGAAATGTCAGAGATTTATCATCCCCAAATGGGGACACTTAAATCTAAGCTGTTTCCTTAAGCAGTGCCTTGGAGTTTGTACAGCAAGTCCTCTAGTGGGCATCTCTCAATATAACAAGGACAGCTTATTCCTTTATTCTATATTTTTACAGTACCCAGCACAATGGGATTACAAGCCTGCTTGAGATCTGAAGGCACAACATTAATAAATCCACCACCATGACTGCCACTAATCAAATCATTTTATGAGTCTCAGCAGAAAGGACAGGGATGGAACGGTCCAGGAGACATAAACTATCCTTTCATCTCTAGAAGTAAAACTTTCCAAAGCCAGTACTGTTGGAGCAGCATGGGACAATATGCATTAGTGCTGCTTGTACTGTCCTGGTTTCATGACTTTTAATACTCCAGGCTGTCCATTTAAAGAGCTTTTAAGGCCCAATGAATTCACTTTATTTAAAAAAAGGGAAGCTTGAGATTCTCTTTGTTTTCTCCTTTTCCTGTTCCTGCTTTCAAAAGGTTCTTATACAAAAGTAGCACCATGACTGCTTTCTTCCAAAGGAAGAAGAAACAAGATAAGATTATGCTTTTTTTTTTTAAAGATCGACTGTCTGTTTAACTGGCATAATTATGTTCCTCTAAGCTATAAGCTTAGCTCTAAGCTAAATCATACACTTGTTCAGGTAAGTTTTGGTATAAAGAACTGCATTTCATAGGACAGACTTATTTTAGACTGCTTGGCCTTGATCGACACTTTGGTTTTTTGCACACCCACCTTCCAAACAGAGGCAGGAATGAATGTGTGCAATGTGAGCATAAGTAGGTACATATGTGTGCACACATAGAACAAGGCTAAGGTAAAAAAATAAGGCTAAGTTCTCTATGGTAACCAGAGAGAATGCCGTTCAGGAAGCAGATGCAAAGGTGGCAAAAAGGTCACCTTTGTTCCCCACCTTTGTCCTCCCCCCCACCCCACTGCAATCCTGAACCAGCTATGTGCCAGCCCAGCTCCTCCTTGCTGTTCACAAAACATATTGATGACTTCAGTGTTGTTTAAATAAAAAAATTATATGAAAATTTTGGGTAGGTTAGTTTTGTAAATTAAATATATGAATGTTCTAGTTTGGGAAACCAAAACCAACTTAAAATGATGACTTTGTTCAAAATTAAGAGACTTGTTCCATTTAAAAGCCAGGTTGTTTCCTGTTCTTTCTTTTCTAGACGTTCTTATTATGAAGGATGTTTGTATGAAAACAGGATATTATTCACCTCTTCAGAATTGGTCTCTGTTTGTTCCTGTTGTTCATTCTCCCTCTTATACATGAGGTCTGTAATCTAGACCGGGGGTGCTCCACCTCTGGCCTGCAGGCCAAGTGCAGTCCACTGGCATCCCATCTTGCCTGCAAGGCTCCCCACAGACCAAGAAATTTGGCACTGCGGGAGTGGTGGCCATTCCCTCAGTACCAAATTCCCAAACTCCACACGACAGGGCCAGTTTATGGTCGGATCAAGCCCCCTTCACAACCCCACAGAGCTGGTTTGGGGCTGGGTCAAGTTCCCTTATCCCTGCTGCAGAGCCAGGTTGGGGTTGGGTTTCCCCCGCCCCCATCTGCATGGCCAGATGAGGCCTGCTACAGCCACCCAGGGCACTGGATTGGGGGCACCAGCTGGATCTGGCCTGTGGATGGACTGGGCAATGCCTATCCAGCCCACTGGACAAAAAGATTGCGCATCACTGGTCTAGATTGTTCCCCCGACCATGGCTCATGTAGCAGAACTAGTAGCACTCAAGGCACAGTGGTGAATGATCTCTTCCCTCCTCATTCACAGATATGAGAGCAAATGTTCCAGAAGTATTTCTGTAAATTGGTCAATCAGACCAGAGATATCACAGGATGGACAGATGAAGAAATGAATGAATGTCACTTTGTTATTTGATTTTGCACTTTTTAAAATATCAACAGGGCTCAAAAAAATTCTGTTTACAGGATGACCTGGTTCAGTGGTCCCTCTAGGACCATGAGGTAACAAATTAGATTTTTGCCTTGTGACATGTCTTCTTCCTATATTGGTGCATATATGTAAAAATATGTAAATAAGCAGTAGTACCAAGCATGTATTTAGTTCATCAATTTTCTGTGTACCAAGCATGTATTTAGTTCATCGATTTTCTGTGTTGATTTTTATCAGTCAGAAGGAAGGGTAGATTTGTACTTAGAGACTAACTAAATGGGAAATATATTTGTCAGTGCCATAGATACAAATAACATCAAATAACGTGTGTGTATGTGTGTGTGTATAAGCTGTGCACACACACCCCTCCTCCCCCCCCCCCCCCCCCCCCCACACACAGATATGCATAAATATACTATGTGGTAAATGGCATGCTAAAAGCAAAGGAGTTTTTTCCTCTTGGAATGAAAGTATCTTCCCTTGGGTTTTAAGCTGCATAAAGAGAGACTGCTGGGTACATCTGCACTGCCTTCCGGTAACCAGGGTGTGCTTTCTAGAGAACATGGTTGTGGAGGATGCAAATGTATGTTTTATTATTCTGGGTTTACTACTGTTAGACATTCCATGCTGCTGCAGTGATGCCCGAAAGGAGAAATAATACCAGGCTGCTGTAACTGAGTTGCAATCA
>NW_005842033.1:584297-612551 GCF_000455745.1 Alligator sinensis | reverse complement strand
ACCAGCATCTTACACACCTGGGCGACTCTAGAACTGATAGAATTTCTTATGTTCCTACACTTATGCTGATGCTCTTTCATCCCTGCCTGCTACTGCTAACAAAATCCTCAAACTAACCCATGCCCTGGTACCAGAGAGAGGCTGGCAGTGGTCATCCACAGTTCTGCGAACTAGCAGGTCTTCATGCCTTGCCTTTTGACTTGGGACTCTCTCCTATTTGTACTATTACAGGGGAAACCAGTATGTGTCATGCAAGCCCTATGTTTTCGGTAGAATGCCTACATCTAATCCCCCCTCCCCCGGTATTTATCTGAAATCTAAGCCAATTACAAACAGATTCCTGATCATCTCCACAGCTTTCTTTCCCATATATTCAGTTCTTCCCTGAGTTACAGTAATCCTGAAATGTTTCTTTTAGATTGAGGACAAGTAGGGTTGACTACCAAAATCTGTTACACTAATGCTGGATGCCTGCTGCATGAGCTTTCTTTACAGCTGACCATCACTTTCTGCTGCAGAGGCCCAGAGCACCACTGCATCAGTGTATGAACAGTACACAGGGCTGTAAGCAATGACGGGACTCGAGCTGTTAGAGAGGGGAGTTGGACTATTAGTTCCTGTCTTTGCTGCTGGGGAAGACATCCAGGCTGACTTACGGGAGCCACTTGCAGCCACTTGCTCTGTTTGTGCCTTGCAACAGTCCTGAGAAAGCAACAGCAAAATGACTAAATGTTGGCAGTGTCACAGCTGTTGTGATTAAAGTTGGTTATTTTATTGTAATTGTCTGGTATTTTTTAAACTGAAAGGGGCAAATGCTGCATTCCATTACATAGAGGTGTATCTGGAGTAGCTGTAGTAGAACTCCACAGTAAACAGACTTGGATTTGCTCTTGGTAGACAGAGCAAAACTTGGCATCATGTGTAGAGCAAAGTTAGCACACAGAGAAGGCATTCTTTCCCTTCTCTGGCCCTATGATTCTCCAAAAGCACTCGGGGACTGTACACTAAACTAGTTTTATTTTTCCCCTATTGGAATCATGTGGTTTCTTGCATTTTCTGAGGTTCAAAAAAGCATTTTGACATGTCACTCTTATTTTTGTGGCTTAGGTTTCCACATGGCATATTAGTCATTATAAACACTTAGGATATCAACAGGCTAATTCTCTCCCTTAAAATCTGAAAGATTTGATACATTATCTCAGGCCCGATCATTCCTTTTCTGGTAAAAACCCTAGGGGGAGAGACTGAAGGAAAGAAATATGTTCCAAGATCACTTTGTGCCAATTCCTTTTCCTTCATCACATCATCTAGCTCTGGTGGAGACTGACTGGCAGGTTTTACCTCCCTACAAACAAGACCAGAAGTTGGTATGCTTGCCTGCCTTTGAAGGCTTGCCTGCACTTTTGCATGAAAGTTTTCCCGCCCCAGTAGCATAACCTAGTACCTATTCTAGGGCTCTGGAACTCTTAGCTGTATTTTTTTTCTGTTTCTCAAAGAAGGTGATACTGGTCTCTGTCATTGTAAAAGATGAGCACCGCACAACACTCCTGGAGATATGGGACCTGAGAGAGAGAGACTGAAAGTTTATCTATATTGTGGCAGTGACATGTCCCAGCACTGGGGGGACCTCACTCCACAGCACTCTCTGAAGTTTGCTGACATGCTTCACAATGGGAAGTTTGTCAGTCAGGCTGCTCTAGGCTTGTGCCCAGCATCTGCTCTTGAGCCTGTAGTTTCCAGTGGCCTTGGCCTGGCTGCTGGGGAAGAGCACAGAGCAGCCTGGTGGGTGGACTTGCAGTTCTAGAACAGGTCAGCCATGGGGGACTGAGGGCAAGCTGTCGTGTAGCTGTGGCATAGAAAAGCCCCAAATCTCTTGTCCTGGATCACACAGGAATGGGTGGAGTAGGGAATTGAACCATGTTTCCCAAGGCTTAGGCTAGTGTCCTCATCACTAGGCCATCCCTTTTCACACAACCTCTGTGTTACCTGTCTTGGGGCTGAAGGAAAAAATTGTGTCTCCCTCTGATGCCCTTTTTTGATACAGCCCACTGAGCCCTCTATCCTGCCTGCTAGGCTTCTGACATGGTGGGAAAAGAGGCCTGCCATACAATCCTAGGCACTCAGGCCCTGGTGGATGTGGCAGTCAGCAGCAGGAGGGCAAGAGAGGGCTGACGCAGCAATAGTTGCACTGCCATGGCTCTACCTGTCTGGCTGCTGGCCCCTGCTTCATGCCCTGTGCTGGAGATGGAGCTGGTGCTGCTGCTGCTGCAGCAGAAAGCACAAGCAGCAACAGCTCTGGCTCTGGCATAAGGCACATGGCAGATGCTAGAGCCACTGCCACTGCCACATGCCCCAGGTTGGAGTGGGAGCTGCCATCACCATCACTGCTGCATGCTCTGAGTCAGAGCTGGGGCTACCACCACCACCACATGCTTCAGGTTGGAGCCACAGCTGTCAGTGCCACTTCTTGTGGTTTGTCTTCAATGAGTCCTTGTAGTCTTTTCTCTGGCCACCACAAGATCTCGGGCCATTACTAAGCTGGGAACAGAGCACATTTTTGGAAGTTGAGAATCATGCATCTGCACACAATGCCTGGTCCAGAGAAGTTTGTGCTCGAGGATCATTGAGTCAATGCTGTTCTACACTAAGAACAGGAATTTTGGACTGTCTGCCAGTGAACAGGCTGGCTACTGACAGGCATCAAAAAGCTGTTCAGTATGGCTTGATCAGCCAGCTAATCTATTGGCCATTTATCTCCCCACTCACCCTGACAACATGATCGATGGTAGGATGGTACCAAGCTGTAGCAATGCATTTCAGCTCCATCACTTGTTCCTAGCCACATTTCCTACCACTATTGATCTGTTGATATTAGGCCTGGCTATATCAGGTTGCCATGTTACCAGTTCTCAAGAGTTTATCATGAAAGTTGTCATATTGAATGAAATAGTTTGAATGTTTGTAATAGTTGCCCATTAGCCAGTTTAGGAAGAAGACAAGATTCATCTTCTTATCTAGGCCATTGTTTTGGTCTACGTGAGGAAGGTCCTGACTTTGCTCAAAGTCTTAACTCTTGAATTTTATCTTTAGAGGCCTTTAAAAAGTTAACATAAAAATGACCCTTAAGCAAATAGCCACAAACCCTAGGGCCTTTGACAAGATTGGAAATAAAAGTAAATTCAGTGATATGGAAATTCCTCAAAGTAATTAAATGATCAACAAAAGAACCTGAACCCAGCAAAAATCTGTTGAGTAAGATCCGAGCCTGAATTTGGGAGTAGTAACAGGTTTGGGTAGGAGGGGCCCAAGACGGCAACTCACTCAATAAAAACTGTAACCTACTGTCCCAATTTGGAGGTAACCTCACTTGCAGAACAACGAAGGAAGAATCGCAAGTGTAGGCTGGATCAGACTGATCACCTGAACCACCCTCTCCATGAACACGAATCTCTTAGTTCATGCTGAAGCTGCAGAGCACCCGAAAGGAACTGAAGGAAGGGGACTTAGTCCTATCAGTATTCAGGCCAGTCCATTGAACCATACTGCTGAGGCGAGCCCATTGAACCGTACTACTGAGGCCAACCCATTAAATTGTACTACTGAGGAATGAAAGCATATCTAGGTGTTTGGCTTCTCGGAATTCTAGGACTGTAAGTATATCATGAAAATAATAGTATTGATTCAAATTTAACTTTTAGTTGTAATTGTAATTGTTTTAAGGAAGTGCATTTGGAGCATTGTTTCCGATATATGTAGTTATTGTGTTCTTAATGTTTGTGGTATTTCTTAAAGCTAAGCAGTGTTATATGCGTAGCAAAGAATTTTAAAATAAAACTGTGTTGTATGAATTAAGTGTGTAATCATTGTGAAATCGTGCAAGTAGCTAAAAATTTCCCCAGCCAGTGCATCAAACGAATCAGTAAGTTGTGTGGGATTTTCTCTATTCCATAACCCACTCGAGACAAAAGTCTCAAGAGATTGCTATCTTTATAAGGTCTCATCACCTGGAGCCAAGTGATCATGTGACTCTGGTTTCTCTCTCTCTCTCTCTTTTTTAACTACATTTCTAGTTCTTGTGGTTGTGGAGGAGAGCTTGGGAACATGACTGAGAGAGGCAGATACCAGAAGGCAAAGGAACATAACCCATATACATACAAACCATATACAAACACGTGTGTGTGTATGTGTGTGTGAGTGAAACAAATTCATGGTATTTTGGTATCTGTTTTGTGATTATTGAATGCTCACAGGACACAACCTGCTTGGTAACCAACTTTCCGGGCCCTGTGTGTGGTGGTTTAGCTCTTTGAACAATCCTTGCTAATGTTCAGTGAATGTAACTTTTACCAGGTGACTGTTAGGATGCCATTCTCCTTCCTGGAGCAAATTAGCCCAGCTTTTTTTCACTTTGTTTTGCTTTCTAGTGTTCTGCTTCCTTATTGCTTCCACATCTCTAAGGCTGTGGCTCCTTGCTTGACATGGCATTTGCTGGTTGGAATATTGCTCTCTGCTTGGCTGCATCCTCTGGATAGATGTTCAAATCTCCCATATTTTTCCTAGCATTATTTTTCTACATCAGTCTTGATTGTCTTATTGGCCTACACTGCTAGCTAAGGACATGTTGTGTAGATAGATCTGTGGTTTTCAGCTTTTTTTCATCTGCAGACCCCTTTGGAAATTTTGAATGGAGGTGCAGACCCCTTTGAATTGTAAGTATGGGTATTCACATACTTTTGACTGATCATAGACATCTTTCATTGACCCCTTAAACATAGTCTGTGAACCCCCAGGGGTCCATGGACCACAGATTGAAAACCACTTGTGAGGATCACGTGCACAGTAGTCTCTCTTTTCTGTCTCATTATATGTCCAAACCATCTCAGTATAGCTTGTCTGACCTTTCCAGCAGTTTTTTTCATACTTCTAAGCATGTCCTGATGTTGTCATTTCTCACTTTCTTTCAGCCTGGCTCCCAAAATGCATCTCAACATTTTAATCTTTTCTCTTACTAATGTCTTCTCTTCCTGTCTTTGTATGGTCTGGATTCTACCCCATAGATCACCCTAGGTCTCCTCATTATTTTGTCTAAACTGACTGTAGTCTGATTGGCATCTTTTTACTGCAGATTTCCACAGCTGTTTTTCTCCATGTTTGCCATGCCACAATTAGTCACTCTGACAGCCTCTTCACAGCCTGCTTTGTTGGTTATAATTGTGCCCAGGTACTTGATTTTTTCTACTGAAGTGAGGTGCTGGCTTCTGCTATCTATAATTGCAGTACTCCTCTTCCTATTCCTGCAACTCAGGGTCACTTCCGTCTTTTGCACATTCACTTATAGCCTTCCACATTTTAGATTTTCCTGTACCTTTGCCCATGCCTGTTGGGGTTTGTTGCCGTATCTACTAGATTAGCCATGTCATTGGCATACAGCAGCTCCCATGGTGTTCCCGTGTGCCATTTCACTCATTACACTGAACCTGTTAGCAAACAGGAAGACACTTAGGACTGATCCCTGACATGTTCCAACCCCTACTGAGATAGTTGAAATAGCCTTTGAAATGAAAGAAGCTGTCATCTTGGTTCCTCTCTGTGTTGCCTGGATGAGCCTTTTCAGACTCTCAGCCACAGCTTTCCTCCTTAGCCTTTTTGATTGCCTTTACCTTTTGTCTGAGGCTTTTTTCTCCTGTTTGTTTGCCAGTCATTGGTGTGACAATGGTAAGGTCATTGCTGACAAGCGTAACAGCATGTCAAAATACCCTAATGTCCCTAAGCTCAGCGGACTCCTCCTTTGCTTACAAGAACATGCTGACAAGGCCATATCTTTAGGCAGTGAACCTCTCCCCTCCCTGAACCTTTCTTCATGACATGAGTGTTGTTTGGCTAACAGACCCACCTCCCGCCGCCGCCTCTTTCAAGAGTTGTGGCTCCTTCATTCTTAGGGGAACAGCAGTGTCACAACCCAAGGGTGTGATTTTTGTTTGTGTGTGCTTCGGCACTGCTGAATTATTTCCCGCCATTTGTAGCTTTCTTTGCAGGGTGCATTTCTTCGTTGCAACACAGAAATGCATGTTGCAAGGAGTTCCCGCCATTTGTATTCAGATTTGTGCCCCACTATTGGCCAGTTCTAAATTATTCCTACATGGCGGCTAGTGATTGGCTTGCTAGCCGTATAAGAGGCTTGAGTGGTTTCCGCCCAAGTTGGAGGACTCCACAAACATCAGGAGGAGGAGACTTCACGTCTCGTGAAGATCTCTAAGCGCTGTGGAGCCTATCGGACCCAGCGTGAATATCAAGAAGGCTACAGGGGTCTGATCAGCCTCTCGCCTCAACAGGTCTTTTAAATGTCATGCTTCACCCCATTGTAGTAATCATTAGTTTTCAAATTATACTAGTAATTAGTCTGATGCTACTAGTTTGCTGGATCCAGAGACTGATGCGACGATTGCAATGGATAGAAGGCCAGAACCAGTACCATGGAGCAAGAATGTGATGGGGATACTAGCTCAACGCAAGCACCCCATCAACGGGGGGAATTGTTACGTCTCAGCTCTGTATTCTTGGGGAACCCTGGTACAGGATGCAGTCTGTCTGACTCACAAAGGACTCACCCCCCTCCCCTCCTCTACCTAAACGAAACTGATTAAGATGCAGTGAGAGACGCACCTAAGACCCTCACCAGATAAGGGTGACGAGTGAATCAACTGCCCTAGGTCTCATTTACATGAGAGATGGAAAACAGAAAGCCTGAAGCAGAGACTGCAGTGAATTCTGGGACCAGAGAAGCAGGAGAGCGCTGCATGATGGGGAATCTGTGCTTCCAATGTTAATCAACCCATGTTCACACACACCCAGCTCAGCATTTATCAGACCAGTTCTAATCTGGATTTACTAAGGACTTTTCCCCCCCAGACACACACACACAGCTCTAAGTTTAATAGGCATCTCGGGCCGTACATTCCCCGGTCCCACTATGGGAGGCCTATTTAAACTTGATTGACTAAAACTCGGTTGCCGGGTTAGGGAATGCTGAGGCAAGAGACCGAGTCAGAGGGGGTATGGGCAACATTTGAACAATGGTTAAGGGTTCATCACAGCATCCAGCCTGCTGGAGCCCTAATCCCAGGTGTTGTCATATCTTTCCCGAGACGACTGGTGGGAGTCCTCTCCACAAAAGGTTATGAGCACCCCAATAATTGTTTTAAGTCTGTTAAAAGACTATAGTAAGATCTGGAAAAGTCATGCTAAGCTGAGGCTTGTGCACAACAAGTAAAAATCCAAAATCCTGATGCTGCAAGCTATCTATTGTTCCTGAAGAAACCATGAGATATCCCATCAGTATATCTGCCACCCATAGGAATTTCAAGCTGGCTCCCAAGTATTTGGGTTACTCCCTAATCTTAAGTGTTTCCTGATTATCAATCAGTTTCCTGAGATGGTCCAAACCAGATAACCCCTTGTCAATAGAAAAGACAATGATTTACACTACTGAGGGTGCTTCGAAGCAGCTGAACTGAGGGTATAAAAATCTGTAAGTGTGTGTGCTGCTAGAAGAGGAAAAGGAAGGAAAAGAAGTAGAAGCAGGAGGAAAGAAGGAGAAGAAGAAAACCCCTGTGCTGACACCATCCCCTGTCGTTCTTGGGACGCTGGAAGAACAGATCATCTCTCCCTTCAAGGACTGTGCTACAGACTGTGCCTGTCAGCTTTGCAGCCTGAGTACCGTGGACTAGGTGAGATCCCAGCGTTCTCTGTCTTCTTTCTAGGCATAAACTTCTGAACCTGAACTGTATCAGTTAAGCTTGAGCTAAGTTTCCCCAAATACTTAGTGAAACCAGGGTAGTATTGTCATTGTTGGTGTTTGTTTTTCTTTTGCATGTCTATTACTACTAGTACTATTATATATTTCATATGCTTAGCAATAAATAACTTTTATAGTCAAACTGGTAGTAGTTGTGTATATTTTTCCTTCTCTGCTTCTCTTTCCTCCCGTGCTCTGCAGCAACGCTTCTTTTACCTATGCTAAAGATCCCTGTGAAGCCCAAATTATTGTGGGGTCTGCTCATCAAGAGGCCAAAGATTGGGACGTGCTGAGTTTGAAACACATAAGGGGATCAGCTTGTACAGGCTGATTGACCCAGTTTGACTCAGACGTGCCCTTATGAACTGAATGCTGGCCCATGAGGGTGTCAGCTGGACACCCAGCCGGATTCAGAGGGATTCTGTTTACCTGTGTGCTTGTGTTTGACTGCATTTTATTGTTAACTTATGAACTGATTCTTGGCATATGAGGGTGTCAGCCTATCCATGCTGATCAGCCCAGCCAGGTCAGGCGTGTCACGTTAATTTGTGTGTGTTTGTGTGTATGACTGATTTGGTGACTGGAGGAACCCAGTCCCATTGAGATTGAGTCCTGCAAGATAGCTCCGCTGGGGGTGAGGGCTTGCAGAAGGGAGAAATACAACTCCGTATAGTAACACAAGCAGCACATTGACAGAATCACCAAGACCCTAGAAACTATCCCTAATAAATGAGCACACCCCAAAGTAATGGGCAGATTTGGTAACAGTTGTCGCCCCCAAATCAGTGGGTTTATCCCGCATATTTTCTTTTCAGAGACAAAAATGTTATCCTTCTCAGGTCAGCTGTAGGGAGCTGTGCTGCTGCCACTTAGGAAAATAAGCTTTAAGGGTTAAAGGGCAGGAGGACTGACTTTACACATCACGTTGAAGTCTGGCCTTTGCACTTTGTGCTATCTCTGTTCATGGCAGGCTGCCCTGGAGAGAGCTTCTCCTGTACTCCAGCTTGCCCAAGTATCTGTTTCCTGGGAACTGTCTTGTCTAGTCAAATCCAATTTCTTGTCCTTTTTCAGAGAGGGAAGTGGATGTAGAAAGGAAAAATGACTCAGCAAAGGCCAAACAATGAGTCAATGGAAAGGCCAGAAATAGACTTTGGGAGTGGTTGACCCCTGTCTCTGTGTTCTCTCCACTGTTTGAAGAGAAGGGAAGCAGTGAGATGGACTCCAGTAAGACAGTGTGAGAGAGGCCAGATAAACTCCTGTGTGTGTGTGTGGCCACAACCTTATTTTTCTGTGATGTTTTTCATTAGTACAAATTCCTGAAATTAATTTCTGAGCCGGATGCTGTCCTGCACTGCAGCTACTGTACATGACATGAAGGAAAGTGAACCTAAAACTGTCCTGACCAGAAACAGGAGACTTGCCCTAGTGATGTACTGTAGTGGTGGTACCTAAATCCTCATCCCAATGACTGTCTGAGGGCTCTTACTTCTGGGGTGGGGGTGGGGAAGCACAGGGGTAAGACATCCCAGTACCTTGAGGGTCACTGGCAAGCAGGCAAGTTAAGAAAACCTTCAGGTTACTGTCACTTGCACACAGTGACCCCAGGACTGGGAGGGAGGGGGGTCATAAAAATGACTTAAAGCCACGCAGAACTGTGCTCTTCACTGCTTGGCCACTGAAAGACAATGAAGAGAAAGATCTTGCTTGCATTATTAACTCCATAGATGAAAATGGCTTGCTTAGAAGTATTACCCTGCCCCATGAGGACATATTTATTTGTATTTTCAATTAGTATTAGGCATTCAGTAGGCTTATGATGCCAGATACCATCTCAGGCTCAAAATTTCACAGTTGAATTATATCCTCTGAACAAGGGGGTGTCCCATGGAAACAGTAATAGGTGGTAAAAGTGCTGTGAATGGCATATACTACATCCTTTTTCCTTAGAATTTCAAATGACATGCAACAAACAAAACGTCTTGACTAACTTTGCACTTTTCACTTACTGCAGAAATGTAATTCTTGCAGGACTTTGTAACAGCAATAAGGCTTATGAATTGGAAAAGCCAGTGCTTCATGTATTTCTGGCCACGAGGTGAATAAGAGGCTATATAAGACTCTCCCTTTTCTCTCTTTCAAAGATAATTTGGGAACATTTCCTGGTTTTGTTTATCAGCTGCATGACCAAGTTGAAAAATTCAAAAAGGGGGAGGGAGGGTCTATTGCTGGGTTTATGCTTTATACAGTCATCAGTGGAAGATCAGCAGGATAAATAGATCCAATGTAAGTAAAGGATGATCCTGGAACACATGCTTAGACACATCAGAAATGTTATACTCTTTGTGACTGTGTAAAACAGTTGGAAAATATCACTTTCAAAATTCAGGGCCAGTTATATGAATATGAATACAAACTCCAGTTGTTGGAACTAAGCTAAATAAATCTGTCAACCATATTGATTAAGCTAAAGTAGGAAAACTTTTAAATTATCAAGTGTTTATTAAACACTTCTTTTTTTCCAAGTAGGACTACAGTTTGCAGGCAGTAGGTGTTGCTATTTCTTTTTGAACTTGGTCGTGTTCTCCCCATCCAGACTGAAAATTCCCTCCTTCTCATCAACCTCAAAATCAAATTCAGATGTTTTTCCTACAGTTCAGCTGTCTTTTTTCCTGTTTGCCTGAAGCACAACTGATTTTGCCAAAACCCCTGAACTTGCATATGTTGAGTTTTGGCTTCAAGGTTTGCTCTTGTGATAGTCCCATAAAAAATGGCTCTAGAAAAGTCTTTATCAAGCAGAGAAAAGGCTTAGGAAGTCTGGGGGGACAGCTAGGTGGGGAAAAAGTGCCATATTTACTCAAATATATGATGGCCCTGATTATAAGCCCCCCGGTAATTAATTTTATATATGGAAAATGTATAAATTTATTACAGGTATAAAATCTAATGATTGGAAGTTTGCCTTGAATGTGTGTGTACAGCAGGGAAAATAAATTTGGGGGGAGAGGGGGTGGCGGGTCAGGTAGCCCCTTTGCCCTCTGCTTCCCACCAAATTCTTCCCCCCTGCAGTCCCTTCCCCTTTTTCTTGTTGTCAGGCCCTGCTGTCCCTGAACACATGGAAGTGAGGAGCAAATTTTACTTTGAAATGAAACATAAAACACTGGAACAGGTTACTCAGAGTGGTGGTGGAAGTTGCGGGGTTTCAAAACCCAGTGAGACAAAACTTTGGCTGGGGTGATCTAGTTGAGGATAGTCTTGCCTTGAGTAGGGGATTGGACTAGATGACCTCCTGAGGTCCCTTCTGACCCTAATTTTATGCGAGTCTATGATTCAATGATAGCTGCAGTAATTTGCACATAGTACCCATATGCTTAGTTCATCCAGAATTGATGCAGTTTACCTTTTATGAAACTGGTGCAAGTTTTAACACAGGTACTCCATAAACACACTTTTAAGCAGTACTTTGGCATCTACTTATATGTAGTACAAACTTTTTTTTTTTAATTTCATGTCTCAGGCCATATCAGTTCTGAATTCTGTCAACTGAGCAGAGTACAATCTATGCACGATATTACTCAAAAGCCTTATGATTTACTGTATGGTTCATTGTGCTGGGCCCAGGATAATCAACAGCATTACAAGCTGTGATGATCCCACAGCTCAGCACTGCTCAGTATGTATGTGTGTACTTCAGATACCCGCCACAGAGGAGCCATGTGCTAATTAGCCCCCACTGGAAGGGGGTGTTTTTGTCACAAGTCCTGCAATCCTCCAAAAAGTGATATGCAGATGAGGAGCAGGGCAACTTGGTCCAGTTCCATGTCATGGAGGGCATGGCCACACGTTATATATGACAGGCTGAGGCTGGGAGTGGGGGAGGGGGACTCTGAGTGAACTGTTTGGGGCCTGTTTGATTTTTGCTAAGCATTTAAGACTGGTGAAGAAACAGGAGACACTGGAAATTGGAAAGAAAGGCACAGCTTAGCTATGGGAGTGAAGAGGAAGTAAAAATGTATGCAGTGTAGTGGCTCACCATGATTTTAAAAAGATTTGACATTGAGTGGAACTATACTTAATGGACACTACCTTATTCAGATGGACTGCAGTAATTTATGCTTGTGATAGATCAGCATGTTTTTGCAATATGTGTTTTATAGTCATGCTTAGTGATGGCTGCATTTAATTAACTTCATAGATGGTTTCCATTACTGAGCATATGTTGCTTTTGGAAACAGTTTAATGATAACCAATGTATTTAATAAGGTTTCTTTGTTTGCACCTGTAGATCCATCAGTATCTACAAACAAATGAACCAATGTAGGGATGAATTTAATGGAGGCAGCAACAATGGTGGTGAATGTGGCAGTAAAAGACTCAGTAGAAGTCAGCACACTGATTTCACAAGGTCACTGAATGCAACCTCAATAACACATTTCTCATGATCAGAGCTTCATGTTAAATTAACTTTCCAAACTCCAGCATATGTTAGTAAGATACCAGGCACATGATACCATAAGGGTCAGTTTTACTGAAGAAGGAAGCACAGGATGCAGATGCCATGCTGTTTTTTTGCAGAAGGTATGTTGTGGAACAAATTCTGAGATGGGCAGTCTCCAGCTACAGGCTTGAGCTAAGGTCTTAGGCAGCCAAAACTGGGGGAGATGTTATACACAAAAAGACTCTGTGAGCATAAAGGCAAAGTCCTGTTCTTGCCTTGAGGAGTTGGTGTTGGGTGGAGACATCCTGGGAACAAGGTAGAAAATTTGCTTCCTGACCATAGCTCAGCACAGAGCTGCTTCACAGTTGTTGTACAGCAACAAAGGCTGCTGACTCAGTGAAGTAACCTTCACAGGCCTTTACCCTCATTTGTTTTCTGTGGAAGAAGGATGGGAGCGCAAAGCACAAGACAGTGGTAAAACAGGCCCTGATGGTTCAGAGGACAACAATAACATGGCCAGTATCAATTCTACTCTTTCTGTAAGGCACAAAGGCACCTGTGCAACATTGTAGTAGTAATAATTCATCCCTGAAGCTGATAAGGATCAGCTTGGCACCCTACAGCAGAATGCCAGGTTAGACAATGTTCATGGAGTAGATCCTATGACATGTTGTTAGTTAAAAAATAACCTAGCCCTTTCAAAGATTGTTCCCAAACCAGTGCACTGGCCCTGGCTCAGTGTGCAGTTCTGAGAAAAAGAAATGCCTTCCTTGTGGGACAGAGGTCTCTTGAGCACAGGATACTATCCATCTTATCAGGATGTGTGAGACATGGAATTTCCTTCAGTGACCTGCAAAAAGGAGATATTTTACCAGACTTCCTGAATTCAGCTGTTATTTTGGTCTAATAATTAAATGCTCTGATAAAGGCCATTTTGTGACAGCCTCATAAAAGCTTAATTTTGATGTTATGTTTGGAACTCAAGTTTGAAGAAGACATTCAGTAAAAACTTTCAAGATCAGCTATACCACAGCAACATCTTTATTAAGACTGAAACAAGGTGAGCAGAACAGGAAGGCCTGATTCAAAGCTGTTGAAGTTAATGGCAAGTCTCCCGTTGACTCTGATAGGCTTTGGATGGAACTTGTTAGGGCCTGTGGCTCTGTAATTAGGTAGAGACAGATTCATGAAGCATTTAGGCAATGCTCATTTTAGCATACCTGTGTCTAACTTCTGGTGCCAGCTTGAGCAACTGAATTCACAAACCTGATATAGGCGACTAAGTTTCTTATACAGTGCAAGAGAAAATTTTGGGCATCTAGGAACAGAATGCACAACAGCCAGCATGCTGGCCAGGCTGGGTTGCTGGGTGGTGACAATGCCTAAAAGCCAGCCAATAAGAAATGCTGGAAGAGCAGGATGGGTCTAGAATCCCGCCTCTCTCCAAGACTTCGGCTCCTAGTTAAAACTGGGAGTCAGTCTGACACTTAGGCATCTAAGTCATCCTTTTGGAAAAAGATGATTGTCTTGCTTGTTCCTTTAAGACAGCCTAGTAATCTGAGCACTCAAACAGAAAAAGAGAGGCCTAGGTTCTAGTCCATCTTCAGCCTGACAGGATTCAAACCTACTGTTAGGAGGTTCTCAGCCTTCTGGGGCTGAACCTTGACTGCATATAGTTCATGGCTAACAGTCTGCCAACCTGGAAGATGAGGACTCAGTTGCAAATAATAACTAGTAAAAGGGGGTGGAGCTACAAAGAGAGTTTAAAAAGCTCCAGGAGCAGCAAACAAAGGAGAGAGAGGAGGCTGGTGGGGTGAGAGAAGCATCCCTGTCTAGGTCTGGAGAAAGACCATAAGTTTGAGGGTTGTTTCTTAGGCCCCCTCTACACATGCAGGTAAAGACATGATGCGATTTAATATGCAATTCACACAATTGGGTCTACTGCTATGCCACACGTGTCTGACAGGAGGTGCAACTGTAGGATCGCACATTAGATCCCATCACACCTTATTGCCAGTGCAGGGGGAGTTCAGTCCTAGGCTTTCCCTGCAGCAGGAAGAAGCAAGCTCCCATGGCTGGGACCCCACGCACCCCAGTTGAGGTTTACATTCAGTTTGTTTTTACATGTCTATCCCTGTCCCCACAACAAACAATGCAAACAGCCAGAATAAGCAAATGTGCAAATTGTGCCCCCTCTACACATTTCCAGTATGGCTAATTGCATAATTACCTTGGCTAAGTACAGACATTCAGGAGGTTAAATCAGGTTCAAAACAGCCACGCAAGTTAAACTTAGCTTGTCCTGGTGCCAACCTTATAGTTACAGACCTAGTCTTGGTGACTGGCAATTAATCTAAATCTGTAACTGAACAGAAGTTCTGTGCACACAAACTGGTCTAAAAATTGCAGAATCTGATTTAAGATAAAACTGTATCTATGGAATATCAGACTCATTTGATTTAGGTCAAAATGATGCATGGAACTTCTGTCCACTTTCTCCTGCACAGCCCCAGACTGGCAAACCCAGCCACTGACTCCTGCCCTAGGACAGCTCTTTTCACTTCCCACCTCCCCTACACTGGTCTATTTTTGTCTCCCCCCTCCCCCAACCCCTTGATCCACCCCCAAACACTGCTCTGTACCACCATCCCACAAGCTGCTCCAAGTGCAGCCACATTTATCAGCATTCACCACTGCCAGAGCTGAACAAGTAAGTCCTGGTGGCGGGGAGGGGAAGGAGGGATGGGTGTGTAGATTCATAGATTGTAGAGTCAAAAGGGACCACAATGGATCATCGTGTCCGACCCCCTGCCCCTGGCAGGAAAGAGGACCGAGGTCAGATGACTCCAGCCAGGTGACTATCTAGCCTCCTCTTGAAGACAAAAATAATTTCTTGCATGCCCCTGTACAGGTTAGGTGTAGGGACCTCACCCAGTCTTGAATTTACAACCTTTTGTCTAAGTAACCAGCAGGGAGAAACCCCTAAGCCACAGAGCCAGGTGCAGGTTTGCTTGGGGGGAAGGACACCCTACCCTATTCACAGGTTGCACCTGCCCCCCAAGGCTCATGCCTGCCTCCCTTACCTTTTGCAGGTTGCGCCTGCCCCTCCCCCCACACACAGGTCATGCCTGCTCCCTGTAACCCACCCATGGGTCATGCCTCCCCCCCGCATCACCTGACAGACCCCCCAATCCTCTCCAACCTGTTGGACCCTCAACTCCCCCTGCTATTCCCCTCACCCTGGCTTACCTGATATCAGGAAGCCATTTTTAATTTATTTAACCTCCCCCTAACACCTCCAAATGTCTGTACTTAGCCCTTGAAATCAGCTACATGTGCAAATTAGCTATTAGGAATGTGTGAAATGGGCCATATTTGATTCGGATTTGGCCCAAATTGGGCACAGTGATTCGATTCATTGATTCGGATCACTGTTCTGATTTGATTCAGCCAAATCTGAAGATTCAGTGCTGAATCAGAGAATAAGCGATTCAGCCATAGACACAGCTTTAAAAGTTTTTTCTACATACCCTGAGGTACCAGTGCAGCTCGTGAACACAGATGGTGGAGTGGATGGAGCGTCCCACAGGAGCATGGGGAGGGCCCCCATGTGCTATGCGGCGGACCCGGAAGTGGATCGGAAGTACTTCTGATCCACTTCCGGTTCTGCCACCCCTGGTACCCCTCCAGACCCAGGAGGCACCAGTTGTTGAGCTGGTGGGGGTGGGAGTGATGGGGGTGGGATCCCATGCGCACTCCCTGGCGTTTCAATACTGACAAGTGCAGGGTGCTGCACTTGGGCAGTAGTAACCGGCAGCACACTTATAAGATGGGAAACTCCCTTCTTGAGAGCACGGAGGCAGAAAGGGATCTTGGAGTCATTATTGACTCCAAGATGAACATGAGCCGCCAATGCGATGTCACAGTTGGCAGGGCTAACCGGACCTTATCGTGTATCCACAGGTGCATCTCAAGTAGGTCCAAGGAGGTGATCCTCCCCCTCTACGCGACACTGGTCAGGCCACAGCTGGAGTACTGTGTCCAGTTCTGGGCACCCCACTTCAAGAGCGATGTGGACAACATTGAGAGGGTCCAGAGGAGGGCCACCTGCATGATCCGGGGACAGCAGGGCAGACCCTACAATGAGAGGCTACGGGACCTGAACCTGTTCAGCCTTCACAAGAGAAGGCTGAGGGGGGACCTGGTGACTGTCTATAAACTCACTAGGGGGGACGAGAAGGGTTTGGGGGAGACCTTGTTTCCCCTAGCGCCCCCCGGGATAACAAGGAATAATGGCCACAAGTTGTTGGAGAGTAGGTTTAGATTAGACATCTGTAAGAACTACTTCACAGTTAGGGCGGCTAGGATCTGGAACCAACTTCCAAGGGAAGTGTTGCTGGCTCCTACCCTAGGGGTCTTTAAGAAGTGGCTTGATGCCTACCTGGCTGGGGTCTGTTGAGCCCAGTTTTCTTCCTGACCAGGCAGGGGGTCGGATCCAGTTGCCAGGCTTGGGGGTGGGGGGGGGTGGTCCCCCGCATGCTCCCTGGTGAACCCAGAAGTACACCGAAAGTGCGTCTGGTCCATTTCTGGGTCTGCTGCTGAGCATGCACAGGGCCCCCCCATGTTCCTGTGGGATGCTCCATCTGCCCCAGCATCTCAGCATTCACAAGCTGCCTGGTACCTTGAGGTATGTAGAAAAAACAGTTAAAGCTGCATCTATGTTCAAATCGTCAAATCTCTCCAAATCGATTCGGAGGGTTCCGATTCGATTCAGAGAGATTAAAGGGTCTCCTGATTCAATTTGGATGTGGAGATTTGGCCACCAAATCAGAACAAATCTCCACCAAATCAAATCAGCAACCGAAGCTTCGCATAGCCCTATTAGCTATTACACAATAAAAAGCTCCAATCAGCTATAAACTTAGACCTCAAAAATATGTGCTAGCTTTACTAACAAAGTTTCTATATCAAGCTTTAATTTGCAAGTGTAGCAAAGTGTCCCATGTGGTTGGGAGCCTGGTCAGTTGATAGGGCTCCAACTACAGGGGAGTTTTTGCCACAACTGGTAATCACACTCTGGCCCTGGGGATCACGCTGCTGTAATTCCTACAGCTCTGAGGCACAGGAAACCCCAGGGCTGGGGGACTGCCACTTCTGCAATCCCAGAAGATCCATCTCCTTTAGTTTAGCATGTTGATTAAGTCCAAACTTACTGAAAGTTAACTGTAGCTCTTCTGCTGAATCCACAAATAACACTGTTACCCATAGGCAAGGGTTAGGCTGATGTACATTAGACAGGCAGTGTGGACAAGGTTCACGTCTCCTGCCTGGCCATGCTTGCACTTTCCAAGGGTGGAAAGCTGGTCTTTTTCAAGACCACTCAGTTCACCCAACCCCATTCTGAAAAAGCTGGATATTTCTTGTAATATTATACAGTAAGTACCTAGAGACAGTGAGCCATTCCTTTTGGAAGTTGTTTCTTCCTGGTATATGTTACCCTTTGACAGGTGTAAGTTTTCACCGTGTTTTTCAGCTTTCTTCTAGTTTGTCACATCTCTAATGTACTTTTAATGTCATTTATATCTAGGTATTGTGCCTCAAGAGAATGAATAGAACATTTGCCTTATAGCAATGGTGAAAGCAATCCAGCGGAACAGTGATGCAGTAAACATCAGGCAGTTTGGCCAATACAGTTTAAAAGAAAAACCTAACCTCTCCAAAAACCAAATATATAGGGAATGATTATGAGTAATAGAAAATGCATTAAATGACTGCTGTTACAGGTAAAGATTTGAGGATGCAGGAAGGGAATTACCAATGACAACAGAGGTTTCATAACAACTCAGAATGCAATACTGATGATTCATTTACCTGGGACTTCCTGAGCAGATAATTTTAAGCTTCTCCAAGCCATAGGAATGAATCACCATTTGTTTACATGGGTGTGAAACATCAGGTGACAAAGATGATGGAAGAGAGCCTGCTGACACTGAATGCAAGTGAGCACACAGTAAGCTGAGGAAGTATGTACCCGGAAATATGTATATGAAGGTTGGCTATGACTTAATTGTGGCTGGAAGTAAGGGATTAAATGACCATTTGTCAGAATTTAGAGGTACAGACTAAAGTCTAAACCAATGCTAGTACAGTATAACAAACTATAATTACATAGATGCCTTAAACAGAATATGAATGAAAATAGATACTAAGCACATTAAAAAGCAACATTGGCTGCATAGGAAACAGTATTACTGTCTAGCAAAAGTACGGCATTCCAAGGCACTGGAATGTTGTTTATGAAACACCAACATTTTAGTCTTAAAATTCTTTGTTAAAATTCATACAGATTGTAACACTGCAGAAATCAGTGGAGTTAATCAGGAATTAATTTGAACCATTGTTTTATAATCACAGAATAATGTGTCTTTCTTTCTAAGCATTTCATATCCGACTAAAATGTTTATTACTAGGAGGAAAAGGGTGGTCACCATGATGGTGTTTGAAGGAATATGATATGTTGTCATTGATATATAGTTTTATACAGAAATAATAGGTCTTTATGACATCTTTGTTAGGTAATTACACTGTAAATTTGAAAGTCATTCAACAAAAAGTTACTGAAGAATATAGACACTGAGGCAAATGTAGAAAAGCTTGCACTGGAAGGTGTATATACTTGACCCTGTCTGAACGGTGTTCTTGGCTTCCCAGAAAAGACAGCAGCTGAGATGCTGTCCTCACTCTAAGACCTTTATTTCCCACCAGAGCTCCAATGCTGGGAGATTCTCTCAAGAATCCATGAATAAAAAGGTCCTTTGGGTACATCTCTTTTCTAAGGATTTCCAAAAATATGCACACCTGGCCTCACCACTGCAAGTAAGATTGCAACTGTTTTGAGCTTCTATAATCACATCTCTTAAGGAAGCGCTTGCCATCAGACACCCTCCCTAAGGCTTTGGTTGCCCTTAGCTGGTGTAGAGGCTCTGTTAACACGCTGCATTCTTTCAGCAGAGTGTTTAGAAAGCCAGACAAGATTGGGGGAGAACAATGGAAAAATATTTGATTTTAGTTTTGATATAACTGCTGTGTATAAACCCGTAACAAGGTTTTGATATAACTGCTCTGTTCTGTGCAATACATAGAGCAACAACTTTAAAAACAATTCAAGAATTCTCTCTGCCATTAGGTCCTATCACTCTTTTCGCATCTAGTAAGCCACCAGTAGGACTCATGCATACCAAGCATACCAAGCACCCTTCAACAAATGAGTTGCTTTTGAGGATAGCCAGTTTTAAATGTTTAAAAAGTCAGCCACGTTTGATCACTAAACTCTGACCAGCAATGACACCCACTTAGTGGAGGGGTTAATTCAATTGCAATTCTGCCCATAGTTCTGTTCTTCTGGCTTTCATATGGCCTAATCCAAAACTGATGCCTTAAAGGCAAGGGGGTTTCTGTCAAGATCACTGTGCTTATATCTGAGAGTGAAGTGCAATACCCCAAAGTAATTTTAGTCACCATTGTAGATAAAGCAAAGTTTAATTAAAAAAAAAGTTTATTCCTGTGCCTGAGGAAATTATGAATTGCTGTCTCTGTAGAGTGCACAGGATGGTATAGTCTCTGCATGAAAAGAAGGCTGTGCAAAGACTGAGGTCTTGTGAAGTATGATATGTGAAATTTTGCTAAGTCCATTTGGCTGCAGAAAGAGCCACATTAACATCTCAGTCTTGGGAACTGTCCTGAGGAGCACAGACTGCGTGAGCAGTGTGTGGTTTAAAAGTGTTTGTGCAATGTCAGTGCCAGTTTGCTGGTGAATAGACTGAGTTCAAGATATCTCCTTTGCTTAGAAGGATCAAAAGTATACCCAGAGAAAGGCTTAATGTTTTGGTTTTAGATGAGAGGAGCTCTTATGAAAAGTTGAGAAACAGGAAATGAAACAAATGGACAGTTCATTATTTTCTGAGATTTGAAAGAACAGAAGGGGAGTTTTATTGGGTCTTGAATTTGCTGGTTAAGCACAGAAATAAATTTCCCTTAGCCAATGATCATCTGCTTTAATAAATCAAAACTAACACATTCCACAAGGCGGGCAAAAGCCAAAAGGGTAGGCAACTTGGCAGCCAGTTCTCTTCATGAATGATTAGTGTTTATTTGACAAATAATCTTGCTTTGTTCAGGCCTTATACAGAACAGAAGAGAATCTGGGGTTTAAAAGTCTAGGCAAGGAATCATTACTGTACACTTGAAAACACCCCTTGTTTTAGAGCAGAAAAATGGAATCAAGCTCTGTGCTGCCTCTCTGCCCTTGAGTGACTCCCCCTCACTGGAGGGGTCCCCAGCTGGGGGGATGCTGACTGACATGTTCTGCTTCGCTACTTTAGTGACACAGGGGTATTGAACTGGGGTATAGGATGTGGTCTTTAATATTACTTTAAGTATGTAGCCCTTTCACCAGGGGACAGAAGGCAGCAACCAGGGACCACTCACAAGCAATGAAAACAAAGTGCCAGCTTCCACCTAAAACCTGATCTCTTCTCCCAGTTTTTAATCTAAGTGCCCTGGTCATCTTTAGTGTGTCCCTGCCATCACAAGCACCTAAGAGTTCCTTGAGATAAGCAGTCATCCATCCACATTTTGTTTGGAAATATAAAATGTACATGAAAATTAACAACATCCAAACTGCCTGTCAGGCTACGGTCATCCAAGAGGCGCATGTATTAATTGCTTAACTTGTCAATGCCCAGAACTTTTACGCACCAGACAATGCCCATTCACTTAAGCACTTTCTCATGAATCCGGATGGACTGGCTGACTCTCTGCACAGTCTGATTCCATGAGGTTAGGTCCATCATCAGGCAAAGCTGCTGCCTGCTCTGGTCTCAGGTAGAGTCACCTCTTCCACTATCTAGTCTGGTCCTGCAAAGTCAGCTCTTCCACCATTGCCAGACCAGTCTTGGAAAGACAGGAAATACCTGTCTCTATACGGCTCTATGTCCCAGGCCTCTCTATGCCTCCAGTCACTGCTCCAATCTAGGGAACATGGTAGAACTAGGAGTTAAACTCCAGTTTTCTAGCCTGATACATAACTCACACAAAGACCAATTTAATGCTGGTCTCTGTTTTTCCCTCTCTTGGGAAGTACCATCTTTGGGTACCATCTCAGAAGCTTTCCTGTTTTGCTGTGCCTTTTTTCTTCCATTCTTCTTTTAGCGTGGGCTAAGGTTTGCCTCAAGATCTGGGATACATCATGAGTTTCCCTCATGGCTTTTTCTCAGTATCACTTCTAGGTCAGCTGTAACGCTTTGGAAGATGTGAATGTGAGCTCACTCATTTGCCGGTGTCTCTGGTAATTGACTCAGACCGCTATTGTGTGTCCCTGGCTATTGTGTAAATGTCATTTTTTTCTAATTTTGGTCTGTGCTTTTCTTAGCAAAATCTTCACTTTCAAAACCAAGATAATTGCTCCCAGCAGTAGTTTGAAAGACTCTGTGGATAAGATACAGTTCAGGAGTCAAGGGAGTTAGGTTCTACTGCTGGCTCTGTCACACACATCCTGTGTAACCTTGGACAGGTCACGAAGGGCTAGATGGCATTGTCCTTACTCACAACAGTGAGCAGTGACTCATATAAGATGTTCCACAGACTTCAGTGGGGCAACCTGCATAAATAAATGTTTGCCAGTATGAGGAAGGGTTGCAGAGACGCATACATAATGCGTAAATTGGGAAGATTCCTTAATTGTTAGGCGGTGTGAGGTTAAAAGCCATAAAATACTCAGATGGAAGGTTACAGAAGTGTGAACTTGCCTCTCTTGGTATGTGGTTAGTCCTGATGTTCTGTGGTAATTTTGTTCTCCACAGATTCCCACAGCTGATCTAAACCCTGCTGTAGTCAATGGGAGTCATTCAATCAACTGCACAAAGCTCCAGGTCTGCATATCTCTGCTGAAATGTCATGTAGTACATTCATTATTATTATACTTCCCTGAGAGCATTTCCTTACAGCCAGCTTCTTAACAAGGATGCCATTCAAACATTAATATCCATATTCCCAACCTTTACTGTTGATTTTCTATGCCAATAATGTTACCAAAAGCCTGACTCTGATTAGATCATGTCTATTTCCCTCAGTATTTTTTAGTTTCCTTTTAAAATAATTCTACCATCTTGGCCCTGTCTAGCTTGGAAAATAGGTCATGTTTAAAGACATGTTGGCTAACATTCCCACTGACATACCTTTGAACATCACTTGAACATCTTTAAAAGATCAGCAACAGCCTTAGGCTCTATCTTACCTGACATGCTTTTACACATAATTTTTTCCTAGTTTAGAGACACACACACACACTTTGTTTGTTGGAGCCAAGTCTTTGCAAACCCATTTTGACTGTTGCTTTGCTTCCCAGTCTCTTCCCACCTGGCTATGAATGGGTTCACTTTCCTGCTGCTTAGTCTATAATTAGTTGCTTCATCTCTTTTTCCTTTGTTTAAAGTTGGCATTGTGCTGGCTTTCTTCCAGTCCTTTAAAACCCTCCATGCTTTGTGTGATATATCAAAGGATGAGTTAACAGGAATACCAGTTCTTTGCTCAATAAAGCCCAGAAGTGAATCCGGTGTAACATTAGACAGTTGTATATTTTCCAAAAATATTTTTTAATAATGTTCTGTTACCTGAAATATGTGACCTGCTTATTTCTTGAAAGATATTGTTTTCTTCCTCATTTTAATGAATATTATTGTGATGTCTTTTTAGAATCTCAGCAAGATTTGAAATCATTTACAGATTGCCAAAGGTTTCAATCAATGTTAAAAAGGATCATTTTCTTTTTTAAAAAAGTCTTTTTGGTTATAAATTTGTGCATAAAGCAAAACCACATCTTAACAACACAGAAGGTTTAATTTAAAGATCAATTTAAATATTACATGTATCACAATTCACGTATCGAGATTAATTTCAGTATTTTGAAACTTCCTTCAAACAAAAGGTAAGACCTCTGCTTCTTCAGGACCTTAGTTAAAATAAATTGTTTCAACTTTTAAGATTTCCTCTCCTCAGTTAATCAGGCTTCAAATTTCAACTTGCTGAGGAAACGATTGAAAAGCAATATTATGTGGATATGTTTGAGACTCGTTGACTCATAATGCTTGAAAGAGAGAGGCATAATGCATCTAAAATTTGAGTGTCCTAATTATTTAACATTCCTTTGTGATTAATTACTAAGGGGAGAGATCACTTCAAAATGTCATTTTCTAACTTTTACATAGGCTTTCACAAGTATGCTACTATCTACTGAGCTATGATAGGTTTGAAAATAAACTTAGGATGAAAGTCCTTCAATGCAATATTATTCCCTTCTGATTCATCCTGTCACTTTAAAGAGAAAAAAAACCAAGCTATCAAGATGCTTTAAATAAAATTGTACAGCAGTTCCTAATAACACTGCTGAACTATAACCATTTTTAAATCCATACTTTCTAGATTGAGGGCTTTCTGGTAGGAAGTACACCCCTTTCTTAGTAAAAGTGAATATCCATGAGAAATGGTTGGAAATAATCAAGTGAAGCTCTAGATCTAAGACTAGTCCAGGCACAGGATTCTCAAAAGTGCTCAAGTAAATGTGCTCTTAAAGTGTTTTGGGACTAGAGTGTGTTAAAAAAAGTGTCTTTTTCCACAAGAAATGTTTTAGCTTTCTAGCAAAATATCAACACCTGATGGATTTTAGCTATAACTAGGTTTGGTTTTTTGATGAAGTATCAGTGTTTTCCATGGAAGTCAGATGCTTTGTGTGAAAATGTCATGTGCTCTGTCAAAAAGCTAATTTTCCACTGAAAACCAGTTTCCTTGGAAAAATTTTGACCAGCCTTAGCTAGTACTATTTGTCATATTGAATGAAATAGTTTGAATGTTTGTAAAGGTTGCCCATTAGCCAGTTTCAGGAAGAAGATAGGATTTATCTCCTTATCTAGCTCATTGTTTCTGGAACTACGTGCAAAATGTCCTGACTTCGTTTAAAGTCTTAATTTAAATGTTATCTTTAGAAGTCTTTTACAAAGAGAGCAAATATCCTGAATTCCGAGAGAGCAAAGCCTAGGGCCTTTTAACCAAATTGGTAAGAAAAGGGCATTTGCAGTGATATGGAAGTCTCCCCAAGAATAATTTAAAATGCTCAACAAAGGCAAAAGAATCTGTTGAGTAAGATCCGAGCCCAAATTTGGGAGTAATGACAAGTTGAGTAGGAGGAGCCCACTGACGGCAGCTCACTCAATAAAAACCTGTAACTTACTGTCCCAATTTGGAGGTGACTTCACTTGCAGAACAACGAAGGAAGAATCGCAAGTGTAGGCTGGAACAGACTGATCACCTGAGCCACCCTCTCCATGAACACGAATCTCTTAGTTCACGCTGAAGCTGCAGAGCGCCCGAAAGGGACTGAAGGAAGGGGACTTAGTCCTATTACTGCTGAGCCCAGCTCATTGAATCGTATTGCTAAGGCCAGCCTATTGAATTGTATTGCTGAGGCGAGCCCATTGAAAACCGTACTACTGAGGCCAACCCATTAAATCGTACTACTGAGGAATGAAACCATATTTTGGTATTTGGCTTCTCGGAATTCTAGGATTGTAAGTATATTATGAAAATAATAGTATTGATTCAAATTTAACTTTTAGTTGTAATTGTAGTTGTTTTTGTAACACTAATTCTTATAGCATTGTTTGGGAAGGAAGTGCATTCGGAGCATTGTTTCTGATATATGTAGTTATTGTGTTTTTAATGTTTGTGGTGTTTCTTAAAGCTAAGCAGTGTTATATACGTAGCAAAGAGTTTTAAAATAAAATTGTGTTGTATAAATTAAGTGTGTAATCATTGTGAAATCGTGCAATCAGCTAACTACTCCCCCAGCCAGTGCACCAAAACGAATCAGTAAATTGTGTGGGATTTTCTCTATTCCATAACCCACTAGAGACACTATTTTCAAAGGTGATTTGATGACATAGGAGTTTACTGTCAATGCAGCTTAGGCACCTAACACAATTTATCTCAAGACAAATCATGAATTATGTTGTTCCAATTCATAGTCACTTTAAGACTTCCAGTATTCCTTTTTACAGTCTTGCTCAGTGTCTACCATCTTCCAGTAGCTCAGTGCTGTAGCTCCTCTCCATTCCCAATCCTGAACACTGTATATAGGGATATTCAACTTGTATTTCTAATGGGAGTATGAATTGTTTCCTTTTAAGTACTCTTCACAACTTAATATAAGGGTTTTTTCCTTCTCAGTTTGAATAGATTACAGATCTGGCTCATCCCCTAACAAAAGAATAAGAGGACATTCACTGGAATTAAAAGGGGGGAAATTCAAAAGGAAAAAGAAATATTTTTTCACACAACATCTATTTGGACTGTGAAATGTGTTGCTACAGGAGCTCACTGAGGCCAAAAGCTTAACAAATGCAGTATAAGTTACTTAACACTCCCATGGTTAAGCCACATGCCTTCTGCCTGGTTAAATCATGCAAACGGCAGCAGCCATTTGCCAAATCTACACGATTAAAGATACTGTTTAAACCAATTAGAAGTGTCCCCTATTTCATGCAGGAACAGCCTGTTCTCAGCGTTTCCTATTATGTTTCAAACCCTGTACTCAGCTCTTTGCACCTTATTAAGGCTCCTTAGGTTGTTATGCAGAGCACCTTGCCTTTGAAATTGAGAAGCCCTCCTCAATTGCAGAACAACATATAGCACAGCACTGGATTAAGTACCTAACCCATGTCAAGAAATGTTCTGATCAAGCACCTAATGAACTCAGTATATGCAGTTTAATTTGTATTTAAAAAGGCACAGACATTTCTACTTATAGACTATCCAGAGTTAGAATTAACAACTTCAGACTTTATGAAAGCGATATTATGCTTGGTACTTTAGGATTAAGCCAACCTTTGTCTATTGATATATATAAAGACATATGTAAGGACAGGTTATCTTCCATTTGTCTTCTGCAGGCCTCTCATGCCTTGCTCTGAAGTATCTGAAACTGGCCACCATCAGAGATGGGCATTGGACTAGATAGACCCTTGGGGGTGATCCAGCAGGGGTGGCAATGTTTTGGAGCAGGGGTTCACTTTAATAGAGCTTAGCTCCAAACATGAATTGTAACCCAGCCTGTGCTCCTACTGTTGCCACTGCCTCAGTCATTGCTCCATTCTGCAGTGTCACATGAATATATTCCCCTCACCCCCAAAGCCCCATACTGCCAAAACTCCCTGGCACCAAAGCTCCCCACCTCAGACATGCTGCTGAAGCCCCCAGGCTCTGCAGGCTGCATGTAAATTGCCAACCCCTGTGTTACAGCTTCTCCCCGGCTGGTCTGACTTGCACCACGGCTGGATTAGGCAGAAAATTATGGACCCATAATTGACTTGCTGACACTTCACTCCTCCTCCTGAAGCAAGTGGAAAAGTAACGGAAAGGAGAACCTGCTTTATCTCTACATCTGTCACATTCTAGTTAGAATAAATTTCAAACACATAGAACGGATGATTGGGCCCACAGATCAGCCTTGTGCCACTTTTCTGACCTACGGGGCCTGTTGAGATGGGCATCACTGATACAGACTGATTAAGAACTATCATTGGTGCTGTTTTAGCTTAACAGAACCAAATAAATATACTTCAGACTATTGCAAAGGGTCATGGTTTTATTTAACCCAAAGCAAAAGTCACTAATACTATCTTCTAATGATGCTGGAAGCTAGGCCTTAGAAGCAAGTTCTAGAGCTTTCACAATACATTTCTTCCCATAGTCTATAGAACAGACTTTGGTTTTAATTTAAAGTACAAGTAAGATTTATGCACTTACAGGGCATGTTCAAATCATTCTAAAGCACTTTAAGTATTTTACATACCTTATGGTTTTCAGCAGTCCCTCAATATGAGGGTGACAATCTCCCAGTGAATAGGGAAGTCATCAGTGAGTCCACAGATGACTGAAGAGGTCAATCCAAGATCTACATGTTAAAATGCAGACATGGCAGACAGCCCCAGGAAGACACATACAATCATAAAAAATTAGTGTTGGAAATGACCTCAAAAGGTCATCTAGTCCAACCCCCTGCTCAAAGTAGAACCATCCCCAACTAGATCATCCCAGCCAAGGCTTTGTCTAGCCAGGTCTTAAAAACCTCCAAGGATGGAGATTCCACAACCTCTCTAGGTAACCTGTTCCAGTGTTTTACTACCCTCTTAGTGACAGAGTTTTTCCTAATATCTAACCTAAACTTCCCTTGCTGCAACTTGAGATCATCACTCTTAGTTCTGTCATCTGCCACTACTAAGAACAATCTAGCTTCATCCTCTTTGGAACCACCCTTCAGGTAGTTGAAGGCTACTATCAAATTCCCCCTCAGTCTTCTCTTCTCCAGACTGAATAAGCCCAGTTCCCTCAGCCTCTCCTCAGAAGTCATGTGCCCCAGCCCTCTAACCATTTTTGTTGCCCTTCGCTAGACTCTCTCCAATTTGTCCACATCCTTTCTGTAGTGGGGGCCCAAAACTGGACATAGTACTCCAGATGTGGCCTCACCAGTGCCAAATAGAGGGAAATAATCGCTTCCTTCGATCTGTGGGCAATAAGCCTACTAATGCAGCCCAGTATGTTATTAGCCTTCTTCACAGCAAGGGCACACTATTGGCTCATTCAGCATATTGTCCACTGTAACCCCCAGGTCCTTTTCTGCAGAGCTGCTGCTTAGGAAGTCAGTCCCCAGCCTGTACCAATGCATGGGATTGTTCCGTCCTCAGGCAGGACTTTGCATTTGTCCTTATTGAATCTGATGAGATTTCTTTTGGTCCAATCCTCCAACTTGTCGAGGTCTCACTCTGAATCCTACCCTATTCTCCAGTGTATATACTACTCTCCTCAGCTTGGTGCCATGTGCAGACTTGCTGAAGTTTCACTCCAGCCCATGTTCCAGAAGGAAGTGTAGGAGTAGAGTAGTAGAAGGAAGATTGAGTATATTCTGGTGATGTTG
>NW_005842033.1:582624-584287 GCF_000455745.1 Alligator sinensis | reverse complement strand
TTTCCCTTTCTCTCTCACTTCATAGTAAGATGAGTTGCCTTGTATTTCATGGCACCATTGGTGAAGATTCAGTACTCATGTCTCTCAGGTATTGATGTT
Source organism: Alligator sinensis (assembly GCF_000455745.1). Classification (NCBI taxonomy): domain Eukaryota; kingdom Metazoa; phylum Chordata; order Crocodylia; family Alligatoridae; genus Alligator; species Alligator sinensis. The sequence continues at coordinate 584,188 of NW_005842033.1, read as the reverse complement.
AATATTGCCTTTAGCCTTCAAGATGTCCTTGTAGCTCTTCTTTTGCCCACTTCTAGAGTGGTGACCACTGGTGATTTGGGAGTATTGGCCCTGTTTTGGGAGCTAGTCATCAGGCTTCCATATAACATGTCTTGTCCAACACAGCTGGTGCCATATTAACATTAATTCAATGCTAGTGGTGTTTTATTTTTCTGTCCTTCCAATTGATATGCAGAATTTCCAAAGACATCACTGATGGTAACATTCCAATGCTTTCAGGTTTTTCTAATGTGTCATTCACATTTCACACCCATACAACAGGGTAGGGATGACAACCAGGTGGTAGATGGGAAGTTTGGTTTGGGTCCTGATGTCATAATCATTGAAAATATGATTTCAGAAACATACAAAAGTTACCCCGGGAGATTTTATTTGGTGTTGAATATGATCATCTATGTTTATGTTTTGGGAAAGGTGACTACTCAGGGGAAATGCTCAATGTTCTCCAAGGACTGCCCTCTAATTGTAATACATAGAGGAGCAGCTGATTGGTTTGGGGTAGGTTGGTAAAGTATCTTAGTTTTTGTGAAGTTGACAGCTAGTCCAAGCATTTCATAAGCTTCACAGAAGCAGTCAAGAGTGACCTGGAGCTCTTCAGTTAAGTGGGCACACATGACACAATTGGCAATATACTGAAGATCAGTTATGAAGATGTTGCTTATCATGGACTTGGAATGTAATTGATTGATGTTAAAGAGATTCCCATCCACACAATCCTGGATGCTGACTCCAGATGGAAATCTATCAGCAATGAAATGCAAAATAGCTACAATATAGATGGAGAAAAGCATTGGTGAAATCATGCAGCCTTAATTGACTCCAGTTCTAATGGCGAAGGGGTCCATTTCTGAGCCATTGCTTAGCACAGTTGTAATCATGTCATCACGAAGAAGTCTGATAGTGGTGACAAATTTTGTTCAGCATCCAAATCTCATCAGGATCTTCCATGCAGCCTTTCTGTTGATCGACCGTAGTCAAGTCAAGGAAGCCCATGTAAAGTTCTCTTTGTTGCTTGTGGCACATACCAGAGGATCATAGGCAATTAGGGCTAGAATGGTCCTCATGATGTCATACCAAAAGAGTTTACTTTAGCCAGGACTGAAAAATAGCAACTTAGGCAACTGTTTCATGGTGAAAAGTAATTTAACACCTAAAGTTAAGACAGGAAGGAAATATTTAAAGAAAATTGTTCAGTCATTTAAATAATAAAAAATGCAGTTACTCAGGTGGAAAATGGTCAGAAAAATGAGGACCTTCACCTGTATTCCTGCAAAAATGCTATAAAATTTGAACTCGTAAATAATTAAGGTTTTAGTTGTACCTCTCATCCAAAGATAGAACCTCTTGCAGTACAAGTGGTATGTGTGGCCATTCAGTTAATACAGACTTGAAAAGAGAGTTTACCCTCCAATATTGCTCTCTGTTAAGTTTTCACTGGAGGTCTCTCATCCACATATTGTCCTACCCCAGTTCTAGTTCATTTTGGTTTTACAAATGCTGTGCAAGTGGAAAGCCTTCATGCACT
>NW_005842033.1:575146-582614 GCF_000455745.1 Alligator sinensis | reverse complement strand
TAAACCAGACTCTTCTTGTTTTGTTGTTGTTGGTACAGATATATTCCACGTTAATTGAGGTTCCGTGCACATCTAGGAATGCTCTGGTGTCAGGGGGTTTGTAACTATGCAGTATCTGAAGTATAAACTTATAAAAGTGCTCTAATTCTGTTGGAATTAGAGGGGGACTCATGAGAGTTCTGATATCAGGGCTGCAGGGCAAAGTTTTGCTATTTCTTTTTATGGTTAGACTCTAAGACACTTTTCCTCTTTAATAGTAATAAGCCTGCTCAGTGCCTATAATTTCCTAGTGGGGAAAACTGTCTGCAGAAAAGGAATGCTAACGATGGCCAAATGATAGCACCATAAATACAAAGGTGAAATCTGAGTTCTGATCACAAATAGAAAGGAAATTACCTTTCCAATGTTAATTATGGAATGACCTTCAGGAAATGTATCTGTTAGCAAAAGGCACCAGGAAGCTGTTCTAATTTATGTTTCTGGTGTGGAGGGGTAATTAGCGGAGCAAACCAGAACTCCATCCTGCTGTCTCTTTTTTTCCTTCTTGAGTCTCACACTCTTCATCTCCTCTGAGCAAGCACCAGGAGTAGCTGATGCAGCAGGGATTTCCCTATCAAAAGCAGAATTCTGCCCTGGTGACTGAGAACCAAAATATGGCCTCTCTTGTCAGTGCCATGGCAAGGAAGATTGGTGCCTGGGGCAAAGCCCACAGCAGCAGCCTGCCTTTACCCTGTGCACAGATCTGGGGGGCACGTGCCCCCCCATGCTGCCCAGGAGTGCATTTAGTGGTGGGAGCCACCCTCCCCCCCATCCCTGCGCTCCCCCAAATAAGCCACTTGTGGTTCCATCCCGTGCCCCACCCCATCTGGGCAGCACCTGTAGCTACCCCTTCACTTTGACACCTGGGGTGGTCACCCCACTTGCCTCACCTTGTTATGGCACTTTCTCTTGTGTCACCTGAGTGGTACACCAAGGACTTGAATGTAATGCAGAATCTGGTGGCTAATTGTTTTCAGGAGCAATAGACTTCAGATTATTCATGCATTACAAAACACGGACACTATTAAATGAGTAGAAAAATAATAAACAATATTCAGTAGCCCCAAAACTGTAGCCATGTGTTCAGTTTCTATCAGGTACTGGAAAATGACTGGAGAAAGATGGCAGGTGTGTGAAATAAGGTTTTTGGAACACAACTGAAACTAAGACTATTAGCAAATAAGACACCTCACTTGTTGTCAGCTCACTGCTGCCAGAAATGCATGCTAGCAGAGCTTAGCTCCACATTCCTCTTTTCACATTTACTAAAATCTTAAATAGCAACAAAGATTTCTACTTCAAACTATGCATGAAACTGTACTGTTGAGGACTAAATAATTTACCAGGAAAGAAACGAAAGGGAAATTTACTTTAAAATACAAGTCCAATAGTTTAGCACAGCCAAGTGCTCTTCACTAAACACAGAGTAGCCAACAAAGACCAGTGCTGATTTGACTGCATAGAAGTTTCTGGAAAGTACCCTGGTAATTGCTTAACAGTAGACCTCATACCTAGTCATCTACAGGAATCAAATGTAGGACCTCTGGATTCCAACTTTCTATTGCCTGACCCAACATACTTGTTCAAAAGCAACAATAAGATCTTTGCTTTTGTGTTTATTTTCCAGCCACTGTTAGTATCAGTTATATTTGCATTCCTTGGAGCAGGGAGCATCTCTTTAGGTTGTGTAGCCTATTTAGAGGAGTTCTGCTCCACCTATGCCTGGTTATGTCTCAGGTTCAATGGGCTAAGATTTTGGAGAACATGGGACTGAAAGAGAGTCGTGCTAAGAGATAAGACATGAGAGATAGATGGATGGAGACTTGTGAGCAATCATGGCTTGGAGAAGGACAAAAAATGTTTCTCTTTGGGAAAGAGTGAGGGAATGGAGGCTCAACAGGATGACTGTCCATGAGTGGCCAAGAAGACAAACAATGTAGGAACTGACTTATTAATGCTAATAGGAGGAGGGCAGGGGAAATTAATGTTGAGAGGAGAGGACAACTAATGCTCAGTGCAGTGTCCTTGGGTTGGAGTTGAGTAGAGTGGTAGGACAGAGTTTTCCTGTCTGCTTCATTTGTACCACTTTGGGACAAGCTGATACTGCCACAATCAAGGGGTAAAAAAAGACTATTGAGCAGAGAGGGTTAAGAAGGGGTCTCTGGACTTGAAAGGGAACTGGAAGACTTTTTTTTTTCCTGATACTTTGGTTGAGACTCAGAGGAGAAGACAAGTTGCTTAGATTGTAGGGTCAAACTTCTAATTGTTCTATCACTCTAGGAACTATTCAGCTAGTGAGAGAGAAACAGACATGGCAGCATGAGATCTCTAAAAAGTAGGCCAAATGTTCATCATGTGCACATTGTCCAGGCCAATGAGGCCCTAGTCCCTGACTGGGGTCCCTAAGTGCTACCACAATACAAAGAATTAAAAAAACAGCCTAGACAACAATTACTGCTAAAACCTATACTAGAAAAATGTATTGCAAGGATTGTAAAGTCTGCTAAAAGAGCCTCATGTGTAAGGAATGTTAAGGCCTCTGCCAGCAGAGATGTTCAGGACATTCAGAAAGACTGCAGAGTAGATGCAGTGAACTTGAAGTTCTGGAAAATAGATTGCAAGGTTCCAATTAAAGAATAATGGGTATTGCAGAGGAAACAGAATGCACAGTGGTGATTAGATATGAAACCAACCCGACTGTTGAAGTAATGTGGTGAGAAAAATGCCTTACACAAACTGGAAATCCAAAGAAGTGCCATGGTGAAAATGCTGAGATTTGATGACAAGAATTAATTGTACTGGGAGCAGCATTTCTCCTGTATCTCTCTTGAGACAACTTTTGAAAGATATAGCAGGAACTATAACAAGTATCCTAGAATGGAAGGTGACATGGACTGCTTGATTTTTTTTCCAGGAAATCTAAAAGTGCACCTTAGTTCCAACATGTCTGCCTGAACCATGGTAAAGTCTGAATGCTGCCTGCTTACTCAGGAAAACAAACCTTGAAAGAAGCAAAAGAAAATGTGTGGAACCGAGTTTCCAAATGATCAGTTTGTTGAGAGGGGTTGGCTCTCATGTTAAAGTTCTTTGGGGCTATACGTTTATCTCTTAGTTCCTGTTTCATCTGTTAGTTCAAAGTTGAAGTAACCTGCTTTGTATTTGTAGTCTACTAGGACTATATTATCTATAAGAGTAATAACTTTTACTTTTGAACTAATTTACAAAAGGAGGACATGTAGCAAGATCCTGAAAAAGGATCCTTTTTGATAGATGTGCTTCTGAAGACCAAAGAGGTTCTAGTGGAAAATGAAAGGTGGAATTCAAATTGACCAAGATGGCTTGTTGGTCCATCTGGTTATTACCAATTCCTCGCATTCCTTAAATGTATTAATCACTTCACTAGGATCTATCTTTTATCTAATTGTTGGAAAGCGTCCTGCATTTTTACTGGTGTGACTACTTTTGATGTAAAGTACAGATGTGTTCAGTCTTATTTCTTCAAATAAGATGTAGCTTCACATTCAAAAGTTGACTCCATTGTGGTTAACCACAAATATTGTCTGAGACTAACTGTTGCATCTGTCCCCAGAAATTCAAAAAGTATGGATGAGCTTGCTCTGTTAAAGGAGAGGCTACTTTTAATTTGCAGAATCAATTTTCAAGGTCTTCATGAGAATCAGTTTTAAACTCTGATACTCATTTCATTATCAAAATATGAGAAACGATGTGCCCTTTAAAGAAGTGCAGTAAAAGTCAACTCACCCCTGTCTCCTTGCCTTTTCCATCTTGACACAAACACTGAAAAACTTGGATATCTAAAATTCACAGATGTTTGGGGGAAGGGACCTTAGCAGATCAAGTCCAACCGCCTGCCCTGGGCAGGACAGGGCACTCCGGTCAGACGACCCCAGCCAGGTGCTTGTCTAGCCTCCTCTTAAAGACCCCCAAGATGGGGGAGAGCACCACCTCCCTTAGAAGTCCATCCCAGATTTTGGCAACCCTTACCATAAGGAAGTTCTTCCTGATGTCTAACCTAAATCTGCTCTCTGTCACTTTGTGGCAATTGTTCCTAGTTACTCCAAGGGGTGCCCTGGTTAACAGAGCATTTCCTATTCCTTGCTGTCCCCCCCGATGAATTTGCAGGTGGCCACAAGATCACCTCTCAGCCTCCTCTTGTGGAGGCTGAAGAGATCCAGGGCCCTCAATCTCTCCTCGTAGGGTTTTGCCTGAAGGCCCCTAGCCATACGAGTGGCCCTCCTCTGAACCCTCTCAAGGTTGTCCACATCCCTCTTGAAGCATGGCACCCAAAACTGGATGCAGTACTCCAACTGCAGCCTGACCATAGAGGGGAAGTATCACCTCTGTGGACCTGTTTGTCATGCACCTGCTAATGCATGAATGTCATTTTTATGATGAATCTACTTACAGGTTAATTGTGTGTTTTGCACTTACAGTCTCACTAGTAGTATTAGCTGGAACTTTCATAGTGAGTTGGGCACCTATTTTACAAGGCTCTCTCAAAAATCCCAGAGGGTGGGTCCAGATGAGCATGCACATGCAGCATGTGGTGCTGCAGACCCATCTGTGGTGCCACAAACCTCATGCACCATACATGCAGGTGTTTGCTGCACTGTTTTGCAGCGTGACAAGATTTTTGACATTGGGAGATCCCAGTGTCAAAAAAACCCATGCCTGAAAAAAGCAGGGTGGCACATGTGGCGGCAGTGTGCCCCACCTGATACCAGAACCTAGCTGGCTGGAGCCACGCTCTGGCTGCCAGTCAGGCTCTGCACACCAGACCACCACTGCTGGAGCCCCAGAAAGTCCCTAGAACCCCAGGTAAGGCTACTGGGGTCCAGGTGCTGACCTCAGCCTCCCCTACCCTACCTGGGGTAACTTGCCGCACACCACAGCACACATGCATGAGCATTCCCTGGGGACAAGCAGCAACAGCAACACAACTATGTGCCACTGCTATTTGTCTCTGGGGAAATACACATGCATGCTTGTCTGGGTGCATCCAGATAATATATTTAGGAATAGTACTTATATTGTCCTTATACCATGCCTTGCAAACAAAGATAAACATTTGCTTTTGCACACACTTCTCAGAGGCAGTGGTTATAATAACCTTTAGAGACAGAGAATTCATACCATAGATTTTTTTTAAGTGACTTGTTTAAGGTTGCATAACAGCTCATCAGCAATTCAAGATATACAGCCTAGAAAGTTTGCCTTCTAGAGCCCTTGTTAGGCACAGGCATTATTCTTTCTTCTGCCATACAATAATGTCTCTGCTGTAACCCAAATAAATGATATTTTGTATAGTATAGAGATGGCTGTTCTGTCATTGTTTAATTAAGTTTGATTAAAATTGTTCTCTTCTCTCATATGCAAGGGTTTTTTGGACTAAAAGATTGTGTCATGAGAGCAAACAGAGGTTGACATGAGCATCAACAAATACTCATGTTAAAAGGAGGTTTTAAAATTCATTTGCTTGATAGATACACTCTGACCTACTAGACAAAACCATATGTAAACATGATTTACCAGAAGGAATTGGATACATCTACTATACTTCTGCTGGGGACAGTTTTGAGGGTATAACCCCCACCCCCATCTTTTTTCTGAGTTCAGTGAAAAACAGACTCAAGAAGGTTAATGCCTGAACTTTATTAATGATATGTTTATCAGAAAATTCCTGCAGAAATTTCTCTTGGCTCATTTCATTGTGAACTGTTCAAAAGGAGACAGTAGCTCGTAATAAAGTTAACAAGGCGCAGGACGTACTAGGCCCTGGCTCTATCATATGGTAGTGCTAACATGAAAGCACATCACCAGCATAATAATGAATGTCTTTGTCTAGAAAAACACAATTGGCTAAAAAAGCACTTGGAAGGCCTTGGTTGTCATCGGAATGGAGTAACCACTCTGCTCTGACAATAGTTGGTAAGGCTATTCATATTTTCAAAGGAACCTAAGCGAGCTGAGTGTTCAAATTCAACTGAAAGTAAATGGGGTTGGCATGTATAACTTTGAAAATCCAAACCTAAAGCCATGTTAGCAAAAGACAAATCTATCTTGCTAGTCTACTGGTAGAGTTACAGTGCCTTTCTTCTGCTAAGTTTCAAAAACAGGAGCAACTGGGGACTACTCTTTTAGCTTTGATTTAGCCTTATATCCGGACATAAAATTCACCCTCGATGCAATTATCTTCAGAACTACTCAAGGAGGTTGAATAACTATTAGACATAAGGTAATATAATGAAGAAAAGGAATGCTATCTAGAACCCTGCATGCAGCCTCCTATGGTTCTAAAAATATCTTCACAACTGGTATAATCTTTTGTACTACCCAGTAGCTGTATGTTGGAATGTAGGTGCTGGCAAACACCTCAAGTGAAATCTTTGGCCTACTGAAGGTGATGGATATGTTGTCATGGGTCAGAACATACTTCCAACAGTATGTTCTGACCCATGACAACAACAACACATTTTTCTCTAGTTAAAGAAAAACTATATGCTTTATTAATATGCTAGGAGTCATAGGATTCAGTTTAAGATCAAAGCAAAAATAAATATAACTTTACTGAAAGGTGAACTAATTTGCTATATAATATATTATATTTAAAAGACACAACAAACCGGGCAAAAAAGGTAAAAATTGTCAAAAGATATTTCATAGATTTCATAGACATTAGGGCTGGAAGGGACCTTGGAAGATCATCGAGTCCAGCCCCCCGCCCAAAGGGCAGGAAGTCAGCTGGGGTCATAGGATCCCAGCAAGATAAGCATCCAGTTTCATCTTGAAGGTGTTCAATGAAGGCGCTTGAACCACCTCCGGTGGCAGGCTGTTCCAGACCTTGGGGGCTCGGACAGTAAAGAAGTTCTTCCTTATGTCCAGCCTGAAACGATCTTGAAGTAGTTTGTGACCATTCGACCTCGTCATCCCTTGAGGCGCTCTGGTGAACAAACGTTCCCCCAGATACTGGTGGTCACCCCTGATAAACTTGTAGGTGGCCATCAGATCCCCCCTGAGCCTGCGCTTTTTCAGGCTAAAGAGCCCCAGGGCTCTCAGCCTGTCATCGTAGGGTCTGCTTCCCTGACCTCTGATCATGCGCGTGGCTCTTCTCTGGACTCTCTCAAGCTTCTCCACATCCTTTTTGAATTGTGGAGCCCAAAACTGGACACAGTACTCCAGCTGCGGCCTCACTAAGGCCGAGTACAGGGGGAGAATGACGACGCAGCATACTTTTGGGTCAGGTCAGCAGAAGCTTTTATTCAAAAGAAACTACAGCTGTAGGGGGGATTTCAAAGTGACATGGATTTTCCAAGTACTTGGAAGGGGTCCCCCCGCAAGAGCAAAATCAGGAGGCTTATATACTTTTTAACAGTTGCTTACAACTCACGTGATCATATAGTGAAATTAG
>NW_005842033.1:556964-567236 GCF_000455745.1 Alligator sinensis | reverse complement strand
TCCAAAGTGACATGGATTTTCCAAGCACTTGGAAGGGGTCCCCCCCCAAGAGCAAAATCAGGAGGCTTATATACTTTTTAACAGTTGCTTACAACTCACGTGATCATATAGTGAAATTAGCATGAAAAGCGGCTATAATATTACTTCATTATTTCTTTGCTGTAATCAGGATGGGAACTAATGGGGGAGGCGAGGTTAGTTCACAAACCTCCTTCTTGCACCTGCAAATCAGAGTTGTACATACTTTTTGCTATCTTCAAGGCCGCGGTGAGCGAAGCAGTTGCAGAGGAGTTACAAAGAACAAACACTTTCTCTTATCTGTTCTACTATACAGAGCCAGCAATTCTCCACAAAGCGGTTATGTCATCTTATAACTAAAATAGTCAAAGTTTAAGGCATATATTTTTTCTGATTCCACACCGAGTACAGTTTCATTGTGTGCATAGTTACATTTTCATATGGTTTCATTGTTCCTCTAGTCATTATAGTTAAGTACATATCTTTTATTCAGATTTGTAAAACAAAATCTAGTCTTCTTGATCATCTTGAAAGCATCTCCAATACTTCACTCTCAGTCATTTCTATACTTGTGTTAATATTACCACACCTGAGTTAAGGTTTTTAACTAGAGCTAAAATAATCTGCAGGGCTGTGAACTAGAAGGGAAGGGAAAAATTTCCAGGAAAGGATACTAGCAAAATTACAGAAGAAAGAATAGTTTGAATAGTGGAACATCAAGACCATTTAAAAGAAGAGAGGGTTGTTAACATCTGTGGGGTGAAGAGTGATTAGCAGGAGTCAGATAAATTATATTGATAGCAGGAGACAGATAAATTATATTGAGCCATGAAGTCAATTGACTCCCTCAGCCCTGTCTGAATAGAAATGCTGTTGCCCCTCCTAAGCAGCTGGCTTAAAGTTTGGGTGGAGCCAGAATCAAAGGGGGTGCAATTGCACCACTGCACCCCAAAAGGTCTGCCTCTGGCTCTTGGTAACTGTGACCTCTCCAAATCATTCAATTCTTTATTTCATTTGACTCCTTTACTTTGAATATCTGGCAGAGGTATCCACACTGAAAACAGTTTGTTTTCTTGGACAGACTTGTTGCTCCATCATGACTTGGATCCATAGAATAGTCTTAGCACATGATGGTTGAAGATACTCAGCTTAGTGCTGAAGTCCTAGTGTTAGACTTCCTGGTCTAGACATGGAGCTGAGCATCCAAAGTGGTGCTCAGCTGACTCATTTTGTTATAGATACTGTCATCAGGGAAATGAGAGGTGCTGCATAAGCAGGTCATTCACTCCACTAGTTTTTATTTAGGCCTGTCAGCTCTTATTCAGGGTTTCTAGCCAGTTTATTTTACATGAGGCAACTTTGTACCCACAGTAAGCAGGAAAAATAACAGAACAAGGAAGCATGCAAACAGCAAACAACAATCAGACAAAACACAACCAAAACCTAGTATCTTCAGATCTTGAACAAGGCAACCTAGTCTCTGTGGGCATTTGTATACATGCTTGTGGTGCAGCACATCCAGTTGTATAAGCGGTGAAATGGTCATCAGCGCTGAGAAAATGGCAGTGGTGCACTTTTGAACTAAAACACATTGGAGGTGTCTTAGTTCAAAAGCACTTTCTGCAAACTGATGTGCATTTCACCACTTATACAACTGCACATGAAGCAGTGCCTATCAGCAGTGCACATCAGCAGACTTGATTAATTAAGTCTGCTCTGACTGCTGGATCTCTAGCACCTTGTGGGACACAAAGATGTGTGTATAAATGCCCTGAGCTTCTCTCTCCACACCACAGCCTCTTGCCTCTTGAGTTTTTAAACCCTCTACATGGCTCCTCTCTCATTAGCTGGTATCAACTCTTCTGGCTCCCAGTTTCCAAGCTGGGCAGACTATCAGCTGCTGAATATCTGCAGCTGGGTTCTGAGCCTTTCAGGAAGGCATGGACAATTATTTGGGCTGGAGGGCCACTTAGTGAACTTTCATTTAGGTTCAGATATTAGGAAAAACTCTCTCATTAGCAGGGTAGTAAAGCACTGGAATGAATTACCCAGAGAGGTGGTGGAACCCCCATTCTTGGAGGTTTTTAAGTCCTGACTAGACAGAGCCTTTGCTGGGACAATCTAATCAGGGGTGGTCCTGCTTTTAGTAAGGGGGTTGGACTGGATGACCTCCTGCAGTCTCTTTCAACCTACTTTTCTATGGTTCTATTATTCTATGAAAACTTCTTCACTGTTAAAATAGTGAAGCAATGAAATAGACTGCTTAAGGAAGTTATGTAATTTCCACCATTGGAAGTATTTAAGAAGTTGGATAAGCTTTGGTTATCTATGCCTAAGCTCTTTTATGTGTATTTCCTGCACTTCTGGGCTTTGCTGGTTGTTATATGGGGCCAGGAAGGAATTGCATTTCCCCTCCTGTTGCTACATGTGTCAGGGTTGTTTTTCTGTGGGTTTGTTTGGTTTTTTTTATTCCTCAGGAGCATTGGGTTTTAACTGAAGCCAAGGCTGGGGATTTTGATTGGGTCGTTCCCAGTGCTGCTGGGAGTAAAACCCAGAGGTTCCTGGCTAAAGGGTCTTGCCCCTCTGTTCAGGGTCAGGCCATTCATCACTCATGAGGTCAGGAAGAAATTTTACTCCATGATCAGATTGGTAGAGGTTATGGGGGTTTCCCCTTCTTCTGGGGCAGTGGGGGAAAGCAGGCACTTCCTTGCCCTGTTTTCTATTATTCTGATTCTATGAAGTAGTACTTGTAAAAATACATTAACTTTCAGGGAACATACAAATGATTCTTTTGCTACGTTGTAACCAAATTGGAGCTGATGAAATTCAGGTTTCAGTCAGGAAGGTCTGGGATTGTTAACATTCTGCTCAGCATCAGTTTCTTCTCATTCTTACTCATTATAGCACCTGACTCAGGAAAAGTATTCAGTGTGATATGGATATGTTTTTAAATCTTATTTCATACCTTGCAACTATGAGGATACAGCAGATCACATACCTACCATCAAACTGGTCGGGCCAGCTAACTTTGAAATTCTAGAAGACTGTCTAGTCTAAACAGAACATTATCCTTAAATTTCATATAGTTTTTCAGTCTGAGGACTTGAGAGAAAACAATTTTTTAAAAAGAGCCTTGTCATTTATTTTCTTTCTGTCTTCAGATATCAGTTCATGCAGCTGATTACTGATCTCTGCTACTATTTATCTATGCTATGGAATACTACATTGTATTTTTTTCAGTTCAGTTCTGTTTGAGGATGTTTGATTTAGCTATACTTTATTATTCAGTCAGCATTATTTTTTGCATGTAGTATAAGTTCTTATTTCTTTACACTCTTGAAAAAATTATTTGTACTATGACATTTTTGCCCTCTTGCTGAAGCAAAGCAAACAGTTCTGTTTAGTCTCGCTAAACACAGTAAGCTTATTTTTTTATTTCAGAAATCTGTCCTGTAAAAATACAATTAGTAAACATTCAAAATGTGCAAAAGATGCATAGAAAGAAGTGTCTGTCCCAGAAGTAAATGTCATTGCAGCACACTTTTGGAAACTGTCAAGTTTTAGAAGGCATCTTATAGAGGCTGATTGCAAGCCTCAATTTCTGAGCAAATCTAGCATCACTTCAGAGATCTACATGAATTAAACTCATGGGACCATTGCAGACTTTAAAGATGCAGTCTCTCACTACAACCATATTTTGTTTACTTAGTGCTGATCATCTACTACTTCTTTGGATAATCTCATTAATAGGTTATAGCTTGTCCTTCCTTACTCCCATGGCTCTGGCATGTGCTATCAAGGGTATGTTTTTGTTAAACAACAGCCATATGTGCATGATTAGGCATCAAGGCAGAGAGAGAAAAATGTGTAGTTGTTATTTTCAAACTGGTATTGGCATTGAAAGTGTATTAAAAATTGCTCAATTGTGTGTGTATGTATGCAAATATATTCTATGTACTTTACATTTGGCTTTTATATTGATATTTGTAATTAATTCAGAGTCCCTTCCAAGGCCCACTGATTTCAACTAGCTCTGGACTAGGCTCTAATAAAAAACTAACACAGTTTAGTAAAAGTAGCTTTAAAAACAACATCTCTATTTTCTAAAGCAAAATAAGTTCTTTCACTTCTGCTCTTTGCAGAGCAGAAGAGACCTCCCACCATAAGTGCTGACCCTACTACTCCATCCTTTTCAGTCGTAAGTGCTGACTATATGCAATTTATTTTCATTTTTGCTGTGGTGGAGGAAGGAGGATGTCAGCTGCAGTAAAGTGGGTGTCAAGAAGAAACAATCCTAGGAATGAGGAAGGCATACACGTGCAACATTTTTTGTTAACTACATCAAGTGACTCGTATATTGATTGCAAGAGGCAAGAATTTCTTAGAATTTCATATATTGATAGGCCAGTGAAGTGACAGCCAAAAACAGGCATATGACAATTCTACACCAAACTACAAAACAGTGCACAAAGCAACTTCAGTTACAGCTACCATGGACCAGTACAAGATAAACAGGGATATTTTCTCACCATCCCTGAAGAACACCACCACCAAAAAGAAGGCTGCTCCGGGCACTCGCATGCTATGTTAAACAGTCTTTCACCTGAAAAAAAAATCAATTTTAATAACACAGGTAAGGACTTGATGTTAACTACAAAGTAATCACCTTTGGGAAATATAAAACAGCTTTCAAGATACTAAAGAACTACAAAACCACGGGCCAGAATACAATAACTGTACGTGGCAAAGAGCTGGAAAACGTTGTTAAGAAAATGTTGCTAAGAAATGCTGATGCTAAGTATGAGAGAGATCATCCACCTCAGAAGAATGGAAAAAAGGAATCACCATAAAATTGAGAAAGGAGATTTAAACAACTTCAATAACTGAAATGGGAACATGTGGCTGGCAGTCTCAGGGAACTTTTTTCTGTTATTTGGAACAGAAAACAAAATACTACCAAGAGCAGGTTAAAAAAAACTCTGGTTTTCATCCCACCCATCCTTGTATTGATCAAATCCTCTGGCTATGCAATACTTTTGAACAAAGCAACGAATGGCAGGTACTGCTCATCTGAAATTTCACTGACCTTAATTAAAAATTGACAGTGCAGAGAGAGTGTGTCTACAATAGATGCTGCAAACCTATACTTTCCATTGTAAAGCTACCTAAATCTTCCAGAATCTATATCAAGAACCAAAGGTGCTGTCATTTCCAACCAGGAATTACACTCATAGAACTGGTGTTTAAACCTTTTTCTCCTCTTTGTTTTTCGCTTTCACAGTTGACTGTGCTATGCAGCTGACATCTGGTAGGGGAATCAGAATTCATGGATAGAGTGCTGGGCTGGTGATCTGAATAGTTCAACAAATTAAAGTCAGCAAAAGACTAAAAGGCTCATTAGAACTGCTAAACTATTAAATCTTAGAGTCAGAAAGTAAAAAACAAGGTTTAGGAATGTTTTTGGTCTCCTTTCCTCTAAAAGGAGTAGCTGTGAGAACAACTGGCTTGCTTATTTACTGATGCAGTATGCAATGAGGTGCTCAGCCCTTAAAGTAGGGATGGGTAAAATATATCCTGTGGGCTAGATCTGGCTTGCCAAAGGATTTTGTCCTCAGTCCTGCCTGGCTCAGGTGTGGGGGGCAGCATGGGCCATGGCGTGTGCAGCCAGGCCTACCGCTCTCAGGCACACAGTGGGGCTGGGACGACACAATGGCTGGATTTGCTTCCTGGCAGTCCTGGTGGTGGCAGATCCTTCCAGCTGCTGCTGCCACTCTCCACTGCTGGACTCAGCTCTGCTGCCTGGGCATCTAGGCCCATCTGCCCTGTACCCACTGTCAGGCACTGCGGATGGATCACGTGGGCAGGGTCACCATGGAGACTGGCCCAGATAGGGCTGCGGACAGGCAGGGCCAGGGATGAGATCAGGATTGCTGAGTGGTGACTGTGCAGGGCTGGGGCCCAGGGGAGAGCCACAATCCACTGCCCACAAGTCCCTGCCCACCCATCCCACTGCCAGACGCTCTCTGCTTGCCCATGACCCCATCCCATCTGCCCAGTGATGTACCCTGCCCACACGGACCTTGGCTGGTCTTCATGGAGAACCTGGGATTGCTGGAGTCAACATGGGGCTGGGGCCTGGGGAAGAGTCACAATCTGTTCCCCATATGCCCTTGCCCATGAGCCAGTGCTCTGCCTTAACCCTGCCTGCCTGCCCCACTCCCAGATGCTGCTCCCCACCTCACCAAGCCTGAGGCAGAGCCACTTAGGGAGTTTTGATGAGCTGGGGGTGGGGGGTATTGACAAACACTCTAAACACCTGGAGGAGAAGATAATTAGGAACAGTCAGCATGGATTCACCAAGGGCAAGTCATGCCTGACCAACCTGACTGCTTCCTATGATGTGATGACTGGTTCTGTGGATGTGGTATACCTTGACTTTAGCAAGGCTTTTGATATGGTTTCCCACAACATTCTTGCAAGCAAGCTAGGGAAGCTAAGGAAGTATGGTCTAGATGAATGGACTATACAGTGGATAGAAACCTGGCTGGATCATCGGTCTCAGAGGATAGTAGTCAATGGCTTGATGTCTACTTGGCAGCTAGTATCAAGTGGAGTGCCTCAGGAGTCAGTCCTGGGACTAATTTTGTTCAATATCTTCATTAGTAACCTGGAAGATGGCATAGAGCGCACCCACTGCAAGTTTGCAGATGACACCAAGCTGGGGGGAGTAGTAGACATGCTGGAGGGTAGAGTTAGGATTCAGAGAGAGAGACCTCAACAAATTGAAGGATTGGACCAAAAGAAATCTTACGAGGTTCAATAAGGACGAGTGCAAAGTCCTGCACTTAGGACAGAGCAATCCCATGTCCCAGTACAGGCTGGGGGCTGACTGGCTGGGCAGCAGCTCTGCAGAAAATGACCTGGGGAACAATAAGCTGAATATGAGCCAACAGTGTGCCCTTGTTGCCAAGAAGGCTAAGAGTATACTGGGCTGGATTAGTAGGAGTGTTGCCAGCAGATCAGTGGAAGTGATTCTTTCCTTCTATTTGGCACTGGTGAGGCCACATCTGGAGTACTGTGTCCAGTTCTGGGGCTCCCACTACAGAAAGGATGTAGACAAATGGGAGAGTTCAGCAGAAGGCAACAACAATGGTGAAGGGGCTGGGGCACATGACTTATGAAGAAAGTGTGAGGGATCTGGCCTTATTTAGTTTGGAGAGGAGAAAGAAGACTGAGGGGAATTGGATAACAGCCTTCAACTACCTGATGAGGGGTTCCAAAGAGGATGGAGCTGGACTGTTCTCAGTGATGGCAGAACAAGGACCAATGGTCTCAAGTTGCAGCAAGGGAAGTTTAGGTTAGATATTGGGAAAAACTCTCTCACTAGCAGAGTAGTAAAGCGTTAGAACAGGTTATCCAGAGAGGTTGTGGAACCTCCATTCTTGGAGGTTTTTAAGACTTGGCTAGACAAAGCCTTGGCTGGGATGATCTAGTTGGGGATGGTTCTGCTGTGAGCAAAGGGTTGGGCTAGATGACCTCATGTGGTCCCTTCCAAACTAATTTTCTATGATTCTATTATTCAGAGACTGAGGTGAGGCTGATTAGTCTGTAGTTCCCTAGATCCTTTTTCTTCCCTTTCTTAAAGATGGGCACTATATTTGCCCTTTTCCAATCATCCAGGACCTCCCCTGACCACCATGAGTTTTCAAAGATCATGGCCAGAGGCTCTGCAGTCGCATTGGCCACCTCCCTCAGCACTCTTGGGTGCATCCCATTCAGTCCTGTGGACTTGTACACATCCACCTTTTCTAATTAGTCCTTAACCTGTTCTTTCACCACTGCCAGCTGCTCACCTCCTCCCCAAATTGTGCTGCCCAGTGCAGTAGTTTGGGGGCTGACCTTGCCTGTAAAGACTGAGCTGAAAAAGGCATTGAGTACTTCAACCTTTTCCACATCCTCTGTCACTAGGCTGCCTCCCCATTCAGTAAGGGACCCACACTTTCCCTGATCTTCCTCTTGTTACTGACATACTTGTATAAACCCTTCCTGTTACCCTCCATGTCCCTTGCTAACTGCAACTCTAGCCGTGCTTTGACCTTCGTGATTGTCATTCCTGCATGCCCATGCAGTTCTCTTATACTCCCCTCCCTAGTCTTTTGTCCAAGTTTCCATTTCTTATAAGCTTCCTTTCTGTGTTTTAGCTCATTTAAGAGTTTCCTGCTAAGCTAAGCTGCTTTTCTGCCATACTTATTAGTCTTCCTGTACATTGGGATGGTTCATTCCTGCACCCTCAAGTAGTTTCTTTAAAGCATAACCAGTCCTCCTGGCTTCCTTTCCCCATCAGACTGGCCTCCCAGAGGATCCTGCCCATCAGTTCCCTGAGTGAAAAGGTGATTTTCTTAAGTCCAGGGTCTTTACTCTGCTGTTCTCCATCCTGCCTTTTCCTCAGGATCCTGAACTCAGTCACCTTTTGGTTGCTGCTGCCCAAGTTCCCATCCACTTCTATATTCCCCACCAAATCTTCCCTGTTTGTGAGCAGCAGGTCAAGAAGAGCATGGCCCTTAGTTGGTCACTCCTTCACTTGCACCAGGAAGTTGTTCCCAGCACTCTCCAAAAACTGCATGGATTGCCTGCGTACTGCTGTATTGTGCTCCCAGAAGATGTCAGGGTGATTGAAGTCCCCCATGAAAACCAGGGCCTGCAATCAGGAAATTTCCACTAGCTGTTTGAAGAAAGCCTTGTCCACCTCATCCTCCTGGTCTGGTAGTCCTATAGCAGACCCCCACCATGACATCACCCTTGTTGCTCCTCTGACCCTAAGCCAGAGGCTTTCATTGGGCCTGTCTCGTTTCATACTGGAGCTATGAGCAATCACACAGCTCTTTTACACAAAGTGCAACTCCTCCTCTGCCTGTCCTTCCTGAACAGTTCATAGTTTTTCCTCATCTCCAGTATAAACCTATGTTGCTGCAACTTCAAGTCATTGGTCTGAGTCCTGCTGTTTGTAGCAAGACAGAAAAGGTCTTCTCCCTCATCTTGATGGCAGCCCTTCAGATATTTGAAGTCTATTATCATGTCCCCTCTTAAGCACCTTTTCTGCAAGCTGAACATGCCTATTTCCTTCAACATCTCACACGGCTTGCCCTTTATCTTTTTTGTTGATCGTCTTCGGACCCTAACTTCCTGAGGACAACTGTATAATTACCCTATTTCTTTAATTTG
This sequence comes from Alligator sinensis, assembly GCF_000455745.1. Taxonomy (NCBI): domain Eukaryota; kingdom Metazoa; phylum Chordata; order Crocodylia; family Alligatoridae; genus Alligator; species Alligator sinensis. The sequence goes on along the minus strand of NW_005842033.1, from coordinate 557,996 downwards.
GGATTGAAGATGTGGCTAAAGCTGCCAACCAAAGCCTGCCCCCTCGCACTACCACTGCATTTACAAACTATGCACACAGTGAGTGTATGCAGATGTTTGTATTGCTGTCCCTGTATTCCCTACCTCCCCATTTTAATCTACCCACTACCTCATTTTCAAAGGCTGTAAATTAAGCAGGCTTAAGAATAACCTTTATTCTATGTCCGTGTACAGCACCTCATACAATAGGGCTCCGGTCTGGTTGGTCCCTTAGGTGATACTGTAGTACTCTGCATAATTACCAATGCCTGCCAGGGCCCACCCACATGACACATGCCGATGATGAGTGAAGTACAGACCAAAAAAAAAATGCTGTGGAAGAAACTTGATGTCATGGAAGATTAATTTCCTCCAGATGCAGTTTTCTGAAACTCCTGCTTCAAGGCTAATGGCTGGTAGGCCAGCAGCTTTCCCCTCCACAGATGAGACAAACTAATCCTCCTCCCCCACACAAAAACACACCCACACAGGACACACGTGGGACAGACTATTTCTCTTTCCACACATGAGCACACACACAGGATGCACTAGTCCTCCTTCCACACACAGCACACAAATGGGATGGACTATTCTTCCTTTCCTAGACACACACATGCACGCACACGTGCAACAGACTATTTCTTCCCCACATGAAAACACATGCATACACTTGTCCCCCCACGTGAACACACACGCACACACACACACACAGAGAACAGACTATTCCTCCTCCCCCACACAAAGACACACACACACACACACACACACAGGACACACGCGGGGCGGGACTCTTCCTCCTCCTGCACATGAACACACACGGGACGGACTAGTCCTCCTCCCTCGCCCGAACCAACACACACGTGCGCACACCAATACACGCGTATCTCACACACGGGACGGACTCTTCCTCTTCTCACGCATGCACGCACGCACTAGCTGTCTGTCTGTGTCGCGCACACACACGTGGCTGAGGCGGCTCCCAGGCGGCCCCGGAGCGCCGCTCTCCCCGCCGCG
>NW_005842033.1:550623-556694 GCF_000455745.1 Alligator sinensis | reverse complement strand
ACAGCCGCTGGGGTGCCCCCCGGCCCGGCCCCTTTCCCGCGGCACCCGCCTGCTGGTCGCCTCAGTCTGCCGCCCCACCCCCCCCCCCTCGGCGCTGCCCGGGTGCCAGGGCTGGCTTGGTTTTGGGGAGGAGCTGGTGGAAGCCCTGTCTGGAGAGGTGCTGCTTTTTGTTGCCACGCTCTGTCCACTTAATTGGTTTGATTGCCAGGGAAGAAACTCGTGGGGTTGGTTGTAGCCCCGTTGGTCTAAGGGCATGGGCAGACGAGGTTCTTAGGGTAAACCCGATCTCTTTTATTAGAAAATAGTTGGAAAAGCTGTTTTTTGCAAGCTTTCGGGTAGGAGCACCCTTCTTCAGGCAGAGGGAGCGACTGCAGTTGTTTTGTGCTCTTCTGGAGGGGGCGGGAGCCAGGGCTGTTCTGTGTCATGGAGCTGCAGGCCACACACAGGCCACAGTTATTCTTTCAGAGAGGCGATGGGCATTTCTTGATACCAGCTGCTGAAGTAAGGGCCCTCTCAGACAGGAGATCACCTAAAGTGACTGCTTTGCCATTGCTGTGCTGTCTTGCAGCAAGGAAGTGGAGAGTTGTGGCGGTCCTGGGGGCACCTTTGGATGTGGTGAGCGAAGAGTGTAAGAAACCAGCACTTTGTTGCTGTAGCTGTCACAGAAACCAAGACTGTAATTGGGTTTTCATCCATGACCTCTGAAACTTGTCCCTGTCACTCAGCCATCGACTTTCTAGAATCAGTAGAATACTTGTTGAAGAGGGAATGTGACTTTGAGGGAAAGGTGTGGGCTACATAAACACCACCTCGTTCAGGGTTTTTCTTACCTTATTGTGACATTTAAATATACCTCTGCTACTGGTATCTGACTGAGGCACGGTTTAATCTTGGAGTTTATATACTACAGTACTTTATAAAGATTTGCGATAGTGTACTCTGGGTCAGCAGTGTGTGCTCTGTCTTTCTTCCCACTTTTATCGTAGTTTGTAACTTGTTTAGAGAAGAATACTCTCTTCAATACAATTACCTGGTGGGCAGTAGAGCTGCAACAGTTTTCAGCTTCATCTCCTTAATTTTGAGGGGAAGCTGGGTTTTCTTTCAGGTGTAAATACCTACTTGGCTTTTTGTTTTGATATACTGATAAGAGAGTAGCCTGTTACCTTGGCCTTAGTGTGCAATACATTTAAGAAAGCGTTATCTGTCATGCTTTAGATTATCAACAATAGGTTCTACTTTTAATTGTTGATGGTCCATGCAACTTCAGTACACCATTCAGAAACATAGCTAGCTATTTTTTACTTATATGAAGTAGGATTGTAGTTGTCACGGTTATCTTTACCCCAAGCGGTCCTCTTCCCCTTTCAAACTTGCTAACTCCTATTAGATCCTGCTAAATGTTGGGGAGGTACTTGCAAAAATGTTACCAAATCTTGTTTTGGATTTGTGTTAATGTGACTTGGTGGGAGAGGGTTGGTTTGGGTTTTGGGGGTTTTTTTTGAGAGAAGACCACATTTTAATGCTCTATATACAGTGATTTAATGGATTTAAGCCAGAAGACTGTTGTGATCGTCTAGTTAATTGATTCTCAAGCAGAAAGTTTTAAGGGTGCCACACAATATTACTACTATTAGCACGAAGACTATTAGCACAATATTACTACTATTAGCCTAAAACACTGAGAACAACTGATCTTAATCTGACCTGCAAAAACACAGGACTTCCCCGAAAAACTTTCTGTATTTGAATGTTGTATTTTTGAAAAAGTAGCTAATTTTAATGTTAAAAAATGGAAACTCCGTCACAACTCTCAGTCAAGACTTCCAGCAGTTAACTAACTCGCTGTTCATAAATGCGCTCTGTTTTGAATTTAGTACTGTTTAGCTTTAAGCTTTCAGCCATCAGCTCTTGCTGTACTATTGTCAAGTAAATTGAAGAGCTTTCTGCACTCTCTCCAATTGTTTTCCAGCCCTGCCCCCCCTCCCCTTAAAGTGCCTTTTAGCCTTGTTGTCAGTGGAGGGACATGGGTGTGTCTGAGAGTCTTATTCCAGACATTTAGATCTTGGGTTTTTTTTTTGTTTAGAGTTTCTGAAGGCCCTCAGCTTTAATCTGTGTCAATTGAATTGAGGACTACTTGGTACTCCTGAAAATCATATTGCATGCATCATGTTGGATACCTAATGATGAGGCATCTAAAAGTACCATATGCTTCAGAAAATGTTACCATTAATTTCCCTGTTGCTTTGTTTTCCTATTTGTGAAAAAGTGAATGCTTCTCTGATTTGCAAGTTCACAGGGAGGCTTTAGTAAAACTTGTAAAGCTTTTTGCTAGAAAAATGCTGTTTGCTTCACAGAATTTCTTCAGTTTACTAGTAGATTTCTTAGAGAAAAAATGGCTTATCATTTACCTCCATCACCACAGTAGCTTGCAAGGTTTTGATTTAATTTGTACTGTGCCATATATTACCTTTTAAGCTTTATTGAGTTGGGGGAGGGAGTGCTGCGAATACCTGGAAACAGTATGATGACCCTTAAATAAAGGGAGCTTTAGCTCAGCTTAAATGTAGAGACCTATTATTTAATAAAGAAAATACTCCTGTTTCTTAGAAGTAGCCTTATTTTTAGTTTAAGTCAGTCTTTCAACAGAAATAAAACCTATAATAGGAGCCTGTGGGGTCAAGTACACTGATATTCAAGGCTGTTTATTTAGCTGCTGCATATATAGCTTGATCTTACATTGGGCACTAAATTGAAAGTTAAGGCTAGCATCAGGAGCCGATACTTCAAGTGTTCATGCATATGAATAGTCCCACTGAAATCAGTGAAACTAGTTGCATTAACACCTGTTAATAAAATTCTGCAAAGTCAGGTGCTTAATTGCCATCTAGGGGCCCAGCCAGATGGGGAGCTCTGAGCCTGAGGCAGCTGTGAGGTGCCCAGGGCAGTGCAGGCTCTTGCCATGCCAATTGCAGCAGCAGAGTCATCTAACATTGAGGCACTGACTACTTTTTCACCTACCCGCAAAGGTTCCCAAATGACATAAAAAGGTTTTGCAGTGTTCTCAGCTGTGCTCTGCTGCATTGATGTCTGCTTGCCCTACAGAAGGCAGAGTTAGTTTTCTGGTTTATTGAGATGGATGCAATCCAGAATTGAAAAATATGCATCAACAAATTAAATACCTAACATTCAAGAAATGTCTTCTGCTTCTAAATATTTATTTGCAAGTATAATATTAATGTGAAATTGATTTCTGAAGGAGGAGTATTTAACAAAATGCTAACAGCCTCAAGTACTACAGTGAGTTGGGACACGCGTACTGTGCAGACCACTTCCTGATCCTATTAGCACTGTCTTACCCTTAGGAAATTTAGTGAAGCAGGACTTAACATGAGAAATGAGATCACAACATTGCAAGCTATATTTACAAATAAATAGCTGACTTCTGCATATCCTTATTCACACAAGTGGTTCTCTTGAAATCGGCAGGCTTACTCATGTGAATAAGGGCTTGCAGGATTATGTTAAAATGCTACAGAAGTGTCAGGCAGGAGCAAGACCTAGTGGATAGTAATGCTTGTAGTATAAACTTACCATAAAAAAAATCAACCCATCCACCCACCCATGCAATGAGAAAGTAAGTGTGGGTTTAAACAGTGTAGTAAAATAGGCATCAGCCTGGTATCAGTTCTTCCTGAAATGCACGGCCCACTGCTTTCTCATCTTTATTTCTGTTTCTGATTTTCTGAAGTCACATTTAAGGGCTTCCTTAGGTTGGTTCTTGTACATCTAACCAATTGCCAATATAAAGTTGTTTTTTTCTTTTCTTTTTTGTGGAATGTCTCTAAAATTGGCAGTAAATTGAGGTTTTGTCATTATTTGTGAAAAGATTGGATCCTATATGATGGGCATGTTCAGGTAAGGATGTGTGTGTGCATGACTCACTTTTTCTAGGTTATTTTAAACATCTAAAGATTGAGTCATAGGAACATCATTACCAGAGCATGTCATCATTCAGAAAAAAACAAAGCTTGGTACAAAAGTTACACTTCTCTTCCTCTTTAGTTATTGTAACCATGTATAAATATGATCTTAAACAGATGAATGAAGTTTTCAAGTAAGTGTATGTAATCGGGTAAAATCTATTTGCATTTTTTTCTACATACTGATTGAATTTCTCCCCAGGAAAAACTCTACAGTTTAACTTAAGTTAGTATTTTATCAGTACCATGACCAAAAAAGTATATTTTTATTAAAATAATATATTTTAATGTTGTTAAATAATATTTCCATTAATTGTCTTCTAGTTTATAAACCCTCTCATTAAATCTTTTCAAAAGACTTGAAGAAATGATAACCTGTATATGCAAAACATTTTCCTTGACATCTGCTTGGTCGCAAACAATTTTGTTCTAAAATTCTGTAATCTAAGTTCTCAGATCTCAGAAGCAAAAGTTTACAAAGGGCTGAAAAGAACCTGTGAACATTGTTGTTAAGTGTATTGGTTCCTTCATGCATTGTATTTATAAGTGATTTCAACATCAGTGTTACCAGAATTAGTGTCTTATAACCAGTTCATACAGGAGGCTATAATGTTATAAAATAATAGGGGTGACTTGGGAGGCTGGTCAAAATGCTGAATAAAATGCAATGATGTCTAGAAAGCTAGAAATATTTAGTCAAGTGACTTGTCTAATTGTAGAGATTTGTTGCCTCCCAGTTAGTATGCTGGGTTTCTGGTTGTAGCTGTGTAGGTCTAAGGCAGGGGTAGGCAACATTTTTTGGCCAGGGTGCCGAAAAAACCACAATGTCTACCTTGGAAGGTGCCGGAGTGCCGGCATGCCAGAAAAACAAAATGAGGGTGGGGGGAGCGTACATGGCAGGACGCACTGCATATTGGTATATTTAATAATCATAAATGTTGCCGTTGTTGTTGTGTATTCCTTTTTTGTTAAGCATGTTGCAGTGAGAGAAAAATAAGAGAGAGAGAGAGAGAACCAGACGTGTGTATACACGGAATGAGAGGCAGACAAAAAACCGGAACCAGATGCGTGGGAGCACAGAGCTGGGCTGCTAGGCCCCCAGACAAAGTCTGACCCAACAATGCCCTGGGCCTGCCGGAGCCCCTGTACTTCCCCAGTGCAGCCAGCCAAGGCCCCAGCCCAGAGCCTGCCCATCAGCCCAACCACCCACCCACTCCACACAGCTAAGCCCACAAAGGTGCGGTGCTCCTGGCAAGGGGCAGTGCCAGCCTCATCCCAGTGCCGGGGCTGGGCTTGGAGCAGGTGGGAGTCAGGTGGGCTCAGCTGCAAGCCCTGCTGCAAGCAGCGTGGGCTTTGTGGTTGGCAGCAGCTACCCAGAGCTGGGGCTGGCTGCAGCCAGGAGGCTGGAAACAGCTGCATGCGTGCCTCAGAGTAGATGGTGGGGGCGGAGGGGGCCTGAGGCAGCGCAACCCCAGTCTCTCCCCTGCTGCCAGCACAGAGCTGATGACTGGTCTCCAGAGCCCAGCTCAAGGCGGCCTGGGGCAGCGCACCCCCAGTCTCTCCCCTGCTGCCAGCACAGAGCTGATGACTGGTCTCCAGAGCCCAGCTCAGCTGCTTGTAGCCAGCCTGGGCTCTGGGCAGTAGCAGCAGGCATGCTGCGAACAGCTGCGCCGGTCTCCACAGCTCTGGCATCAGCTCCATGCTGGCAGCAACTGCACACGCACCTCAAAGCGGACAGTGGGAATAGGCCTGGCTCTGAGGCAGCGCAGCACTCCCACTGTCTGCTCTGAGGTGTGCGTGCAGTCGGTGCCAGCATGGAGCTGGTGCTGGAGCTGTGGAGCCTGGTTTGCAGGCTGCTTGCTGCAGCTGCCCAGAGCCCAGGCTGGCTACAAACAGCTGCGCTGGGCTCTGGAGCCCAGTCATCAACTCCTGTGCCAGAAGTGGGGGGAGAGACCAGGCTTGCGCTGCCACAGGCCCCTTCCCCATTGTCTGTTCCGAGGCATTTGTATGTGCCAATATAGAGCTGGTGCTGGAGCCCAGTGCAGCTGTTTGCAGCCTCTCGGCTTCAGCCAACCCCGTCTCTGGGTAGCT
>NW_005842033.1:544848-550574 GCF_000455745.1 Alligator sinensis | reverse complement strand
TGCCAGCCTCCCAGCTGCCTGCTGGGAGCAGCCCAGGCTCTGTGGCTGGCAGCAGCTACCCAGAGCTGGGGCTGGTGGTGGTGTGCTGATCAAAATGGCCTCGCGTGCCATGCTCAGCACGTGTGCCAGGGGATGCCGACCTCTGGTCTAAGGACATAGGCAGGCAAGGTTCTTTGGGTACATGTGATATCTTCTATTAGACCAACTGAGGAGTTGGAGAAAAGTTCTTAGCAGGCTTTCAGGTACAATCGCCCTTCTTTAGGCATAGGGAGTCTCTGCTGTTCTGAGACTCCAAGGAATGAGACAAGCTAAAAATGTGACAGGATGTCATTCTAAATAGGTAGAAATTAGGAAAACAAAAGGTAGAGCAGGGAAGGAAGGGGGAGAAAAAGCAGGGGGGGAGGGGAGCCAAAGGTGAGTAAGGCAGACTGTCTAGTAGTAGTAATTCAAAGTAGAAAAGAGGCTGTGAAAAAGGAAACAGCTGGAAATTAGGAAGACAAAGGGCAGAAAAATAGGAGAAGTAAGGGGAGAAAGAGGGGTTGGGGGAAGAAAAGTGGAAGAGGTTAGGTCTGGCAGGTACCCAGCGAATCAGATGTCAGGCGGGTTGTAATGTGTCATAAATCAAATTTCTGTATTGAGTCCGTGATTTTTTTGTATCTGGTAGATTTATGAAGTGCAGTTTGTAGGCCTGTCTGTGAAAGGTGTTTTATAAGTTCCCTTTGAGGACTGAAACTGAAAGATCGGAGAGGGAGTGATTGTCTTGTGAGAAATGTGCCCCCACAGATAGTTGAATACTCTTGTCTTTGATAGATTTTCGGTGTGTGTTCATTCTGCTGAGCAATTATTTTGTTTCTCCTACATATTTTCCATTGGGGCATTTGGTGCACTGGATGAGATGTATAACGCTTATGGAGGTTCAGGTGTAAGATCTAGGAATGGTGATGGTTCTGTTGTGGGGTGTAGTTATTGTAGAGGTGGTAAAGTTGTGTTGGCATATTTTATATTTCTTGTTCCAGCATGGTCTGGATCCAGACCAGGTGTGGTTTGGGTCATAGGGAGTTTGGTTCTGGTGATGAAGTTAGCGAGGTTTGGTGCTTGTTTAAAGGCTAGGGCAGGTGGTTCTAGAAGGATCTCTTTCAGAATGAGGTTGTCTTCTAGTATGGGTTGCAATTGTTTAAGGATTTTCCATGTAGACTCCAGGGAAGGATGGTATGTCACAACTAATGGTGTGCAATTTGTGGGGATTTTCTTTTTGTATTGCTGCAACTCTTCATGTAAAGCCATAGGACAGTCCTCCAGCATCCCAGGGTGCTTTGCTCTGTCCTTCCTCTAGGAGACAATGTATCACTTGCTGGACTCTACTGCTCCATCTGACCATAAGCAGAACATTCCCTGATGCACAGTGTGGGATTATGAAAGGGGTGACAGGCTCACCATCAGCAGTCTGCGTCAACCAGTCAGGGCTCCCTTGGGCAGTCCTGGCATCTGTCTCTAAACTGACTGAGGGAGTCTGCAGAGCATGCTGCGATATGTGCTGCATAGCATCCAGACTGTGAATTGTCTGCTGTTCAAAGGCTCAGCACTTGAATGTCTGTTCAGATGTCTCCAGGTGAGCTTTTCTATCAGGAAAACAAATCTGGGAGAACTCTCCCAGATTGTTTGACTACTTTTCCAGCCATAGACTTAGTTTAGGGAACCAGGGAAGAAACAGTTCCAGTATTTGCCTTTCCTTATCTTAATCATGAAGTGTGTGTTTCAGTCCAGAAAACCAAGGTTTTTTTCCCCTAAGTATTTAGCTTTTGTTATGTTGGTAGAAAAGGTACCCCCCAGCTTATTTAATAACCCTCCTACTCTCACTTAAAAATGATCATAAGGAAAGTTATTAAACAGTGTTGTGTTCTTGTTAGTTCTTACTAGGGTAAAGTTCTTTTAACTTCAGTAACAACCTGTCCAGGCATAAAGGTCCACTTAATGGGGAGATCACAATTAACAATTGGTGTGACAGCTGTTTTCTTTTAAGCTTCTTCAGGTTTGAAAATTTCAAGTTTAAATTTTACATTCTTGTATTTAACATTTCTCTTGATTTAAGACTGCACTGCATAATCAAAGATTATGGTAATATATCATCTCTAGTGTATTAAGTAGTTGAAAACTTTATGAAAATAGCTTCATTTTTAACAATTTCAGCTTGCTCTTTTGAAAATATGACCACATTTATGATAGTCTGTGCAAGTTTTTTCTGATCACACATGACTGTAGGCTGTTACCATAAACTGAGGGTACTGAAACAACCCTACTGAAGTTAAAAACTACTCTAACCTAGATGAGAATCAACAAGGCCAAACATCTCTAATATATCTGGCTCCCTTTTTACTTCTCTTGCTATGACTGCAAATACTTTTACTATAAGCTTGGAAATGGGTTTGTTTGGGGGGGGGGTTTAATCTCTAATTCCACAGGGAAGGGATTTTTTAAATCCATTTTACTTGTTTCTTCCTCCTTTTATTTACTGTAAATTATATTAGGTAAAGTAGGGTTCCTGTTGGTTGCTTGGTTGTTTTAAGTGTAGAGGTGAACATTTAACATAGATAGTGGAAGATAAATGAACGATACATGCACTTATGTAGAACTTTAAATACTGCATGAGAGGTTTTTTTATTGAACAACTGAATGATGAAGGGCCAGGAAAGCTGAATTTCTTTTTATTTTTCTTGGTTTTTAAGATACTTCTTTTGGGATCTGGTGGCTAATCTGATTAGAAAAAAAGGAAAAAAGGTGTAATAGGGATATTTCAGACAAGGTTCTTTGGGTGGAGGTGGTATTTTTTGTTAGACTAACTAAATGGTTGGAAAAAAATTGTTCTTTGCAAGCTTTTGGGCACAAACAAACACCCTTCTTCAGGCATAATTCAGTTTATGGTGCTGGGGTTAAGAACAGAAGGAAAAAATAATGTAGACGGTTAATTCCCATTCATTGGTGGGATAAAATAACTACTGACAACACTAGCTGTATAACTTGAATCTTGCTTGTGTACCAGCTGGAGATCTTGGGAAGATTCACTAAAACACATACTACTGTACTTTTCTCAAAAATTAAATGGTGAGTCACTCTTAGGTTTGCAGTATTCTCAGTAATTGGAGCCACTTAGAAACTAAGTAACTTGTTGTAATATGTTACCACTTTTAAATATTAGGTTGTTTTAAAAAGTTTTTATATCCAAAATATGTAGGAGCTTCCTTAAAATTTAACTAATTAAGTAACATTTGATTGTTTTTTTCCCCTTTTTTAAAGCAGCCCAGCTACTTCTGAAATAGTTTTTGCAGCTCTTATCAATAATGAAAATGGCATTTTCCTCTGATACATTTCTACCCTCATAGCTTCCATATGGCGCCTGAAATATTTTTTTTCTTTCTTAAAAAGCCAAATCTAATTGTTCTTGCCATTTAAACTGAGAAGTTTTTTTTTTCTTAATTAGACTTGCTTATCCATATGCTTTGCCAGATTTTGTGTTTAAGAATTGCTAATACTTTCTAGAAAGCTGCTGGTAAGGTATAGGTGATATACTACATGAGAAAATGGATTATAAACTGCTGTGGGAGCAAGTAAAAAATGTTTGTTTTGTTTTATATCCCTTGCTTCTTACCAACCAGTGATAGACAAAAACAATCAAAATAGGATGCATTATTTCAGGTTGGGGCTGTGATAATTGGTGGAAATTGATTGGCATTTGTATATATTACTAAATGCTACATTTCTAACTACAGTTTTTAATAGTTAAAACTATTAGGGATAATGCATATGACTGAGTTTTTTGTTCAGCGTAGCAAGTGATCAGCATACAATATGACCTTCTTTTAGCTTTCCTTAATTTTTTTTTTTCCTCTTTTGGGAAAATTGTAAGCCATTTATTTAAGAAATTGAGGTGTAATAACTAACTTCTGTACACCAAACCTAAATTTTGAATGCTTACCTGTTCCCTTTTTCCAGATGATTAAATGAGAGAGGTGACAACTGAAAGGTCAAAATACATTAGTATTGTATCTCTGTTTTCATTTAAGGGTGCAATGCAAACACATCTCAAACTCAGCTGTGCGGGGAGAGTGTTCCCATTAGACATTGACACCTATATTGGGTTAAATTTTCTTACTGAAAGACCAAAGTTTTTACTGTGTAATAAGACATCTTATGTTCTGTTCTTGAGGATGATGAACTAGTCAAAGACCATACTATTATTAAGTGAAAACGGTATCGGAGAAGTGGAGTTTGCAATAAGGCAACGTTTTATCAGTATTAAAGCTAATTGGTGCTCTTGAGGCTTATAAAGAGCTAGTTACTCCAGAGTGGAGTATCTGTCACTTTAAAATTGAATGCATGCTAGCATATGCACACAGTCTTGTTGATTTTAAATATGTAGTGTGTGACTCTTGGGTAGAGACTGAAACAGTGACTGGATCCTTTTGAAGCAGCGTGCCCTGCAGGCTCAAATTTTAAGGTTGCTTTTGGGTCGTGTTCAATTGTTGGATGTTTTAGGTTAAGTCTAACAGCTGAGCTTAACTGGAGTTTTAAGGTGAATATCCTGTAGGAAATTATAAGAAGATAAATTGCAATTTTCAAAAGAAGCTCTTAAAATTAAATCACTATGGCTCCTCTCTCTCTCTCTCTCTCTCTCTCTCTCTCTCTCTCTCTCTCTCTCTCTCTCTCTCTCTCTATATATATATAAAAATCCATACAGTTTAAATGGTATCTCTTCTGTTGTCTTTTTTAGTAAAAAGATTTTAATTTGAGCAACTGGTTTTGCTAGGCATTTGTAATAATCTTATAAAGACATTTCAACACATTGACATCTCTGTGTTGGTGTAATAACATCACCAGTTCTTACAATCTGTTCAAAGTAAAATGTTTCAAACTTTCTGAAAGATAATCAATATTTAACACTTTTGAGGGGGTCTATTTAAACTTTTTAATGGAACATTTGTGGTAGGCTGCTCCTCAGTAAGTCTCCAGAAAATCAAGTAGGTCTAGCTCTGAGATCAAGAGATTTTGAAAAACATGTTGGAACTAACTCTGAGAATGCAGGTTTTCCCTCGGCCATACAGTCAACATGAGGTTTAGTGCTTGTTTTCCTACTAGCATTACAGCATTTGGAATTTTCAAGTAATAAGATTTTTGCTCTCCTTTTACAAGTCATGTTTGAAATCTCATTCTAGTGGCTTACGTTCTTCTTTTGTTTGCTTGTTCAGTTGTTTCAAGATTGCATTTTGCAGTTACTTCTGTGATGAACATACCAGATACATACACAGGCTGACACAATTACAAAGCTCTTTCTGGATGTCTGTCGAGTAGTCTGTAATGGAGAGTCACAAGTCTCAGCAGGCTTTCTCTATAGATTGATAGATGTTAGGGTCGGAAGGGACCTCAATAGATCATCGAGTCCGACTCCCTGCATAGGCAGGAAAGAGGGCTGGGTTTAGATGACCCCAGCTAGATGCCTATCTAACCTCCTCTTGAAGACCCCCAGGGTAGGGGAGAGCACCACCTGCCTTGGGAGCCCATTCCAGACCTTGGCCACTCTAACTGTGAAGAAGTTCTTCCTAATGTCCAGTCTAAATCTGCTCTCTGCTAGCTTGTGGCCATTATTTCTTGTAACCCCCAGGGGCGCCTTGGTGAGTAAAGCCTCACCAATTCCCTTCTGTGCCCCCATGATGAACTTATAGGCAGCCACAAGG
>NW_005842033.1:541745-543998 GCF_000455745.1 Alligator sinensis | reverse complement strand
CCGATTCTGTTTTGATAAGGGTCAATGTATATCGCTCATTGACATAGAGCGCAACCCCTCCCCCTCTCTTCCCCACTCTATCCTTTCTGTACAGCTTATAACCCTCAATGTGTACTGCCCAGTCATGGGAAGAATCCCACTAGGTTTCTGTTAGCCCTACTAAGTCGTAGGTGTTTTCTGCAAGCAGGAGTGCTAGTTCATCCTGCTTGCTCCCTATGCTCCTAGCATTAGTGTATAGGCACTTGAGCCCTGTGACTGGTGCCTTTGTTGTCCCCTGGCTCTGATGCCCAAAGGGCCCCTTATTGCTTACCAGCTTATTGCTTACCTGTGGTATACTGCTGGCCGCCCCATGGATTGCAGGTTCCCGATGTTCTCCTTCTTCAGGCTGGGCCGTCCTTGTGGGTGCTATCTTTGAATACCCTTAATTCAACTGTTTTTCTTGATTTAATATAAAAAATTACTCCTCAACACTGTCTTTGACTGTGGATCAAACTTCCTTTCTGAAAGGAGACCATACTATGTAAATCTGTTTAGTGGTCAGTACTGTATTGTGATTGTCTGACAAATAGGAGTCCAAGGTTTAGTGTGGCTGTATGCTGTGATCTTGGTCAACTTATGTTTTTTTTATGTTTATGCTTCATCTTATTTCTATATTGGGGCAATATCTTAATTATTCTAAGGCTTTGGAGGCCCCAAGTAGCTAATCAGGGGAATCTGATCTAAACTTATCAAAAATTCAGTACAGGTTTTCCTCACTTTATGCTGTATATGCATTCCAGGAAAATGGGGCATCATTTGAATTTGAATAAAGGGAACCCACTTTACAAAGTAACAAATAGGGATATATTTCAAGAGCTCGACTGTACTGAACCCCCCCCCCGGACCCACTTCTACCACTTTTACAAGACGGTTTTGGTACTCGCCAACAGCAGAATGCAACTACAGAAACACATGTTGCAGACAGCGAGCGAGGAGCACAGATCCACACAGGAGACTGTTTTGGTGAGTGTCACTCCCACCATGTACTGCACAAAGCTGCTGACTGTGGGCTTCCACCACACAGCGTAAGAGTGAATTTACCTCACATATAATGAATTTTTGGTATAAAAAGGGTCATTGCATAAGAGGGAATTTGTACATACAGAACCCGCATAAAATGAGGCAAACCTGTACTTCATTTAAAACGACAAGCCATCCTGTAGCTTATCTACAGTATATGAAAACTTGTACAAAAACTTGGAACCAAAGTATTTTGTGTTCTTTTTTGCATTGAAGATGGATATCCATAGCATATCAAATCAATTTCCCCATCCTAAAATGTCATACTAAGGAGCTACAGTATCTTTTAGTAAGTTAAAGCTTCATAGAATTGGATTCTGTTACAAGGATCAATAATCCAATCTGCCATATTCTCAGTAAACTTTAAAAAGAGACTTTCAGTATCAGAATATTCTTTATTGAAAAGTTCTCATACTTTCAGAAAGCATCTGCCTTAAAACATCGAATAAAAATGTTTTTCAAAACTGGTATCTTAAGAATTCTTCAAAATTGAATCTCGGACATGTTCTCAAGTCCTCAGGTTTAATGCTGCTTGTAATAAATGGCAAAGAGTGTGCTGAAGTTGCTGCTGGAGGATATTGGACTTAATAGGCCAGTAGCCTAATCATAGAAGTAGGGTCGGAAGGGACCTTGCAGATCTTCAGGTCCAACCCCCTGCCTGGGCAGGAAGAAAACTGGGCTCAAATGATCCCAGCCAGGTAGGCATCAAGCTGCTTCTTAAAGACCCCCAGGGTAGGAGCCAGCACCACTTCCCTTGGAAGTTGGTTCCAGATCCTAGCCGCCCTAACTGTGAAGTAGTTCCTACAAATGTCTAATCTAAACCTACTCTCCAACAACTTGTGGCCGTTATTCCTTGTTATCCCGGGGGGTGCTAGGGGAAACAAGGTCTCCCCCAAACCCTTCTGGTCCCCCCTAGTGAGTTTATAGACGGTCACCAGGTCCCCCCTCAGCCTTCTCTTGTGAAGGCTGAACAGGTTCAGGTCCTATAACCTCTCGTTATAGGGTCTGCCCTGCTGTCCCCGGATCATGCGGGTGGCCCTCCTCTGGACCCTCTCAATGTTGTCCACATCCCTCTTGAAGTGGGGTGCCCAGAACTGGACACAGTACTCCAGCTGTGGCCTGACCAGTGTCGCGTAGAGGGGGAGGATCACCTCCTTGGCCCTACTTGAGATGCACCTGTGGATGCACAATAAG
>NW_005842033.1:490399-540240 GCF_000455745.1 Alligator sinensis | reverse complement strand
CACCCTGCGCTGGATGATGAATTCCAGCAAGCGATGATCGCTATCACCCAGGTGGTCAAGGACCTGGAAGCCCCTTACCAGATCATCACCTGTGGCCAGGACCAGGTCCAACAGGGCATTTCCTGTGGTGGGACTGTGTACCTCCTGGGTTAAGTGGAGGTCCTGTATCTCGTCCAGGAACCTCCTGGATCGGTCTGACCTGGCTGACTGCTCCTCCCAGCAGATATCCGGGTAATTTGGATCACCCGTGACAAGTACATCCCTTGCCTTAAGTGCCTCTGCAAGCTGGCCCAAAAATTCCCGGTCCAGCTCCTCCCCTTGGTTGGGGGGTCTGTAGTAGACCCCCTCCGTTACATCCCTCTCCCCACGACCCCCATGTATCTTGACCCAAAGCACTTCAGCTTGCCCCTCCTGTGACCCCATTTTGCTGGCAGAGGATGTGAATTGCTCTTTGACATAGAGTGCCACACCCCCTCCCTTCTTTCTCTATCCCGCCTGTAGAGCCTATAGCCCCTAATGCTCACTGCCCAGTCATGGGATGAATCCCACCACATTTCTGTAATCCAGAGCTTTCCAAACTTTTCATGTTGGTGACACACTTTTTATACATGTATCATTTCGCGACACAGTAATTCAGTTCCGGGGGAGGGGCCAAGGGAAGCAGACGCGAGTAAGGGAGCTCCGTGGTGCCCTTCCGCAAAATTTTCTGCATTTCGCGCGACACACCTACACACTGCCGCCGACACACTAATGTGTTGCAGCACACAGTTTGGAAAGCTCTGCTGTAATCCCTACTATGTCTGGGCTTGAACTGGCTATTCTGAGGGCGAGTTCCTCCTGTTTATTCCTCATACTCCGAGCATTAGTGTAGAGGCACCTGAGGCCTCCTGAGGGTGCTCATGCCTTCCTCTCACTCCCAGGACAGTTGTGGCCTCCTGCTCCTCAGACATTTATACTTACCTGTGCTTCCCTCCCTCTTGTCACCCTGCGTGCTGGTGAAGCATCCTCTCCACACAAAGTGGCCCCTTCCCCCGGCGAAGCTAGTTTAAAGCCCGCCGTACGAGATTAGCCAACCTAGAGGAAAAGATAAGTCTGCTGTTAGGGGAGAGGTGAAGCCCATCTCGCCCCAGCATGCCCTCCTTACAAAAACCTGTGTTGTTGTCAAAAAACCCAAAGCCTGCCTCATGGCACCAGCTCCGAAGCTGCCGGTTAACCATGTCAGTGCAGGCCTCATGATGCCTACCCCTTCCACTTACCAGGAGAATGGAGGAAAATACCACCTGAGCTCCCATCCTCTTCAGTTGGTGTCCCAAGGCCTTGTAGTCCTCCATGATGTTATCCAACTTGCCCTTGGATGCATCATTTGTACCCACATGGACCACAACCAGTGGGTAGTAGTCAGAGGGCTTGATGATTTTAGGAATGCTCTCTGTGACATTGCGAATCCTCGCTCCAGGCATGCAGCAGACCTGCCGTGTCTAGGGCTCTGGGCAACAGATCGGACCATCGGTTCCCCTCGGGATGGAGTCCCCGGTGACCAGAACTTTGCGTCTCCTTCTCGGGGTATGCCTCTTCTGAGCCGGTGATATAGGTCGAGCGGCTTCAGTTCCTCTGGGGACCAGTTCTTCTGCCGCCTCCTCCAGGGGGGCCAGGGCTGCGTACCTGTTCCCGAGGGGTGTCTGGGGAGCAGGCACAGCAGTTGTTCAGACTGCCCTAGCCTTGACAGGTACCTGCTGCCACCGATTAGTTGGGTGCTGTGCACGCGGGGTCTCTCTGGTGGATTCCTGTCCCTGCAGAGAATGGAAATACAGGTCAATTGCATCCTCTGCTGCTCGGATCCCCTGCAGCATGCTCACCTCGGCCTGGAGCTCTACCACCTGCCCCTCCAGAGCCTGAAGATGCTCACAAGCATCTGGTTGATGTATCTGTTATTTTCTAAACCTGCTCTTTTAATATGTAAAAGCTCCTTTTTGCCATTTCTGCATAAATTTAGATTGAGATCTTTGATCTGTACCATGTTCACTTTAGTTCCACTAATGCTAATTTTCTTCAAACATCACCCCTCTAGCACTGTCAACAGTGGAAGTTAAAATACCAGCAGATGGGATCTTAACTGTTCTGTTAGCTGTGTTCCTCAGACCAACACTGAGGAGAAGAGTCATTCAAGCACTGGCTTGTCCACAGTATTGCTTCTGCCATTTTTATTACTGGGGAGCTCCTGGGCAGATCTAAGATTTACTAGAAGGGGTGGATAGGACACTGTCCCCTCAAACCATGGGTGGGATGGGGGTGAGGCATGGAGCCACTGGGTAGGCAGGGAACACCAGGGAGCTGAGCAGGTGCATGGGGGCTGGAGGGGGTCGGACAGCTGCTTCTGTCCCTGGCTGATGGGAGTTGGTGGAGGGCAGGGGGAGACCTAGAGTTGCTCCTACCCTGCTCTAGCTGGCGGCTGTGTGGAGTTCTGGGCTTGGCTGAAGATGGCAGTAGGGCAACACAGGTTCCTCCTTCTAGCTCTTGTTCCCTGCCTGCCCTCCCTCCCACCAAGTTGGGCCTTCATCTTCCCCAGCTGGAAGTAGGGTCTGGAAGGAGAGAGCCTTCATGGTGCTACCCCTGTCCTTAGGTGAGCCTGGCATCCCCTGTAGCTGCGAGTGGGGCAGAAGTGACTTTAAGCCTTTCCCTGTGTCTCTATCAGTTGGGGGTAGCTGGAGTTGCCAGGAATCTGCTCTTGCCCAGTGGCAGACATGGGGGCAGGGCAGCAGGGAGCAGGCTCGGGAAAAGGAAACCTTTTTGCGGCTGCTGATGTTCCCTGCCAAGCCTGGCATGTTGCACAGCTGCAGCCCATGTCTGGAGTGGGGCAGGAGCAGCTTTGGGTCTCCCCCTGCACCTCGGCCAGCCAAGGACAGCAGTGGCAGAAGTGGGGTGTACCTGCACTGCTGCCCTCCCCATCCCAAATTTGCCCCTGGGAGAGCTGCAATACTGGGGAACTTGAAGAAAAGTGCTGGAGTTGATGCCTGTTTATGTAAGTTGCTGTAATTACTGGCATTGCTCCATGACTTTCAGTTTCTGCATCAGCTAAGTATCCAGCCCTAAAAGGAGACTTTTTGGTATAGTGACAGAATGCAGGGCTGCAGAGAGAGTTTTCTAGGCTGACTCCGTGCCTGTTGAAGCAAGCATTCTATTTTTCTTTATTTTCTGCTTTAATAGTTCACCACAAAATTAGTCTGATGTACATCAGTATCATCTATAATCTTTTTCAGATTAACAGGTTTTACAATATTATCAGTACTTTGATTTTGTAGTAGCTTGCATTTCAAGAATTGTGTGAAAACTGAACTTGTCACCTTCAAAGATTTGGTCAATCGTGGTCAAACTATACTGCCTATTTCTCAAGTAAGCTAGACAGCCAAATTTCTTCCATTCCTATGTGATACTGCAATGGGGCCCCTGCTTTTGCTTAAATCACACTTGAATTCTATGACTGGATGTGCGGTGTGCATCTTGGGGGGAGGGTGGGGATTGGTTTAACTTTTTAATTTTATTTGCTTTTAATTTTAGATTATATTTATTACTCTTCATGCATCTATAATGTGTCCTTTTATATGATAAAAGGAAACTTCTTTTGCAGTGTCTCTGGAACTGAAAAATTGCCTATTTTAATATAAACTTATTTCCTACATATTATAGCCAAAGTAATGCATTAGTTACTTTAAAACTTTTGATATCAGTGAAAACTTGTTCTGGCTTGCATCCTAAATAAACTTAGTTATAAAAATACTTTAAAGCTCACAAAGCAGCCTTTCAAAATAACAAATGTATATCAAAGAATGCCAATCTATTTGAACGGATGGCTATTGGTAACAAGATTGGAAATTGATGTTAATGTTCATCTACATTTGTGCATCTGATATTCTGGTTCTAAACTGAATTGGGGTTTACACTAGTTACACTCATGGTAAAAGAGCCTTAAAGGCTGTCTACAGGTGTTGCTGGGAAGGGCTTAGTTGTAAAGTTCAGACTTTGTTTGAGACTTATGGCCTGAAGAAAAGCCAGTATTGAATACTGACTATTCATGTTAATAGTAATATGCTTTTGGAGTTCAAAGTAATACTTCATAAGACCTTAAGTTTTTATATTGCCAGCTCCTGGAGTAATAGCAGTCATCTTGGCTGTATCCATTTACTAAATTTTAAAAAGCTGGTTGAAGCAGATGAATCTGTGACATAACAGGTCTCCTTTAACTGCCTTTGAAGCAACAGAGCCTTCAAAAAAAAAAAATGTTCTTTTTCCAGTATACGTTAGTCTTGGGTGGTGACTACCAGCTTTGTCCTACCTTACTTGGTCGTTTATAAAAGCATACCTTTTTGCTATGATTGTGTAGTTTGCTTTTCATTAGTGATTATTGTGTGAGACCATACTTTTTTTGAGAATACAAACTAGTGTTTAGGTTTATACCGCTAAAATTTTACTTAATGCGATGATCGTAGAATTTGTTCATTGTTGACCCATCTTAATTCTTTACACTTAAGTAGTGTAAGTTACAATGGACTAACTTGACGAATGGTTTTTTTAATATATGTTATTTGAAATAGTTTTGGTAGAAGCTGTGTGTATAGTGATGCATTCAATTGAATGCCTTTGTTCCTAATCTTATACCTCTGCAAAATCTGTTTCTAGATGAGAAGTGAAAATAATATCAGCTCTGAGGAAATGTGTTCTTCATTGTCACATAAATCATGTTTTGTCAAAATACTCTCACCCAGAGTTCTGTGCAAAAGATTTAAAGTATGTAGCCATGCTCTGTCTCTTCATTATCCATTAAAAGTCAATAACCTGAGACAAAGAAGAAATGGAGACTATTAAGATGCTTGTAATAAAAAATAAATAAATAAATAATCATTACTTTTCCCTAACAATTGGTATAGTTGAGATTCTCAGTGACTGATTTTTGTGGTCTCCAGTTGGTCCGTGTATATTGATTTCAAGCTATTCTTGTATCTTTCATGCTCTAGAATTTTCCACTAAAAAGTTCATCTTGTTCTAAAAACTCAACGGTATGCAAAAAATCAGCTTGGATAGAGTTCAGCACTTTTACTGTTCACATGCAGAGGTATAATTATTTCTGTATATCACTTCTCTATTTTGAAGATTGTTAACTGATTAAATATACTTGGACACCCGTAAGTGCCTGAGTGAACTATCCAGCTAAAGGATAGTTAAAGCAAAGAAAATTTATTATCATAATATTAAGAATTTCTGAAAATCACAGCGGCATGTATTTCTTAGTGTGGACCAACTGCATAGTCAGGATACAGTTAACCTTTCAAATGCAAGACATTCTTCATCAGGGCTGAGTGAAAGCCAGCACAGCAATTTCATACCAAAAGCCTGTGTGACGTAAATTGGGAGATGATGGTCCTTCATATTTTTCACAGTTGAAATTGATCACAGTTCAAATTATAGTTCAAATTGATCTGTGATTTCTTTTAAAACACAAAATGTAGTGATGGTACATTATCATTATGGTTATTGTTTGTGAACTATTTTGTAAATTGTTGTATCCCAAAACTACAAATCTGGGTTGGGCTTTATTGTGCTAGGAACTATACCAACATCAGGGAAGTCAACTAGCTCACTGAAAAAACTGGGCTCATGTATCTATTGAAGGTACTGAATATTCCAAGATGCAGAATAAAACATTTCAGTTTTCGTTTTGAAATGACTCCTTTTTATAATGAAATCAAATAGTTTTGAAGTAAGTTATTTAGTCAAGATTCTAGTTAAATGCCAACCTCCCCCCCTCCCCAATTAAAACTAATAATTTCTTAAAATCCTTTGCAAAATGGAATTTCAGTCTGTTGGCCAAGTCTTCTTACCAGGTGGTTTAATCAAGATAGTGAAGAGGGGAGGGAGAAGTAAGGCATAAAAGAATCTGAAGAAGTTGGCTGAAGTGACCTTGAATGTACAAGTGCTACACATTTTGAGAGCGCTGTTTTTATTTAGGATAATGAATAGCAAGTGAAAAATGTCTTGGTTACATATTATTAGAGCTCTGCTTAGCTATTCATCTGAAAATCCACAGTTCTGGGTTTTTTTCGTCAAGTTTGTTTATTGGACATTTAGAATATAATATTTTAAAAATGATGATGTTGCCCCCCTACTCAGCTAGGGCACCCTCCTCTGATACCCTGTAACACAGGGGCAGGCAATTATTTCAGGCAGAAGGCCGCTTACTGAGTTTTGGCAAGCCATCGAGGGCCGCATGACAGGCAGCCAGGGGCAGTTGTATATTAATTTTCTAAATTTTTTAGGGGCCCCGCAGGCTGGATAGAATGGCCTGGCGGGCTGCATTTTGCCCACCCCTGCTGTAAGAGGACAGGCAGTTTACTATGGATAGAGACAGGAAACCTTTGAAACATTTCAGCTGAAGATGTAAGTACAGCTCTGGCATGCCCCCTGACTAAAAAGTTTCAAAATTGCTGCAGCTGTAAGAGGAAGGGGTGGTTATGAGGGTCTGCACTCTGCAGTGGTGGTAGGGAAGCCACACTGCTGGGATATCTGGTTCTCCAGCTTCCAGTCCCCCAGACCTCTCCCATTCTCTGTCATGGAGACCAGTAGCTGGAGACCCTGGCTCCAGCGGCAGTGCATAAGGAGTGCTCCTTGAGCTGATAGCTTCCTTGAGGGGGGGAGGGGGGGGTAGTGGAGACCTATGGTGGTAGTGCAGGGTTCCTGCTGCAGGAATTTCACTCCAGATAGCCAGAACTCTTCCTCTTCCTCCCTTTCCCCAACCCCAACAGAAGGGTGGAGGGAGTTTGGAGCTGAAACACCTTGCCGTGGCAGGATGGCCCAGCAGTGGGACAGGCCCTCTACATGTTTCATGTATTATGCCATTACATGGTTAGTTGTGCAGTTAATTTTAGATTGGCTATATGTCCAAATTAACCATCATGCCTTATAGCTGGTTGGACTTTAAAGTTAGAGCTAGAAAATGTGTAATAACTTTATAGTTGGTTTCTATCTAGCTTTAATTTGCATGTGTAGCGTAGTTACATCCCTGTGGTTGGGAGCCCTGTCAGCTGGCAGGGTTCCAGCCATGGGGGTATACCATCTGCTGCTGTGGCTGTCAGTGCTATCAGCTGATGGGACTCCCAGCCAGGGAAGTGCCTCTGGCCTGCCATGGCTGGCCCTCTCATCAACTGTGGGGCTCAGCCACTGGAGCTTGCTACTAGGTAGCAATCTTGGGCTCCTTCTGCACTGGCAGTAAGGCATGATTAGGATCTGATGCTGGATCCCACAGCCATGCCTCCTACTGTGCACATGTGGCATGGCAGGAGGTGTGACTGTGTAGATTGTGCATCAGATCCTATTGTGTTTTTACCCTGAATATCTAGAGGGGCCCCTAGTGGATGTGCAGCTAGCAAGCTGTTCACCCAAGCCTCTCTTCACCTTCCCTCCTCACCAGGAGAGGAAAAGAACAGCACTGTGGGATTCTGGAGGAACTGTGGGTCCTCCTGTCCCTCTTCACATGTAGCAAAATAAAGGAGGGGTTATTTTGAAATGTTTTGAAGAGGTACTCTTTTTGGAGCATTTTATCTGCTTTTGGAACATTTTCAAAGTGAATGTACTTCTGTCCAGCTGTCCCTTCAAAATATTTCAATTGTTATGTACACAACTTATTCCACACCCAGCTTTTGGATCCTGTGTGCTGTCAAGACCCATGCATTTTATTTTTATCCACTGAAAGAGGTGTATATATGTGTAAAAATAATGTCTCCTTCCTTAAAAATTCCTTGGTGTCTTGTTTGTTTGGGTTATTTGCATGTCAGGCAAGTCCCTCTGGTTCTTTTCTTTTTCTGTTTAGTATTCTGTTTGGGTAGTGCTATCATCCTCCCTCTCTTCCTCACCCCTTCCAGACAGATTGTCCCTTTTGAAAGTAGGCAGGTGTCACACCCTGCGCTTTTTTTTTTTTTTAACAGGATTTTCAGTTCTCCCTGTTCTGGAGTGAGGTTGCTGGTAGTACTTTGAAAAGTGAATGCCTCAGGTTGTTACCCCTATAAAGCCATCTCGGTCAGTGATCTCAGCCAGGGTGCTGTGGCATCTTAGGTTTCTGCAAGATCCTTGTACGGGTGTTGCACAATATTAGCACTAAGTATACAAATACGTTTGCATGATACACAAGATAAACCCACAGATTTTAAATAGGAATCCTGTTGTGGTCCAAGTTCTTTGCAATGTAAGAATTTTTCTATTTTTCTGTAACAAGGTGAATTAATCAAAGCCAAGAGCTATGGAGACCATTGACTCTTTGTATCAGTCATAGTATCTGTTCTTAAGTTGCTAGAGGTCCACATGTCCTCTAAACCAGCCCCTCCCTAACAAAGTGAACATTTAATGTCTAAAGAAGAGGCTCATGTCAGCAGTTTACAGCCCTTTAGGTCTGAAGTGCTTAGTGCCCAAGTGTATAGGAAGCACAGTCTCCAGCCAAAGGAGTAAACAGAAGTCTGTATCTCTGCCAACGCTGCTGTTTTAATGTAATGTAATCTAATACTATTCAGCCACTAATGCAGGTGAGGAACTGATAACTAAGTAGTAACAGAACTGTTCTACTTGTTTGAATGGTATTCTTGGAATTGTTTGTCAGCAAATTAGGGGTGATGACCTATGTCAACTGCTGAACAAAGTCTGCATGAACATGTTTTCCTTGATTGCTCATTGATACACAATTATTGAAAAAGAAAAATGCTTATAATACCTTAGTCCATCAAGCACACTCTTATCAGGATGGTTTATCACATATCTGCACTTAAGTCTCAGAGTTTGGCTTCTGCATTTTAAAGCTTGTTTTGCCTGAGCATTTAGAGGATTCAAAATAAGATTCAGGATGTAGATCAGTGGCTCTCAACCTCTTCAGAGTTGGGGCACCCCTCCACAACTGTTTTGAATGAGGTAGCATCCATGATTGAGAATCACAGAAGTGAAGTTGAGCATGACAATGGTTCTCAACCAGGGCCACACTCTGCCAGATAAAATTGCCTTGTGCCCTTGCTGCACAACCAGACTGCAAGGTGTGGCCCTTGCATCTGCTCTTCTCCTGCATTAGTTTTCTCTGATCAGACTAAAGCAGGAGCGTGCACATACCGCAGCTCTGCATGTGGGGCAATTTTACCTGGCTGCGAGGGAGGCTGCACCAACGGTTCAACACCCTAGGGTGCCATGACACATTAGTTGAGAACCAGTACTGTAGATATTTCTGCGCCATATCTCCTAGGTGTGGTGTTCCATAATGATGATTTGAAATGGCTTGTCTGCAAACTCATTTGCATGGTATGGTCCTTTATTTTCTTCCCAACTTCATCCTCTGAGACTGATTATATGTTGTTTTTCAGTGTTTGTCTTCCAATTTGTAACAGGCTTTAAAAGGTAGGATTCGGAACTAACGTGTGGCTACTCTGTTCTAAGGATTAACGTATATAAAGATGATAACCGTTCCATATTTGTACACTAGGATGTATTTTTAGGCTTTCTGAAGAACTTTTTCTAAACGGATAGTTGTTTACAGATGACCTTTGAATTGTTAAACTACAAGGGGTGAAAGGGAGGGGGGAAACCCTCTTAAATCAATCTCAGTCATTCCTGTGGGATTATTTACTGGCTCTTTAACAAATTAAAAAGTAATACCTGCTCATAGACAAGTACTTCTATCTAGTATTTGGGGAAATGAACAGAAACACAACACTTATACACACTGGTTTTGTTGGTTGTTTTTCCCCCTCTCTTATTCAATGGCTCAACCCCCTCTCTTATTAATGGCTCAACCATAGCTCAGGTGCCGTAACATCTGAACTCCAGTATGTAGTTGACTTGTAGGATGATTTGCTGAACAAAACTCTAGGCAACCCTGGCATGAAGGCTAGTACCGCTGACCTTCAACATCCAGAGTAAAGTGCCTGTATGTCCTGTTACTGATTTTTCTTTAATGCTGCTTTCTCTGTAAGGAAGAGAAGATTATTAATGAATGCTAACTTTATTTCCTACCAACCTGAATGAACATACCTTCTGAAATACAAAACATTATATTTGCTGTAATGAAAATTAAAAGCAAATGTACTTATTCTGTGCTGTTGAGAGGGTGCTGGAATTTTACTAGAAGGAAGGTGTTTTATTCAAAACCTTTTCTGCTTTTGTACCCTTTAGTTTTTTATAGTATAATCTAGATGTGTTGAAAATTTTCAACGTATTGTGTAAGGAGCATTCAAGGTGCCCAGAATCCATATTTTTTTTCAAGTTGTACTTGACTATTGAAGGACTTGGTGTTTAATTGATTCTGGTGCTGTTACTCATGTATCACTTTAGGTTCAATTACAAATCGTGATGTGCTATTTTTTTATCCCTTTTTAGCTACTGTTTAAATATCACTACTGAAAACATCACTCTTCGAGACTTTCTGGAAAAAAATCCTATCTTTCTGAGGTTCACTACCACAGTAGCAACCAATTCGTGACACGTGTGCCACAATTTTTGCTGGCAGCCTCCATGTGTGGCAATACAGTAGATTAGGGAGGGATTTAAAATGGGAATTATCACAGCCTTGTCTGTATCTCAGCGATCACAAAGTGGGGTGGTAGCTTAAAGAAACCAGCACACAATATTCTTTTTCTCTGCTGTCTTCTTCTAGAAGCAGATTATACAGTAATTTGGGACATTTACAGTCTCTATCATGAGCTCTTTGGACAGGGACTTTTGGGGGGGCGAAAGGGGGGAAGAGGAGGGTTTGATGCCTAGCACAGTTGAGGCTTTCTTGATTAGAACCTCTTGCCACTGTAGTATGTGCAACTTTTATTTTTTTAAAATAAATTGTGTTTTAGTTACATTGCAGCAGTGAACATGTTGCAGAGGGGGTATTTTCTGAGTGACCGCTACTTTTTTTTTCAGCTTGAGATGTGGTCTGTTTTGGGGTTTTTTGTTTGGTTTTTTTCTTTTTTACTGTGGGAGGAGGGTTGGGAAAGTTTAGGGTATAAATACATATTCACAGGTCTGAGGTAAAGCTTAAAAATCTGTTGCCTGCCAATTTGCATGGGAAATGTTAATACAGAATAATTTTTTGTTTCTGAAACTTCCTGTATGATTATAGAGTGAGAATGAAACATGCGAGCATCTGACAAAAAATCAAAGTGAAGAGACTGATTCTTGATTTGGTTTAACTATAGGAAGATTTCAGGAATGAAGATTTGAGGGAAGAAAACAAACATCCTTGGGGTATAACAACATAGGGGAAGTTATACTGCTATAATGAAATAAAGCTAATGTTGAATGTGCATGTGTTGCATATTGCCTCTACCCAGAGTTTTGTCTGCCTGTGTCCTTAGACCAACACGGTTATAACCAACAATCCTGAAACATGTTACTTCATAATTCTTCACCTAATGTGAAGCATTTTAGAATATGCCACTTTCTTTATGCAAGTTTATATTGGTTCTGCCATAATATTATAATTAATATTGGTTTCTGTTTTGCACCAAAATGGCTTAGATTTTTATAGTATTATACAAAAAAACCCCACAAACCCCAAAAATGATCTGCTGGAGTCATCCTCAGAATTTTACCTTTACTGAAGTTATCGGGTTCTATCAGTCAGCTTCTGAGGCCTAAACAATGAAAAATTGATCTTCTGAGCCTCACTCACTTGCTCATTTGGATTTATAAGGCCTGAAATGAACATATGGAGAGGGTTTTGGTGAGTGGCTTGGGGTTGTTTCAGTTGGTGGCATGCTTGGTAAATTCAAGAGTTGCCTGTAAGCTAGTATTCCTGGTGGGCTACAGTTAAGGTTGTGATACACATATGAGGTATGATAGTTGCTGTACTGAAGAGATGTGCTTCTCTGCATAGACGGTGTGTAATATTTGATTTTCATACAGCACACCTCACCGAAGCTTAGAAATGTTTATGTACAGAAAAGCCTTAACTGGGAAAACAATAAAATCTTTGTGTAATTAGGCTCTAGGTTACATTGTTGCATAAGTCCAGGGTTTTTTTAATGGATCTACTGCAACTACATGTTAGGGATTTTTATTTTAATTGAGCTGTTTTTAAGCTGTTCTTGTTAGTATTTATATTGTTTCTAGCGTAAAATAGTCTAATTAAATGTTTTATGAATAACAGTGGCTACTTGATTAAGTAATGTAGTCTTCCCAAACTGTGGGTCACGACCCCATATGGGGTCACAACATCAGCAGATGAGATAAATGTGCCCCCTGCGATTTCTGTACCCACAGCAGGGTGCGAGGCTGAAGTTGGGCTGGACCAGCTCCAGGCAGGAACTGCCTTCGTGGCCCAGCAGGTGGGACCCATTGTGGGAGGGAGCTGCTGCATCACCATAGCTGCCAAGGTGAAGTGAGAAAGTGGTGCAGAGTTGTGCTCACGCTGCTGCCTGGTGAGCAGGAGACACCTCAGCTTGGCAGTCATGGTGGCGTGGCATGGTACTCCCTCCTTCTCTCCTGCACTGGGTCCTGGCCACTGGGCCACAGAGCCCCTGGGGGGAGGGCAGCAGGGCAAGGAGCCCCAAGCCTGCAGCAGGCAGCCTGCATCTTCTTCTGATCCCCACGGGCTCCACTCTGGCAGTGCTGCCCCCCCCTTTTGGCAATGCTGCCCATGGTGGTGGGAATGGGAGCCAGGCTCTGCACTCTGCTCTGGCCAGAGGAGCACCAACAGGGTCAGGGGGCCATGGGTGGGGAGAGGAGGACACCTGGGGTTGGGTGGGCTGCAGGCTGGGAGTAAGGGGCCATGCTGAGAAAATGGGATCATAAATGGGGTCACGCTGAGGAAAAGTTTGGGAAGCACTGAGGGTAATGCCCTCAGGTCTGACTTAAATAACTTTTTGTTGTTTTTTGAAATGGTTGCTTCATAAGTCCTACCTGAATCAGAGTAGAGCTGTCTCCTACAAAAGAGCATATCAAGGGGACCTTTTAATCTTGTTCTAGAAATGGAAGATCTGTTCAATCAGAATGTGGACTCTTTTTTTAACTTCTTCCAGCAGTTTCTATAACTCTCCAAAAAATAAAAATATTAAACTATAATCCTTTAGCCATTAATAGTTGCTGTCTTATGTAGACAGCCATAGATATGGGTTTTTTTGATGCTTTTCAACCTTTTGCTGGAAGTGGATTATGACAGCATCATTTTTGGACTGCAAGATTGAAATGTTAAATTTTGTTTTGCCCACCACTCTTCCCTCTACCCAACTGTGTCGGTTAACTTTTGTAGATCAGTCCTGTGTTGATATTTAAATAAGTATTCAGAATTCATGTTGTAAAATGATGAGACTGATACCTTTTTTTCTACTCACAGGCTCGAGTTCTGTATGACTTTGCTGCTGCACCTGGAAACAATGAGCTGACAGTTAATGAAGGGGAGATAGTTGTTATTACAAACCCGGTAAGATGGAGCAAGTGGAAACCAGGCTGCCATGCACTGACCTACTTTTAGAGATTTGAAGAGGGGCTATGTGACATCCAGTAGGAATGTGTTAGTTTGCTTTCCCTTTCTCCCCTAGGGTAATGGCAAATTAATTGAATTTGAGAGGCTCTTTCAGTGATGTTATGGATATAATTCATATTAATGAAAGCAAGATCAGAAGATAATAGGCTGCAACCTTACTACATGGTGACTAGACTTTTGTGTTCTCTAATCAGCTTTGTGCTATTAAGCATTCTGTGGTAGTGGTGTCTCAAAAACATGCTAATGATATTGACATCCTTTTTAACCTGAAGGTATTCTTTTTTTTCTTTTTTTTTGCTGTCAGCTCTGCAATTGACTAATGGTGATTTTTAGATCTAAATGCAGCATGTACATGTTCAAATATTTACTGTGTTAAAAATGCAAAAACAACAGTTTACACGGAAATGTTAAACTTCTGCTTTTTAATTAACCTTGTGCTAGTTAGGGCAATGTACATAAAGCTGAAGAAGATGGAAAGAGAATCTCATTCACCTTGTGAATATTTCCTTAGATGTTCATAACTTTGTCCTTGGTTGCAATTACAGCTTTGTTTTGGAATGATTAGAGATTTGAATGGCTTTAATTCTAATCAGCAGCTCATCAGACTCTTCAAAAATCTTCCTAGCTAGAAAAACATACAAAAATAAATTAATAAAATGCACCTAGCAAGTAGCTGAGTGAATTGATATTTTAATATTGTATTCACTCATCTTGGTCAAAAAAACCTCTTCCTTTTGCTCTTAATCTGTGGTACTTTTGGTTCTCATATGGAAATGTAGTTTCATTTGTATAGGGGTCCCTACAGGCAGATAGGGGCTGTGCTCTAACTCATGGCACTTTATATAAAGCACCATGAGTTAGAGCCCTCTCCCCTTCCCCACACCTCATTTGGCTGGGGCATGCCAGCAGCCTCCAAGAAAACTGCTCAACTGCCCCTTCCCTACCCCCCAGCTCTGGGGCTGTCAGCAGGGGAGGGAGAGAAGGGTGCAGCACATCTGGTGTGGACTGGGCTTTGCTTGGCGAGAGATGGAGGGGGGCAGGGTGAAACAGAACCCCCTCACCTCGTGCCTGACCCCAAGCTACCCTGCTGGGGTATTGGGGGAGCCAGCTGGACCACTTGGGGCAAGGAGTCTGTGTTCCACCCCTCCAAGCCCTCCCTCCAGTTCAGGCCAGGGCAAAACAGCCAGTAGCTGCTGCTGCCATTCTCAGGAGGCCTGGTGGAGTGGGGGGCAGGTTGGAACAGCCCCCTCGTTTTGTGGGCCTGCCCCAGCTCCCAGTACCCCAGCTGGGTTATTGTGGGGGGGGGGGGGGGGGAAGAGGTGAAAGAGCTTCGTTCCACCCCTGTGCCCACTCTCCCTATCTCCAGCCAGGCAAAGCTCAGTCAATAGTTCCTTGCTGCTCTTTTTCCCCCCTCCCCTCCCCTCCCCTGCTGACAGCTGGGTGGGCAGGGCTGGGTTGGTGCTCTACTACAGCACCAGCTCAGCCCTGTCCCTGCAGGAAAAAATTAACCCTCTAGGAAGCCCAAGTTCCCTAAGGCGCACACTGCTTTAGAGCACCTTTATTTAATACCTGATCTGATGAGTCTTAACTTTTTGTATGATCAACTATTTTAAAAGCACTCTGCGGCAGTGCACATCTTATGTCACAGCTGTAGAGCGCTTTCAGAGGCCTGATAATGCAAAAAATGTAGCTTGCATAAGTGCTCTAAGTGCCTATCTTGCTTTTTTGACAAAAGGGGTCTTATGGCTTCCTACCCTGATTGAGTAAAGCATTAAAGCAAGTGTAAGTCCTGTTGGACCTTAAGTATCTAATTAAGAATAGTATGGAACTTAAGTATATACTTAACTTCAAGCACTTAATGGAATCAGCTCCTTGGTAAAGAACAGGGTGTTCATGAGCATCAGTATCACTACAGATAATTGACCACTTGCTTGATAAATATAATCATTACATGAAATTGTGGGCAAGCAACTCAAACTTTTTGCCAAGCTAACTAGTTTTATTAATATGGCCCAAACTGTAGCATGTGCAGGTTCTGGGAACTTTCTGAAAACTGTTTAATTAGTTCACATTGAATTGTCAGTAGTTTTTTAACAAGGGTGTCATGCAATGTTAGCACTGTTAGGTATGTCAATATCTAGATGTTATTTGAAATCTGGGTTAATCTTGTGAATTATAGTTTGTATCAAAAACATTCTGATCTGGTGTGGTTGCTTTTGCATCAGAATAATTGATGTTTTTCTGTTTTAAAAAAGAAGTAAAAAAAAATGAAGCAAACCTTTTTTTTAGAATGGGATGCTGTTAAATTTTCAAGTTAGGGGTCTCGGATCTAAAAAGATTGAAAACCATTGGAATATGTGATTTATGCTTAAGTGTTAGTGAGCACAATTTAAAATCAAACTGCCTTCAAAAATTGTTTAAAGGATTATTGATTAGACTTTTGCTTATATCAGATCCTAGAAGTGTTTGCTGATTTGTCTTTTGACATGCACATTCCAGTTTATCTGAGAACTTTGTTTTAAGGGCAGGGAGAAATTACTGAAAATGAATAAACCTCTGTTTATTCATAAATAAATGAATAAGTATGTTTTGAAGTTCAAAACTTAACAGGTGGTGGTCTGCATACACCAGACTAATTACCCAATGTTAATTATCTCATTACACATCTGGGTATTTGAGACATTTTGTTAAAATTTAGATCAGTTTATTCCAGGTCACTT
The DNA here is from genome assembly GCF_000455745.1 of Alligator sinensis. Lineage (NCBI taxonomy): Eukaryota > Metazoa > Chordata > Crocodylia > Alligatoridae > Alligator > Alligator sinensis. The sequence continues at coordinate 524,028 of NW_005842033.1, read as the reverse complement.
TATCCTGGTATTTGTCTTAACCAACTTTGGTAAAGGCCTGCAAAGCCTTTAAGTGTTCTGTTATTTAGTGTCTTGTATTAGTGTATCTTCCAGTTAAGAGTAAGTTCTATGTCCCATTGTGTTTAGGCCCTGTACAAACAGATAGTACTTTCTACCTCCAACAGCCTCTGCCCTAAACAAATAGACAAGGAAATAAAAGAAGCATTTTCTTTTTAGCCATAATGTTGTCCTTCTCTTCCTGCAACTAGCTCCATTTGCTGAACATCTTTCCAACTTCAACACAAGAAGGAGAGATTCTACAAATAATATCATTGCCTGTATCCCTAATTCATTCCCTGAGTGCTGCCCATCCAGTGTACTGAATAAGGGGGATTCCTGGAGAAGCACAATATGATCCTATAATTAGACTGTTAAGGTGTATGTGTGAAAGGGAGTTGAATTAAAGTTGAAAAAGCAACTGAGTTTTTCAGCACCTGAAAAAGTTTAATTGATTGTTTTAGGGATTTTTTTTGTTTTGCTCTAGGTTTTTTTTGTATCTAACTTTACAATTTTGAAGACTGTGAAACCTCACAACAGCCCTGTGAGATGGGCATAGTTAATACTCTACTATCCTCCATTTTTAATAAAGAAATTGAGACTCAAAAAAATCCATATTCATTTGTCCAAAGTCACACGGTTGCATCTTGATTCCTATTAGCAAATAGTGACCACGAGACCTTTCTGTCTCAGTTTGTATTAAACCGTGCTATAAAATTCATTTAGCAAAAGCTTTCTTATGTTGCTTTTATTTTTTTTTCCTTCAGGATGTAGGTGGAGGCTGGCTGGAAGCAAAAAATAGCCAAGGAGAGAGAGGACTTGTACCAACAGATTATGTTGAAGTAAGTTAAAACTAAATAACAATACATAAACCCTATTAATACGGAACTTTCTCCATGCTTTGATTCATTAATATTGGACCTTTTTTAAATCTAACTTTCTAGACTGGAGGCCTGATTTAAAGATGGCAGCACTTCAGTTCCACTAAAATAAATGCTGATAGTTAAAACGAGGCTTTTACTTCTGAGCAGCATTCTGGCACTGCCCCCATCTTGGGGTCCTTAGGTTAGGTATTCTCTTTCTGTTGTAAATCCTCTGTCTAGCATCCCCCTCCTGGGAGCTGAAACCCATATTCCAACTCGTTCCAAAGAATTGCTGCTGACTTCTCAGACCTTGTGCTACTGCCTTCCATAGCTTAAACACATTCTGCACCCCAGAATCGCACCAAATATGAGCCTTTGTGTTTACAGTTCTCGAACCCCATGTTGCCTTGAAGTCCAGAAGCACATAGATATAGATGTACTTTTTTTTTTTTGCATAGTGTCTGAACACCTCATTCTCTTGTTTAAAAGAAAATATAAAATACAGACCACCTGGTAAACTCCAAAGTTTGGAATGCTGTGCTCTGTCCTTTGGGTCTTTGGGCAAACTCAAGACTTGTATACTCGGACCTTGATCAGTTTAGTAGCTAAGATGGGCTCTTCCTGCTGCAAAAGCCTGTACATCTCTCTGCCTCCCTGCCCAAATACCCCTTCCCACTGTGTGGGTCTTTTGCCTGCTGTGAATCTTCCTGTCTTCTTTTGTCACCTGGGTTCAAGAACTTTTTAATCTCCAGACGCTGGTCTGAGTTTCGCAAACTGTCCCAAGTGGCTTACCCTGAAAACATGGTGGTTGAATTCTAACTTGTTCCTGGTGAGGCAGGAAATATGACCTAGCCCTGGCAGCCCATGATGAGTTACTGCCTGATATACCGGTATTCGGCGATGCATCAGTTTTCATACTATCAACCAAATTTTGCAAATTATACAGCTAAGTGCTCTAGATTCATTTCATGTCACATGGAGATCCTCTCCAAAGCCATTCAAAACAATGGACCATACTTCTCATCAGTATCTGAATTTGATGCATCATTGAATTTGGGAAGTGTATACAATACCCTGAATGTGTTGGCTTGACTCTTTTTTGGTGTGTTCTTTTTAAAGATCGGATTGTATCAGTGCATTTAAAATCCTTCAAGTCTATTAGAACAAATAAGGTGATTGCATGTAATTTAACTCGTGTAAGAGGGACAAATACCTTAAAACAGGTTTCTCTATTTTCAGATTCTTCTTGAAAGTGCAAAAGATGGATTTACTTGTGGCAATTCAACAGCTGACCAAGCCTTTTTTGATTCCCTTTCCTCAAACACAGCTCAAGTCAATTCCGCTGATAAAAGCAATAACCAGGTAGCCTTCAGTTTCCTCTTGGTATGGTAGGCATGGCATTAAGCAACATTTTGTTTAATATTAAATAATCAGCTTATTTGTTCAGCTTGCATAATTCAGAATGGCTTCCGCAGGAAAAATGAGCGTTGTGCTGAACGTTTTAGAAATGAAAAAATATGCAATTTTGTTTTCTTGAATAAAGTAGAACCATATAGTCCTTTATTTAATATAATAAAAACCCCTCTGCTGCCTTTTCCTTCCTCAATCTTGTGTAAATCTAGTAACGGTATATAAGCAACATCAGTTGCTTGTAGAATTAGTATTAAAATCTGATATTCTGACTCATGTGAAAGAAATCTACCTTCTTTCTGACTTTTTTGTGAAGTGTCATGCAAGTTGACACTCACAGAAACAAAAATAAATTAACAACAAATAAACTTGTCAATTGCTTTGTTGACATGAAAGGAGGTGCTGGTGACAGGGATCGGTCCTCTTAGCAGTTCGAGTGGAGGAGGGGCTGATCTTACCAGTTTAGAATTGCTCTGTGCTTTGCTGGTGGAGTATACCTCCTTTATGATTTGATTGGTCTTTAGCTGGTACATTTAGGTTTCTGGCTAACAAGCGTGTAGTGAATCTTGTAGTAGTAGTAGATCTTAACTCTAATACTGAAAAAAAACAAACCCAAAGTCTAGAAGATAACAAGCTAATACTGTTTGTAGAGAGAACCTTTCACATGTCCAAATCCTAGAAACAGTTCCAGTCTTTAAAGTCCAGAGGTCAACAGCAGGGTAAAATTGCTATATCCAGCGAAGCTGTGCAAAGGTCCTACATATTGCAAAGCAAATACTTTGCTTATCTAAATAGACAGCGAGGAGCATAATTCATGAGAAGCTTCAAAGAGGGGTTTTTGCTTTGTTTTAATTTCTGTTAAAGGACTTTAACATGGAATGACATCTCTTAGAAAAGTGTACCTAGAGATTTAACTGAGAATTAATCTGATGGCTCTTGGTTTTTGACATGGATCTTTTTTTTTTTTTTTTTTTTTAAGCATCCTTGCATATCCAGCAGGATCTCTCCAAGGCTAACATGGGAAAATTATTACCTGCCTACAAATACAGTGGTCTAATGGCACTGTCTTAATGAGTATCACTCCATTAGTCAGCAGCAGTGACAGATCACTGATGGAAGTATTGAATATCATCGAGTCTAGTGCTAATCTTTGCAGAACTGCACAAAAAGTCCCTCCTTAGCCATTTTGTTTTTCCCTATTGACAACTGACTTTTGAGGTTTTAATCAGTTCTTTAATCCATTTAACATTTGTTTTTATTGATTATTCTGTAGTGCTATTTTTAATTGCAATACCACGTGGTGTTAAGTCAAATGGCTTGTGGAAGTCATTGCTGTTAACTTAATTAAATGATTAAATCAGGTTTTATTTAAAGACCTGTCTTCCAGAAAACACACTGACTGGTGTTAATTATTTTTGTTTTTCAGTTGTTTGTTGATGGATTCTTGTATCGACTTTTGCATCACTTTGCTTGGGACTGTTTTCTGGCTTTTAGACTTCTTAGTGCTAATGACTGCCCAGACAACCATTATGGCAACATGCAATTGCCTTAGCAGCACAGATGACTACACACTCTGCTTTTCTGCTCAGCTCTATTATTGTCTTTCTAATTCAATATGTAGGTAGTTTCAAAGTCCTCCAGGGGATTGGCCCAAAGTACTGATGAGGGAATTCTCTTGCCATAATAGCCTGTCCTACCAAAGCTTATTTTATTTTACTAGAATAATTGCATCCTGTTTTTAAAATTGTAGGAGTCTTGGGGCGGGTGGGAGTTGGGGGTGAGGAGCAGGGATTCTGAAGAACGAAGTGTCTCTGTTTAACTTTTAATCCTGTTTAATCAAAATAGGACTGCTTGTATTAACTTAATATAGGCCGTTTACCCAATGATGCACTGAACTGGGAAATAACTGACAATTGCTCCTTTGACTTAATGTCTTGCTACTCAAAAGAATATATCTAGTTATATAGATATAGATGCACAGATGCTACATTTAGAAGATTGCTTGTTAGTAGAGCCAGAATATTTGGTACATTTATCCAGGACACGCAATAATTTGTCTTGACTTTGAAAGCACTGCAATATTAGTAAAATGAACATGAAACTTTAAAAAAAAAAAAAAAAAAAAAAAAAAAAGCTTAGTGAATGATCAGAATACCATTAAGTTGTTGAATTGTGAACAGTTTGATAAATTTGATTTGGTAGATCTGAATAGAGAATACCATTCATGCATAAGTGGAATAATTTGGCTATATCCATGGAGTGCTGTAGGAAACGTAGTGAATTGAAGATGGTGATATTAGCAACAGTTGGAGATCACTGTAGGGTCTTAAATGTAGCTTTGTAAAAGTTGAAATGCAATGGTGCATTGCTAAAGCAAAAAACCCCAAGATTTTTAAATTATGGCATTTTGGGCAATCTTCTGTGTGGTTTTTTTTTTTGGTTTTTTTTTTGTAATGGCTGTTTTTACAAGACTGTTGCTAAGTGGGCATGATACTTTATTATTACAACTGTATTCAAGAAAACAGAAAAGTCACTTATAGTAACACGGTTCCATGTAAGATACAGGTAGCATGAAGTCAAAGGAACACTGATTAAATTCATGATTGTCAACTGTCCTCCCAGATAGGAGGAAAGTTGTTTTGTTGGTGCGGTGCACAGTCTTCCAGTCTTTTGAAAATAAAAATTAAGTCTCCTCTTCTAGTTCACTTGACAGGTGGGGGGAAGCCTTTGTTTTCCCTGTTTCTTTCTGCATGGGCTCTGTGCCCTTTCTGTCATAAGAAAGGATCAGTAACTTGGCCACTACTATACTTGATGTCTGGCCTTTTCACATCGTGTGAAAATGAATGCCTCAGCTAGTCTGAACCTCTTCTGAAAGAATGAGGAGTGCTTAAGGACAATCTGGTGCTTTCTTCCCTTTCTGCATCCCTGGGAGTCCTTGACTCTTCAAATGTAATCTTGGTTCCTGCAATAAACTTGGTTGTGTCCACCTGAAGTGCTAACAACTCTTCAGGAAAGGAACATTTTGGCTTTCAGGGGGGCAAAGCTCCAGTACTGAGGGTAAATTGATTTATATGTGACTTTGAAAAAAGAAAGAGAGAGAGAAAGTGAGTTGCTAGCCTTCCTAACTTTAAAAAAAATGAAAGTGTGCCTTGGCAGTGCAGTCAGGTCACAAATGCTGGAAGGAAAACAAAGTGTGTAATTTGTTTTAAATCTTGAGTTTTAAGGCCCGTTTTTACTAATTTTGTGTTTCTGGGATTTGTAATAGAACAGTGCTCAGAGAGGCAATAGTGCTTTCAGGTAGGGACTACTCAACACCGCCTGGTCACTTTTTAGATAAGTAGGCAAGCGGATTTGTTAAGCTTTTCATCCAGTGATTTGCTTTGAGATATTGAAAAGTGCCTCTGGGTGACTTTGTTATGAGGACTTGGTGTTTGAACAATGCATGATCAAACTATGGCTTTGCCATGACTTGGTGGTGGTATTGAAGTTAATGTCACCACACTCAATAGTAGGGAAGCATGAGGACCAGAAAGCCAGCAACAAGGTAGAATAGTCGATGTCAATAGGCCCGTGGGTACCTGAAGGAGGGCCATAAGGGCATTCATAGATGATGTGGTCAACCATCTGCGCTTGAGCACCGCAGCTGCCCCAAGAGTGCACGCCATGACTTGGTGATAACACTATATACCAATGACCTTACTAAAGAGAGAACTTCTGCCTAGGACTCAGGCCAGTCTCCCACCTTTTTCCTTCTCCAGTCCCTCCAGCTTTCCAGCAATAGAGATGTTGGGCAGGGCTCCCAGCTACCCTGCTGCTTTAAAGGGACTTTGTCAGTTCAAATGACAGTGTCTGAAATGGTTACACCTCCTGCCAATAAAACCAAAAACCTAAAATTGTAACTGAAACTCACTAGAGAAAATGACACCTCATGTGTGCTGAACAGCACTTTTTTTTTTTTTTTTTTTTTGTAGTGTCCATTCCATTCTTCTCTACAGCAGTCAGGGTTTTTTTCTCGTTTGTGTGGCTTTTTTTCTCTGCAAAAAAGAAACACATACTTTAAATAGGAAAATGTGATTGTGAAAGCACACAGATACGCAGGTGGCTTGTGGGCAGAATATCTGAAACTTCTTCTAACTTGTTTTCCTTTAACTGACTAGATTTCAAGTTGATGATACACAGGGTTACCATATTTCTAGTTTCAAAAAAGAGGACCTCTCAGGTGGGGGGTAATATGATTGAGGAGGCAGTGATATGCCCATGCCTTGCCCCTCACTCCTGACCTGCAGTCCCCTGGCATTGCCTGTTCCTGTGCTCCTGATCCACAGCCCTCCAGCCTTCCTGGTGCCCCTCACTGTGACTGCTGTGGCTCCTACCCTCCACCCCAGCCCTGCTGGTGCTCCTTGCTTCCAACCTGCTGCCCTGCCCCTGTGAGCACTGGCAGCAGCCAGCACCACATACTTCCCTGTTGGCCCTCCTCTGGCCCTTCACCTGCTGGAGGAGCAGGAGCCTCCCCCACCCTGCTGTAGCCCAGTGCCAGGGAAAACTTTGATGCTAAGCAGAGCAAAAGCCCAAATCCTGGAAATTTGTTGACATTTAAAAAAACCTGCCTGGATGGAGATGGGAGGACCCAACAAGAGGACATGTATGGGAAAACCCGGACGTATGGTAGCCCTATGGTAATACTTGCATTGCCCAGAGTGTGGGGTGCTGCATGGCACTTCAGTGCATGCCTGCCCAGCACTTCCTCCTGCTTCTGACAGGGGGGAGACACCAAGTCAAACTGCTCTGGAATTTTCCCCGCTCTGCCCACCTAAAAAGCAGGCAATCTCACTGTTACTCAGACCATTAAAAACCTTGGATGCAGACAGATTTTGGGGGGCGGGGGGGAGGGAGTGCAGGGAGCACTTAACTAGATGCAGCAGCACATTACTTTGAGCCAGCTCTGCAGTGTCTGTATTGATTGGGTGCTTCAGCGGAGTTTTTATCTAATAGCTGATTCAATCAGCTATTAGATAAAAGTACCAACAAAGCCCCACTAAAGCGCCTATTCTATATAGACGTTGGGAAAGCCGAATCCAGCTGCAATGTCTCTTCTGGTCATGCACTGGGCTTGATGCAGGACTTTTTGAAGTAAAACGCTGCTTTGCTTCTCTCCTCCTCCCCCCCCCCCTCAAAATCTGCAAGCAACCCTTGAGTGCTAATTGTCTGGAAAAAACTTCTTAACTGCAAAAATCTTCACTAATTTCCATGCACAGTCCTTTGTGTTTGAAATGCCTTTGTGATGAGATAAAAAGGGTCATTAGGGGCATGTTAAACCAGACATATGTTTGAAAAATAGGAGAGATTAACAGGGGTGGGCAATTATTTTGGGCTGAAGGCGGCTTACTGAGTTTTGGCAAGCCATCAAGGGCTGCGTGACAGGCAGCCAGGGGCAGATAAATATTAATTTTCTAAAATTTTTAGGGGCCCTGCGGGCTGGATAGAATGGCCTGGCAGGCTGCATCCAGCCCACAGGCTGCATTTTGCCCACCCCTGGATTAGGAGCTTCCTACCTGTCCTGTTTTCCCATCTCTAATGAAACAAAAACAGTAGAATTTTCTTTGTGTTCTTTCTTCAGTTTTGACTGTTGGGTCACTTCCAATGGATTCCTGTTATCCAACTACTGTATTTTATGTAAGATTAGGGTTTTTTTATCTTTTTTTTCCCCTATGCAACTAAATTAATACTGTTTCATTTATTAGCAAGAAACTGTTACCTGATCTAGGTGCAGTTACGTCTAGCTGTTAATAGTATTTTAAAATGTGGTCTTTTTGCGCAAGCTTCAGCCTGTGTGATCTATCCAAATAGTGATGCATCAGTACAACCTTCCTATTTTTTTTACCCCTCAAGAAATATTGCCTGCTTTTGGCAGAATCCTGTTAATGCGGTCAAGAGTTCTGGAATACATGCTAGGAATATATCTTTCATCCTTGTAGTCTATGGAGCTCCTTTGGTCAGCAGTAGTACTACTATAGTCAAAAGTCTGTAGGCAATTCTTTTGTATGCATTCCTGTTTCAGACATTGGTGTTTTGGGCAGCGGCAATTCATTTAAATGGCAAATAGGTATCTGAAATAGTTTTGCATCTAGCTACATTTAGGAGGAAAATGTGAATTTGAAATCTTCATGGCTTTTTATAAGTAATTGGGTTCCCCTTGGGTTTGCATTGGTATTTTGAAAAAGAATCAAAGTTTTGAAATTATTACTGTGCATAAAATTACATTCTGAAGAAACAAATATAGCCTCCATAGCAAGATACTCATTTGCTGTGCAAGTTAAGCCGTATTGCCTGTTAAGAACAAGCTTATCTTCAAAAACAGTACATGAATCTCTTAATTTTTTGTGTATGACTTGAACCATAGCATGATGTGTAGCTACTACAGTTTTGCTTGTAATGAGGAACTAGTAAACTCCTGGTTCCTATGGTGCTGAGAGTTGAGACTAATGCTACCTTGCCTTGTTTCCTGCTGTAAAATGAATACATCACTAACTGGGCTTAGGAAAGTTGCGTGACTGGAAGTGGTCTACAGCTATAAACATTCAAATCTATGATGGTAATGAGTATTTTTTAGAATCTGTTGATTAGTTTGCTTCCATTTTTGTGCGTCATTCTCATCAGTGGTATAGTTTCATTTCTATAGGAAAGTGACTGAGACATTAGTTCCTGAAAAAAATATGTATTCTGCAAGTTCAGCTTTCTGTGAACTGTGAAGTGTTTTATTTCCACTCTTCCATGCCATTACAAAGTATCTAGGGTTCACAGATAAAGCCCTGTCAAAGCCATAGGTATTTATGGAAGTAAATTGTGAAATAAAAAAACCATGCTCTTCCAATCTGAGCAATACATCAAGTAATTTTTCAAGTTCTTAAAACAAACAAACAAACAAAAACAAACCCCAAAACCCCCCCCAAAACCAAACCCTTTTGAACTGAATTTAAATAGTATTGTCTGATGTTTATAACTGGGGGGGGGGGGGGGTGGAGAGAAAATATGTAGGAAAAAATATCCCCCAACTTATTATGCTTGGAGTAGCATTTTGTCACAAATCCAACCTGACTTGATGACAGACCTCCAGAGAAGAATGCAGAGGAAGGCAAGTTTAAGGAAAGGTTTAGTACAGTATCTTTTAAAGTTTTGCTTGTAGGTGTAAGCAGATAATTAATTTGCTTTGGAAGAATAACTGTTAATTTAGTTTAATTTGAAATATGCATAGAGAGTGTGCATTATTTCTTCTTGGGAGAAGGTTGGGACAGGTGGAGCCCAGATTAGTCCATATAATGAAGAGAGGGATTTCATCAACTTTTGACCTCTCTTTGGGTGATGATAACAGAAGTCTTGCAGCTCCTGGATCCCTGCATATGTTTAACAGAGTGACCTGCTGAGCTGCAGGGATCTTCTACCTGCTTTTCACAGCAATTGGCTTTCTAAACTAAATATGCCTTTTCTTTTCTTGCATTGTAACAAGAATGCTGTGTAGAATATTATGTAGTTCCTTTTAGATACTAATAGGGTTTCATATGAAGAAAGGTCCAATGTTTAAACATACTCCAGAGAACTGCATTGGTAATGTTTTGTATCCTAACCTAAACACAGAGGGGCAAATCTTGAGTTGTGGGAAGCCAGTGGAGCCCTGGCAACTTTAAATTTATACCAACTGAGGTGTATGTGGTCTCCAAAAACTTGCTTCCCCAACCTTCTACCCCCTCCAAGTTCTAGAAGCAAAGTCTTTTTAGGTAAGGGTCGTGTTGAGAAGGGAGGAATGTACCACATGTAGGTTTCTACAAAGTCTTTTAAGATCCATAGATTGTCTAGGCAGTGGGTGGCAGGCAAGGTTCTTTGGGTAGATGTGATATCTTTTATTAGACGAGTAGTTGGAAAAAAGTTCTTTGCACGCTTTCCAGCACAAACACCCTTCTTCAGGCATAGGGATTCTCTGCTGTTCTGAGACTCCAAGAAGCTTAGTGGGACAGGATGTTGGTGAGAATGTAAATAGGTAGAAATCAGGAAAAGAAAAGGGAGGGGGTAAAATAGCCAAAGACAGTAAGGGAGACTCTACTGTAGTAGTTTTCCAAGGTAGAAGATAGGCTATCTGTGGAACAAGTAAATAGCTGGAAATGGGGAAGACAAAGGGGGGAGGGGGAGGCTGGGGGGGGAACAAAAGTGTAAGAGGTCAGGTCTGGAAGGTACCTACCTGGTGAATGAGATGTTAGGCAGGTGTGTCATAAATCCAGTGTTTATATTGGGTCCATGATTTTTTGTATCTAGATTTATGAAGTGAGGTGAGATTTTTTGTATCCAGATTTATGAAGGCTCGTCTATGAAGGTGTTTTCGAAGTTCCCTTTGAGGATTAGATCTGAGAGATTGGAGGGGGAGCAATTGTCCTGTGAGAAGTGTGCCCCCACAGGTAGTTGGGTATTCTTGTCTTTTGATAGATTTTTTGCTGTGCTGTTCATTCCTTTTCTACCCTTTGTCTTCCTAAGTTCCACCTATTTACTTTTTCACAGACATTCTCTTTTCTACCTTTGAAGACCTCCCTTACTTATCTTTGGTTTTTTTCCCCTCCTTGTTTCTCCCCTCCCCACTTCTCTACCCTTTTGTTTTCCTAATTTCCACCTATTTGTTTTCCTACTGACCTCCTGTCACATTTAGCTTCTTCCATTCTTTGGAGTCTCAGAACAGCAGAGACTCCCTATGCTTGAAGAAGAGTGATTGCGCCAAAAAACTTGTGAAGAACTTTTTTCCAGCTACTCAGTTGGTCTAATAAAAGATATGACATCTACCCAAAGAACTTTGCCTGCCTATGTCCTTAGACTGGCAAAGCTACAAACAAAAACCTAGGCAATAAATGAAAACCTAACATAAATTTGGAGCCAGTGGAGCACCAGCACCTTCCCACAATGCAAGATTTGCCTTCAAGTTAAAACACAAAACAATACCAGTGCAGTTCTCTGAAATACAGTTTGATAAATGAATGCAAACAATGAGAGAGGCTTTTGGAGTTAGTGTAGCTGCTGAAACATGCCAAGTTATATGGTGTTTAAGAGGTTTTGTAACCTTTTAAATGGCAGGCTTCTAGATATGTCAGAAAAGGCTGAAATTGGTCTGAAATTGCAGTAAAGCAGACTTTTTAGGTTGGATATTAAGAAGAGCTTGCTCACTCTGAGAGTGTTGAAACCGATTACGCAGAGGTTGTGGAACCTCCATCCTTGGAAGCTTTTAAGATCAGGTTAAATACTTGGCTGAGATTCAGATGGATCCTTAGGCAGGAAGTTAGTGTAGATGAGCTCCTGGATGACCCTGTGACCTGGATCTGGCCTGCAGGGCGTGGGTCAAGCATCCCACACTAATTTACTCACTTCATAGCCTCCCTAACATCTGATGACATCACAGCAGAAACGAATTTATGGAATTTACTAATCCTTGCTTTCTTAACTTTATATTAATGTGAATATATGTGATTTATACACTTGTGTAATAAAACAGTAGCTTTGGAGGTGTATAACACCTTTGTGTGTGCATATTATTCTGTAATGCAGCATTATAGTTTAAAATTGTAATTGCTCCATAAGTAGGAAAATACCAACAAAAAGAAGGATTGCACAACTAACTAAATAGTTGTGGGAGAATGATGCAGCTAGAATTTCTGGAAGTACTAAACTGAATCACTCATTTTTCTAAATAAATATACAAAGGGTGCTTTTTCCACTCTTCATGCCATCTCACTTGCTCATGATTGGATGTATAAACTCTGAGAGCAGTTAGTTACCCACAGTGCTTTGTTTTTGGAGTTCTCGAGCACAGAGTAAGAAGACTGGAGACTCCTTTTGGGTATACTTCAGTCTGCCCTCTCAGGTTGGGAAGGCCCACGTGGTCAGAGTCTGAGTAATTTAATGGGGAAATTTTAAATGGTGGGTATGAGGTCAGGAAGGATCCAAGAGATCTGGAGTGGGAGTGCTTCTTCATGGCAGCCATTGCTCCTCAAACTCAACCAAAGAGCTGAGCTGGTGATTGCAAGTCGAGGAACTTTTCTGGAGGTGACTCTTTGTGGAGAAACACAGATAAGTCTGGATTCTTTAGGTCTTCAATAGCACTTATACTTTGGCCTGCTGCATTTATCATGGGTATCTTCAAATTCCCTCTACAAGGGATTGTAGAACTCTGCAACATTTTTCCTACCTTTGGACATAAGCAGCTACCTTCAGAGTCCAGATATGGCACCCTAGTTATTGACAAAAACTAAAGTGGATGATTAACTCCTCTTGAACAAGGACATCAGCAGCGTACAATGCCAAATGGCATCAGCACTCTACTTTGAGCAGGGGTGACACCCACCATTCGGAGAAGCTGCTGGTGGTCATGGAATGTTGAGCTGTCTATGATGTGAGTTGGTAGAGTTGTTCTCATATGTTGAAGACTTGCAAAACAGCCCTAGACTAAACAAAATTGGACTTCTCCCCAAAGAATGAATTTAGCAGTTGGATGCTTGCATGCTTTCTATTATTATGGAGTTACTGTCTTGCTTTCTGTAATATAATATTGTGCTCTGGCACTTTGGCACTGATCAGGTTAACAAACTTATTGTGATAACAATCCCATCAGTTTTGTGTATGAGTTTTTCTGCTTGCATGCATGTTGGTGAGATGGCATTTGGCATACATGACTTGCAGCAGCTGCCTCATTGCAGGAAAGTTTGCTGTACTGTGCTGAATGTTGCCATGTATTCTCTTACTCCTTCTTGCTTTCATTTTCCTCTTTCACTAAACATTTCTTATTTTAAGGTGGAATCTTTGGCACCTGCCACTCCAACTTGTAATCAGGAAAGCCTTAGCCAGTCACCTCCTTTAACTCCTACTACAAGAAAGGTAATAAAAAAAAAACAAATCAAAAGCAGCCCGCAACAAAAATAACAGATGCATTTTAATTACCAGAGGATAGTGTTTTTTCTTTTTTCACTACTATACGAAATGCTTTAATGTGATCCTTAAGTGTATAGACATGAAAATACCGAGAATTTAGGGAGTTTACATTATCTCTGTATTTGGTACCAGTGTGACTGCTGTCATAACATGACAGAACCTTAATTCTAGTATCTATGTTCAAGGGGTAATAGAATAATTGCAGATGGTTTGATACAAAAAAAGCATAGGAATGGATAAAAGACTGGAAAACCAGGCCTTTATAGTGAAAGATTTGAGGAACCTTATCAAAGAGGAAACTTGCAGGATGACACATTTTTGGCTAGAAATAAACCGACTCTTTAACATGGAGGATAAATCATCCAAATTATTTAAGGTTTGTTATACGCTCTCAGTAGAGACCTTTAGGAAAACATCCAAACAAAACTTTGTTTAAACATGTTCTAGTTCAAGCACAGCTGTTAGAGTTGAAGTAGAAATGAATGAACTTGTGCTCTTGTTATGTGATTCTCTGTGGCCTCCTGTAATGTCTCTTCCAGCCTTAAAGAAAGGAAAGTAAGAGTAGTACAGAGGAAAAACAGCATTCATTCAGTCTGCCTTCCACTAGATTAACTCAGTTCATTTCTATTAGTCATATTCTGCTTCTAGTGGGAGGAAGAACATCATAACCCAGATTTTACTGCCTTCCTTGCCAAAGGTTTTATGTAGTTAAGGGTACAGATACCATAGTATGTTTTTATACTCCACTATAAAGGCAGACTGTCTATCTGTCTGTCTATCTGTCACTGTACATAGTGTGCCCACTCATCTATAGGAGATCAGGTAATAACTTGAGCCAAGGCCTACCTAGGATAGATAACGAGGACCAAAGCTGCAGCCTCAATGTATACACTGGTGTAACTTAAGCTATCGTACAGTTACTACTGTATTTTTGAGAAGCAAGTTTACATGGGGCAGAACATCTTACACTGTACATAGTGTGTGAGTGGGCACACTATGTACAGTGTAAGATACTCTGCCCCGTGTAAACTTGCTTCTCAAAAATACAGTAGTAATTGTATGATAACTTAAGTTACACCAGTGTGTGTGTTGAGGCTGCAGCTTTGGTTCTCTGTACCTATCCTAGGTAGGCCTTGGCTCAAGTTATCTGCTTTCCTGCTACCACCTGGCAAGATACTGTAACAGCATCGTATAGCTTGTTACTTAAGGAGAAACTGGTTGTTTGTCCAGATCCTGATGTAACTTAACTTTACAAAGTGTATGCAAAGAACAGGAATATAGACACGGATATAAACATGGCATGCATCCCTCATCCAGAGGAAACAAAAGCTGATACTGTGGGAGAATAGTTTCTTCCCTCCTTCCCCTTTGCTTAGCTAAGAGGGAAGGAAAAACTCAGGGAAAAGATTAGAACTTCAGTAGCTTGTATCGTTCCCTTTCAGGAGCAAAGTCTCTGTGGACTTTTATCTCCTTACGCTCCTGAATCTATCTACTTCTACCTGCTGTCTTTCAAAATGTGAAGATGATCTTTGTCCATGTATTTATTTAGTCTCCCCACTATTCTGTAGCAGAGGTCAGATTTCCTTTGCCACCTACTTGCATGCTGGGCTTTACACATACTGCAATGGAAGGGAAAACTTCACTCCCCTTTTCAGTCTTCCCACTACCAAGCTTATGATTCCCAATTAGTTGAGCAGCATACATTGTAGAATGCATGGAAATTATGACTTGCGTAAACTGTTCTTTTGTAGGTGCTGCATGCATAAAAGCCTTTCCCACATGATTTGCTCTAAGGATGAGCACTTGGTCAACATCTTGGGCACTCCACTGCAACCCTTACTGCATATCTTCTTCCCTGTCACCCACACACCCTGTAAAAACAAATGCACAGGTTCTTCAAATTTTTTATTACTTTAGGGTAACAGAGCACTGATCTGTCAATCTAGCCACCCATGAATAGAAAAACCTTGTAATTTAGCAGCAGGTTCCCAGATACTGTTCTTCTATGGTTCATTAACTTCTAGTTTTAGAAGTTGTTACTAACCAAGAAAAAGCTTATTTCAGAGGAAGCCTAGATCCGTCTCAGTATGAAACCATCCTGGCGTGAACCCAGATAGACGGTCCTTTTTCACACGATTGCAAATATTGAATCAACCTCCCTTCTAAGAGGCCAGATTGCTCCCCAAGGCTAGAGTCTAAACTTATCAGCTTCAGTAGCATAACACCATCTGGTGCTGCCTAAAGAAGGGGGCTGTGACCTCATTCCTGTACCTCTTCCCCACCACACCGCACCTTCCCTGCAGCAGCTCTAGCTCGAGCTCCAGCAGTTGGGAGGTCAATATAAAAGCACCAATAGATAGAAGAGGGAGCAGTAGCTGGAGGCTTTCTGTTGCAGGGGGGAGATGTTGCCTCCTATTTGCTTCCAAAAATCAGTATTTAAAAAGCCATTTGACATGCCAGTGGCAAAAAAAAAAAAAAGGATGCAATTTCCCCTTTCTCTCAACAGTGAACCTGTGGTTACTGCTCATTCCTGCTGTATGGTATGCCACCAACTATCAAGGTCCAGAACTGGCCACTTACACCTCTGATCAGCTTGAATGACTGTTTATCATAATACTTTTCAGTACCCAACACTTGGGGAATTTTATTTTAGTTTGTGTATGTGAGGAGGGTAGGAGGGGAAGAAATGTAGATCCGTGTGGCTCTTCCCAAATATTAAAGGTTTTCTAATGCATAAATGTCAGTCTTGCCTCTTGTGAAAACAGGTTTCACAGTGTGAATTTGTGGCGTGTTTTGTCTTTCTCTTTTGTTAGTCTTTCTCCTCTTCCCCCCCCCCCAATTGCACTCATGAGTTTTGTGCTCCAGGCAAATTGTCCTGCTCTTCTTGTGGAAAGCCACTATTCCACCAGATGGCAAGAGGAATATTTACTAGGTACTGTATAGCTCAGTGTGGATTCATATATTTGAGCTTCCCTCTTGAAGTTGGCCAGGCCACAGTGCTGGCTTGAAATGTTGACAGTAATTTGTGCTGTTGACTTGACTAGATCCTATACTGGGTGCAGATTGGAGCTCTAGGTGTGTTCTTGCAGCTAAACAAGTGAGTTGCCAAGATGTGAATGTGAGGGCCATCAGCCTAGCCACATCCATATTTCATATGATGGGGTGCAGTCTCTTTAGCAGGCTGTGGAGAGAAGTGAACTATTTTGCCACCATATAGGTATTTTGGCACCCAGAATCATTGAGGAATCTAGAGGACCCCCCAGCTGCAGTCTCACTACTGTATGGGTAACTTAAATGTTATTACTGCAAGTGATGTTAAGTCATCAGGATTTGGTGTCTGAACAATTGATTTCAGCTTTCTTAATGCATCTTTGTTCAAAATAGTGTGATATATTCATTCTACCCTTAAAATAAAATGTTTAATCTCTCAAAATCTGGCAGTGCAAATCTTATTCAGATTTTAAAGACAAGTTTACTTGCAAGTAGAGGCCAAGCAAGTGCAGAAAACTGGAGCTGCTGAAGTGGTGGCTTTTTAAGAGAAGTTGATCATGTGAAGAGCTTTGTAGCTGGTAGCTTTGTAATGAAGGTCTTAATGAAATCTTCAGTTCTAACCAGTGCTGTCCATAATGCATATAAATTTGTTGGTTGGAATTGTCCAATGGAAGTAGTGGCATTTGAGAAACATGTCAACGAATCCCTACAAAATACAGATTTCCAGTCAAAACTGACTTCTTTGCCTTCTGTTTTGACAGAAAACCAGCATGACTGCCAGGTGTCTTTTGCCATTTTAAATCTAAAATATCTGGGGCAGGGTGCATTTAACCAAATTCTGCCATCCATGTAGTCTAAAAGCAAAATTAACTGAAGAAAATGTTCAGCCAGTAAATAATTTAAGATCATGTTCTAGTGAAGCTAACTTTCTGAATTCAAGGTAAATATAGGAGTTAGTAGAAAAAAATCTTTAAAAGGTAGGCTTTGATTTGTTTTTCTTTTGAAGTTCATTAGTGTATATAGTAGGTGCATCTACACAAGGCACTTTACTGTGGGGTTGACTAATTAGCTCTGCAGTAAAGCATCACCATCTACATGTGCACCCTTATCAGGCTGGTATAAACTAATTAATTCCTCTGTAGGATAATACTGCCTGACACAAGTACTGTCCTACAGCCAAGTTATTTACTTTGCTGCATCGCATGTGTAGATGGTGCCCAGGGCTTGCTGAGGCATGAGGGTGCTACAGTACAGGGGTTGCTTGCCAGCTAGCCCTTCACTGTAGCACCCTTTTGCCCCAGCCAGCCTCTCTGCAGCACATTCCACTGGGGCAGAGCAGCTCCAGGCTGGCAGGCTGACCCCCAAGAGCCCCTGCCAGCCAGGGCTGTGCTGTCCCAGGTGCACGTGTAAATGCGCCCAGGAGCAATGAACTCCAGCACAAACTGTGCCAGAGTTTCTTTGCATCACATTAAGATCATGTGTACATATGCCCAGTATATTTCATCTGCACTGTGCTCTTCCTTGCAACTGGAGATGATTGCTATGGATAAGGATGCTTTAGGAAACTGATAGGATGAGTAATTTATTGATTTATCTATTAATAGCTGGACAAGTAGTATGTTCAGTAATGTCCCAGTTCCATATCAGTGGAAGACTAATAACCATACTTACCTGCCTGTCATCACTGTGGTATATGAGCATCTTAAGCCTCAGACAGACATTTAGTTTCTCTTGGGAGAGTTGCTGCTCTCCTAGGTGAAACCATGTAGATGCAGATATTTAGGTTTTTTCTGCCGTGGTAAAAATAGTACAGGAGAAAAATAATTCTGGAACAACCAGGGTTAAATCATTGCAAAGAGTTTCACCTGGGAGAGTTTAATATCTATACCTGCTGTGGCTTCTCACAGAAGAAAACAGCCCTTCTGTATCCTTTACCCTCCATCTCCCCTGTGCTCCCCTACCCTCCGGGGAGATGGTGTATCACTCACTGGACTCATATGTGTTCTGCTCCCTGCTGAAGCAGCAATCTGCTTTGTCATCATTGTACTGCAGGGAAACGCAGGTTGACACGGGGCAGTCTGGGTCAGCCAGTTGAGGCTGTCCTGGGCACTGCTACCATCTGTTGCCAGGTAGATTAAGTAGAGTACCCTGCAATGTATGCATAGGACACCCCTCCTCCCCCTCCCTTCCCTCCTGCAGGTACATAGTGTTAGCACTGCAAGCTCTCCATTCTTCAGGGCATGCTCATTCTGTTGTCTGTACACACATCTCTGGGTACGTTTCTCTACCAGAAGAACAAACCAGGGCAAGTTCTCCCAGGTGAACTTAATGTGTGTACACAGTCACAGATTGGCATTGGTGAATTTTAGGGCTAATATCAAAGAACTGAACACAGAACTTGTAGCTTCTCTCTAGAAATTTCTCTCTCCCACTGATGATATAGTATATATTTCCTCTGTGTCTTTTTTTCTTTTCCCCCCCCCCAGCAGTTTGTCCTTTTATTTCTTAATTGTAGGTTACCAATGCCAATGACCCCTGGTCAAACTGGAACGCTGGGAAATCTGGAAACTGGGACAGTGCAAACTCTGGTGACAGCTGGGCAACCAAACCTGAAAGTGCAGCTGGACAGAAAAACAGTGCTTCAAACAACTGGGAGGCAGCAGGAGCATTTGGTCACCCACAGGCTTATCAAGGTCCAGGTCAGCTAAATCTTCCCATAATTGGTCCATATTTACTTGCTCTTTGAGCAAATAAGGGAGTCGTGGGCATTTGTTAGGATTATCTGAGCAGTGATAATCTGAGGGAGGGAGCCACTAAGAACAGTGGTTGCTGTGAGGTACAATTGTGGTCCCTCAAAATATTTCCTTTTGAAAGTTTCAGTGGCATACAACAATCCATCTTTTCAGAATCTCCTGAAGAATTATCAGGTGAGAGTCATGATGATTAATCTCTGACACACTCTATTCACATGAATTTTGTTGACAATAGATGGTCTTAAATCTGGGTCTGCCTGGTTCTGTCATTAGGACTGGCCTGTGACTAAGTCTTCTAACCTTAAGAACTGGAGTGTTTCAGAGGACTTTCTAATCCTTGCAGCACTGAAGGTGGAGGTGAAGGGAAGGATTTGTATATGGGGTAGACTAACTTTACAGGGTGGGTTAAGTGCATCCTTACTGTAATACACTTACATTTTTAAAAACCTGTTACAAACATACCATGTTTATTTTGGTGGGGCTTTGACACATTCTGCATGCATAGCCAAAGTTGGGCTGAATTACTTCTCAATATCTTCTACTGCATTTTTTGTTTGTTTTCTCAAGAGTCTGCGAGCATGCTGGCTGAGAGGAGATCCTTTGGACTTGTACAGTAACTAATTTTTCTCTTTGCCCTCTTCAGCAGCTGCTGACGATGATGATTGGGATGATGACTGGGATGACCCCAAATCCACTTCACCACAGTATCTTGGTTATAAGGAATCTGAGCCTTCTGAGGCAGGGGGCCCTCAGCGTGGAAATACTCGGGGAGCTGCCATGAAACTACCACTTAACAAGTAATGATTAGCAAACTAGGAAAAAAACACTGTAAAGATTGGAGAGGAATTATGAAATTGCTGTATGTAATAGTCATATTGTAAAAGCCTGTACCCATTTCGTCATATCTGTCCTTCTACTCAAGTGTGCTGTGAAAACCTAATTAATTCTAGCTTTATTACTTAGGGAACTTATACAGTATCACCTCCCCCACATACACTCTACTCCCCTCTGAAAATAGGCTGTGCATCCAGTCCTGTTCTTCTAAATATTTTCTTTGGAACAGGAACATCCATATATGCACTTACGTAGTACCCTACAAATTTTATACCAGCATAACTGGTAGCAGAATCTGGCCTTACCTTTCTTTACCTTAGGTTGCATGTTAATATGCCCCTACAACTGTGTTCTTGTGTTTATGGCTTTAAATGTAGGAGGAAAATAAAAAAAAGTGTGTTGTAAGAATACACAAGTATTCCCCAAGACTTGGAAGAGAAGAAAATGATCAGAAACAGTCAACATGGGTTAACCAAGGGCAAGTCATGCCTGACCAACCTGATAGTTTTCTAAGATGAGATAACTGGTTCTGTGGATGTGATATACCTGGACTTTAGCGAGGCTTTTGATATGGTCTTTCACAGCATTTTTGCAAGCAAGCTAAGGAAGTATGGGTTGGATGAATGGACTGTAAAGTGGATAGAAAGCTGGCTGGATTGTTGGGTTCAATGGGTAGTGATCAATGGCTCAATGTCCTAGTTGTTAGCCAGTATTGGATGAAGTGCCCCAGGGTCAGTCCTGGGGCCGGTTTTGTTTAATACCCTCATTAACGATTTGGAAGACAGGATGGATTGCACCTTAAGCATGTTTGTGGATCACACCAAGCTGGGGTGTCAAGTATGTATGCTGGAGGGTAGGGCTAGGGTTCAAAGTGACCTAGACAAAATAGATGATTGGGCCAAAAGAAATCTAATGAAGTCCAACAAGGACAAGTGCAAAGTCCTGCACTTAGGATGGGAGAATCCCATGCACAGGCTTGGGACCAACTGGCTAAGCAGCAGCTCTCCAGAAAAGGCCCTGTGCATTACAGTAGACAATAAGCTGGGTGTGGGTCAACAGTGTGCCGGTTTGCCAAGAAGGCTGCTAGCGTACTGGGTTGCGTTAGCAGGAGTGTTGCAGACAGATTGAGGGAAGTGATTTATTTCGCTCTATCACTCTATTCAGCACTCGGTGAAGCCACATCTGGAGAACTGTCTAGTTTTGGACCCCCCCCCCACTACAGAAAGAATGTAAGCAAGAATGTGGAAGGGGCTGGGGCACATGACTTATGAGGAGAGGCTTTAGAAAGTGGGCTTATTTAGTCTGGAGAAGAGAAGACTGAGGGGGGATTTGATAACAGCCTTCAACTACCTGAAGGGTGATTCCAAAAAGGATGGATCTAGACTGTTCTCAGTGGTGGCAGATAACAGAACAAGGAGCTATGGTCTCAAGTTGCAACTAAGAGAGGTTAAGGTTGAATAGTAGGAAAACTGTTTTCACTAGAAGGATGGTGAAGCACTAGAACGGGTTACCTACAGAGATGGGTGAATCTCCACCCTTGGAGGTTTTTAAGGCCTGGCTTGACAAAACCTTGGCTGGAATGATTTAGTTGGGGATGGTTCTGCTTTGAGCAAGGGGCTGGACTAGATGACCTTCTGAAGTCCCTTCCAAACCTCATTTTCTATTTTTCTAAGTCCTGTCTTTTTAAGCAGTCTTTTAATTAATTTTTAGACTGAAAGATGTTAACATGATGCAGTTTTGAAAACCTATATGGTGCCAGGGATGAAGCTAAAAGGAAAAAAAACCATTTGAATTGTGGCCTTTCAGTTGTCACTCCTCTAAAGAAATGTATGTTGCATTACCCCAAACTGGGGGTAATGTCCTTTAACCAATTTTTGTTTGCTACAAGGAATTTTCTTTTCTTTTTTTTGTTTTTTAACTACTGTATTAGTTTTAAGGACTTTATCCTGATATTTATTTCCTTAGGAATAGTAGCAGGAATAAAGCCATCATAAATTTTGTATAATGCCATGTCTCTCTGAATGCTACATCTCTCTTCTCTTTAAATAACATAAAATTGTCTACTTATCTCCCAATGTGTACTGTCAAAGAAGCATATCAAATTTATTTGGAGAAACATCTAATTTTTACTCTCCAGCTTTTTAATAGCAATTGATGTGTATAGCAATTGATGTGACTGTGTATAGTCCAGACTTGTTTGGCAGTGCAGCAGAACCTCACAATAGCCACTTAACCGAGTACTAATGCCTGATTTGTTGTTGGTTGTGGTTGATGATCTAGTTTATTGTTTAGTTTTTGCTTTAAAACTCTCCAAAGCCTTATGTAAAGTAAAATCAGGAGATGTAGAAAATACTTGGATGGCAAACGCATGTCATGCTTATTTTATAGGCCTTTATACAAACTTTTGTATGTGCTAATTTCCATCGCTTTTGTTTGGTTAAGACAGAGGTTGGCAGCTGACAGCCCACAGAGCCATGGGACTTTGACAGTAAGGTGCTTTGTCCACACCATGGCCAGGTGGTGGAGAGAAGTGGTAGCAACCAGGTTATAACATCAGCCTGTCTTGGACCTGAGCTGGGTCATTCTGGCATGTTGCCAGAAAATGATGCTGACTGCTGGCTTAGGTTTGTAGTACATCTTGTCAAGACACAGCTGTTTTTGCAACTGAGCAGTGCATGTAGAGATATTGTCAATTATTTTAGTTTTTAATGTAAGAAAGACTAGCTCTTACATAGATAAGCAAAACTTTATAGAAAATTAGACCAAATAGCAACATGAACTCTCCTCAAGAACAAAGGGTACAAAGACTTCTGTTCACAGACTGGTAGTTTTAGGTAGGTGTGTTTGTACATGGTTGTTCAGATCAGAAAGCTCTGTGGGTTTGTTTGAGGACCAAACACTAGCTTCAAGTTAACCTATACAATTGCATTTCTTAAGTATTTGCCTCCCGAGCTAATATTAAAGTTGTGATTTATGTTTTATTTATTACTTTATTTTACTCAAGTGTAACCTGAGTGAGTATTTATTTAAAATCAGTCAGTAAGAGCACAAGACTTTTGATAACTAAGGCTACATACAAATGTTCAGTTTCTAAAGGGAGATGAGTGGTTTCTCCTGGTAGACAGCAGAAGTTTGCAGACTTTCAGGCTCTTTTTCCCAAAGCAAAAATGGTCTCTCTGGAAGAAAAATAACTCTGGAACAACCGGGATTAAGTTGGTCCTGGGAGAGTTTCTCCAGAGGATTGGTAGGAGTGGAGCTGAAGGAAAGGCTCCTGTGCCTTCCCAAGACTGGGGTCACCCCAGTCCTGAGAGAGCATGGGGCAGCTGCTCCCATCCATCCTGTAGACCTGGGGGGAAGGAAGGGGAATAGCAACTGCTAGCTGCTCCCTACTAATTTTTTCACCAGAGTCCCTTTTGTTGCACTGCTCCCTCTGCTCAGTTGCTGGAGACATGAGGCGCAGCCCCTTCCCCAAGGGGAGCAAGTGTCTGGTTTTGGGAAGGCGCTAAAGACTGTCTTGCTGCTGTCTTCCCCTCTTGGACTAGTCTGGGGAGGGAGGAGAAGAGCAGCCACATTGTTCCTTGTCTCTTCACTAAGCTGGATGCTGCCCTGTTTATGGTGGGTTTTGGGATTTTGCTTCCTCTGGTCTGCTCAGCCCTTGAAAACAGGGAAAGGGGTGGAGAAGGCTGCTTCTTCACCTTGTTCCCCAGAGCCTGGTCTGGGGCAGGTATTAGGAGTCTGTCTGCTGCTTCATTTTTTCCCTTCCCCCCTCTGTCATCCCCTTGGGACCAGGAATAGTGGAACAGGCACTGCTCTGTCTTCTCCAGACTGGGATCTCCCCAGTCTCAAGAAGGCATGGAAAACGGGGGGGTGCATAAGGCTGCAGACTGAGCATCTGTACTGCTCCCTCTCCTGAAAAGATTCTACCAAGAGAAATTTCTCCCAGTGGAAATCAATGTCTTCACACAGCCTAAGACCCAATCTAGTAACTGCTACCAAAACAGGTTTTCTTGCGAAAAGTCCTGTTTGTCAGAATGCTCCCTCTGTGTACTTTCCCTCTGTGCTCCAAGGGGGTGAGTGTACATTGAGAAATTGATTCTTCTTTAGGGGGGGAGGAAATACTTGCATGAATGTGGTACAGAATCAAACCCGTGGTTCCTACAGACAGTCTAATTTTATTTGCTTTTCCTCTTCAGAAAGTCTCAAGCGGTAAAACAGGATGTAGACTCATCTAGTAACAAATAGCATTACATTTTGTAATAATAAACAGGCTAGAACTGGATTAACATCTGTCATTGAGTTTGAGAAACTGTTTAGTTTATAATTGAGAGAATGTCAGTAGAATAGAAAATGGTCCTTACTGCTATATAAAGTCCTGCTTCAGTCCTGTAACTATTCTTATTACAGTGATATACTTTGTATTGTGAAAGGTAGAATCTATTTAGAATAACCAGCATTAAAACTCCTCTGATTTAGGGTGTTAAAATTGATTATAAGTCATACTTCACTTCTGTTGTTGCTCCATACAAACAGCAGCTGCTTGGCAGCATTTCAAGCAGGGGGCTAACTTTTGAGAGTCCAGTCATCTCATTGAATAGAGAGGAAATTGGACCTACCTGGTATATTTAAGATAAACTATGATTTAAGGACATAGGACTATCAGTCTTTTCTTTAAATTCTACTTGGATGAACTGTGTGTATCATGGTGTTCAGGACCACTAGATAAAATTAATATTGTAGCTCATAGTAACTTGTTTTTTTCTACTAATGATACCTGTGAATTCAAATGACTCTAGTTGACTGGTGATGAATGATGCAATAAAGAATCAGTTGTTACTAAATGTACCAGAGTCATGCTCATTCTGATTGGCTTTGCACATCAGACCAATTGTGAGGCTCAGACCATGAGACTGGCTTGCCTGAAGGTATGTCTTAAGGCATTCTGCACTTTTCATGAATTATGGGCTGGGCTGCTCAAGAGCTAAAACTCTCTCTCAAATAAAAATTAACAATCAAAGCACTCCATAACTAATGCAAATTTAATTTGGTGTAATTTTAAATTTTCTCAATCACTTTTCCTTAGCATATTAATGTTTGTTTTTCTTAGGTTTTTTTCAGGCAGGAAATACTGAATCTGTCAAAGGAGAGATTATGAAAAATGAAATTGGTTACTTTTTTATTTCTTTGACCAGATTCCCTGGATTTGCAAAACCTGGCATGGAACAATATCTGTTAGCAAAGCAGCTAGTGAAACCCAAAGAGAAAATTTCCATAATTGTAAGTTGTGTTCCTCATAACTTTTCTTTAGCTTCGTTGTCTTCTAAATATTTTTCAATTAATCCCAGCATGGAACTAAAAGCATAATTTGCTAATCTAATACCAGATATGTAGTAGATAGTGTGAGGGTGGTTGGGTAGGTTTGTGGGGGGTTTTGGTTTGGCATTTCTTTGTGTATATTTATGGGAATTGTGCAGTTAAGGCCTTGTTCCTGACAAATGCAGAGTATCTTTAACTCCAGTCAAGACTAGTGAGAGTCCAGGAGTGCCTTTTAGGATCAAACTTTTACATATAGAAATGTAGGCAGGCTAGCTATGCAGGAAGCATTAACACACTAGCAAGCACAGTTAAAGCAGTAAGGAATAAAAAGGCGTGAGCATGGGTCTGTTCTTGCCTGTGTCTACAGAGCCTCACTTCTACATGTAGTTCCACCAAATACAATGGGACTACATACATAAGGGTGTTCAAGATTTGGTCACTGTGTCAAAAAAAAATCACTTAACCATAATTAATGGACTAATATAGAGAGTTTCAAGTGGAAAAAATCATAGTGGGTAGCATTTTTTTAAAACAGGTAGATTTCTTAATTAGAATAGTAGATAATAAAGGAAAATTGCCTGTAACAAGAAAAATAACTTATGACAAATATTCAGGTTTTAAATGGCTCTCCTAAAAGGTATTTCAGTTACATTATGTACCCCTCATTAGTTCATCAATTAGAGGCAGTAGCCTGTGAAAGAATCTTAACAGTGCAGAGGCACAAAGCCCAGAGTGCCCCCTGCAAGCTTCTGTTAAATACCCTCAAATCTTGGTCCAATCCCTGGGAGTGGAGAGTGCCTAATGCCAGTCATTGGAATCACTTTAATACTTTGCTGTGCTGGACCTTAAACAAGGCCCTGATCTGGCATTAGTGTTCTGATTTAAGGTGCAAGTTCTCACTGAAGTCAACAGAAGACTTCCAAACAGATTAAGCTCATGGTCTGACCTTTCAAAAAAATTGAAATGTATAGCATGTAACTAAAAAGAAAAGAGAAAACCTTAGTTGCTTTCTTGTTTAATGATGGTCTGTCGTGGTATATGCCCATTTATAGTATTAATACTTATGATTTCTTGTAGGTTGGTGATTATGGCCCAATGTGGGTTTATCCTACCTCCTCATTTGACTGTGTGGTGGCAGATCCCAAAAAAGGTTCCAAAATGTATGGGTTGAAAAGCTACATTGAATATCAGCTCACGTGTACTGTAAGTATGTCTGACCTTGGTTCTTTACTGTGTATGCAAGTCGGTATGGGGCTGAGAGGGAAAAATCTATTTTAGGGAACACTCTTTTATTTTGGACATTGTCAGTGTTTTCATCATGGTAGACTAAATCTAATATTTAAACAATAAGTATTTTGGATTTCTTGCAAACATTTCCCTTGAGCTAGTTGGTGGCCCTAAAAGTTTCGATAAGACTAAAGTCTTTCTTTAAGGATATGTTAAGCAAGAATTCTTTGTTTTGTCTGTTTTACAGAACACAAATCGATCAGTCAACCACAGATATAAACACTTTGACTGGTTATACGAGCGTCTCCTAGTTAAATTTGGATTAGCCATTCCAATCCCATCTCTTCCAGACAAGCAAGTAACAGGTAAACAAGTTCCCAGCTGTGAAATGAGGGGGAAGGGGAGGAAACATTTGCACAATGGTGATCTTGAGCATCTATACACATGTTGGGGGTGGGAGGGCACTTTTAATTAGAACAATTCCAAGAGCTGCTCTAACTGGTGCCCAGAGCATCTCGTGCATCAGCGTCCTCACGCTTCAAAATGATGGCGAAGGCACTTTAGATAAAGTCCGTTCTCCCGTTTTGAAGTCCGGAGATGCTGATACAGGAGACACGGGAGCTGCAGCAATTACACGCAATCGGAGCAACTTCTGCACTTGTGTATTAGGCCCCCTTTGTTTTGTAGCGTCTTTGAAAAGGTGGCATAGCAGCATTGCTTTGAACACTGAAAATTCTTTTGGATGTGACTGACTAACGATAATCTGATTGGTGACATGTGTCACTATCAATCCAAAACTCAGTTTTGATCCTTTCCAGGCCAGAAGCATAAAAATCTTAAGTACTACAGAGAAAGTGTGCTCAATCCTAGTAGGAAAATTTCTTATGCAACAGTCCCTCAGACTGTCTTGGAAGTGACATAAGTTTTATTTTCATTTGATCAGACTGATCTATAACATAGAAGCTTTAAAAACTTGGAGCAGAAGGGGAAACCTGAAACTTGTCTGGGGGAACAGAGGAGCCCAGGCAGTGTGCTGTTAGTTCTCTCTTCAGAAGTTCCTGTTTTTCTGATGGCTTATTGTCACTTGTTTGTAAAAAGCCAAATAAAAGTGCATGCCATTTACAAGACATCCAGCACCTTGTTATAGTATCAGGTAATTTGATCAAACACTTTTGAAGCCTTTCTGTTGATTTCAAAGAACATTGGATTGAGTCCTTAGTGCTGTCATTTGTTCAGTTCATCACACTTTAAGTGTGTGTCTGCATTTTAATAGTGTTTTATGGCTAACAGTAATGTATTTTTTGAGCAAGTGTAGGGACTTGACCCAGGAGAAAAATCTATAATTTGTGTGTTCCGATTAAAACATTATGCAGCCATTAAGGCACCCACTCAAAAACAAAAGCACAAAAGCAGGCGTTTAGCCAACCATGTGGCCTGTTTGTACCACTGAAAATGCAACAGTGTCTGTGTGAAGAAAGTTGAGCATTGATACAAATGCTGGGATAAGTGCCGAGGAAACTGAAAAGTGAGGAAGTGATTTTGTTTTTTCCTTAGCTAGGCTCCTACTTAGAATTCTACCAGGGTTTGTTCTTAAACATGTGCACATGAACTAAAAATAAACTAGGAGACCTGATGGTGTGTCTCTAGATTTCCTTATAATTGGCTCCATAAAAGACTCAAAAGGGACTCTGGCATCTCCATCAATTCTTGTGTTTTGATTTTTGTTGTTGGTATTATGTGAGGGAGGGCTATTTTGCTTGATTTTATGGTAAGAAGGCGTGTTTGTTTCTTTCTTGGAGATGAAGTTAAATGAAACACTTGGAAAATGATAGACATCTTTCATCATGCTCAGGAGGCTTCTTTCAGAGGACTGCTGTGTAGAAAAATGGCTTTTATAGGCACTAGAGAGGAAACCCTGCTATTGGGCCAACTGATTACTGCTTTGCTCGGAAGAGAACATTAATAGGACTCATGTTGTTGCTGGCAACTGGGTGCTGAACCATGCACGTGCACAGGTTCCAAATACATTGCCATCCACGTTTCTTTACCATCTTTCAGAAGCTATTGAAATGTTAGTGCTGCTTGAGGGTAAAAACATTCTAATCATGAAACCTCTCTTTAAGTCTTCATGACTTCTAGTCAATTAGTAGCATGGACACTTCTCCTATTTCTTACTTGTGCATATAGTTATTTTACTTTGGGGTTTTTTTTTTAATATTGCTTGTTTTAGTTTTGTGTGGGTTCCCAGACTGCTACTACAGTAATTGTGGGGCGGGTGTACTTTAAAAAGAGTTCACTCCTTCAAAGTCTGCCTGCCATCTACACTTTTATGAGAACTGAAGAGGTTAATGTGCTGTCACAATGTATTATCTGTTTCAAATATATCCTGTTCATTATGTAGTGTTGGAGTCATCAGATTTGATAATGAAGAAAGCTTTTTTCCAATTTTGAACATAAGACCTTGCCTTTTAGTATTAACAAAAGAGGTCACTTTTAATACATAGTGATGGAAACAGTGTTTCTTATAAATAGCATTCCATCAATTTACCAGCTTTGAAACATAATAGTTTCAGTTTCTATAGTTACAAAAGCTGTCACTTAGCGACTATCAAACCCTCCTATCCCTGTATATTCCTTCTTTCTAGTGTATATCTTCCACTTAAAAATGTATTTTGGTAATGTTTCTTTTTGCCTCTGTCTTTCATTTTTAAACATGTCATTCACTTTTCAGAGTGATACAAAAATGATTTAATAAAAACGCTACCTGGTCATTATTTAAAACTAGTAATTTTACCTACTAGTACTTCATATCTCCTACTTTCTAAAGTTCATTAATTTCCTAAGATACAGCTGTTACATTAAGGTAACTTCGTCCATTTTATACTCCATCACATTCGGTAGAAGAGAGCCTCTCATTTTTAAAGATAATTGTGGATACTTCTAAAGTGGCAACACAGTAGTTATTATTCAGTTTATTGCAGGGCGTTTTGAAGAAGAATTTATCAAAATGCGCATGGAGAGGCTCCAGGCTTGGATGAGTAGGATGTGTCGTCATCCAGTTGTTTCAGAAAGCGAAGTTTTTCAGCAGTTCCTTAATTTTCGGGATGAGAAGGTAGAAAATACAATCAAAATATGGGGGGAACTGTTTATTGTGCATAATGGTAGATGGGGGCTAAATTTTGTATCCTGCTCATAAAATGTATTGATTTCTGTCTGCCCTCCAGTGGGCAGTAGTTGAGCTGTAAATTGCTATAGGTTTGGTAGATTTGGTTCATTGCTTTTACCTGGGATTAAGCTTGTCAGCTGAAATTTTATTGCCATCTGTCCTAAGTAGAAAGATGGTGGTGTCCCAATGTAGACTTGTTTGGAATTGGAAAATTAACAGTTCTTGTAACTATATTCTAGACTCTTCTTTTAACACAGCGTTTCTCTCCAACAAATAGGGCAGCCATATTTGTTGCAGAAGTCTTAGAACTGGTATCATTCTGGCAATCTCTTGATAGACAAACTGCAATTAACCCTATATAACTGGCACCCTTTTAAAAAACAAAACAAACAAAATTGAACGTATAAATGAGAAATAAAAGCTTAATGGAGTACATAAGTAAAATGTAATTTATCACAGTTGGTGAAAAGCTAAAACAGTTTTGCAGTTTGCATCCAAACTGGTCATTAATTTCTGGTGCCAAAGTCTGAATGGGCATTCTCGTGACTTTTGGCCTTTAACTTGCTAAAACTTTAGCTTGGAAATTGACTGATTTTTCTGCTGCTATTTCTATTTCTTAAAATGATCAGCTGGGAATTTTTTTTAACTTCATCATTTGACTCTCTTAACCAGTTTTATTATGGCAATTCACTGATATCAAATAGAAGTAATAAAACTGGAATGTAATTTTTAAAAGAAAAATACTAATATACATATGCAAATCATTTGACACAGTAATAAGAAAACTAATTTCTGTTTTGTATCTATTTGTTTATATTACACAAAGGGTTTTTTTAATTTTCAGGTTAGTACCATCTAGAAAATGAAGATCATATATTTACCATCTTGTAAAGTCCTGTCCTCATTAAAGTCACAGATTTACATTAGTGGGGTGATTTCATTCAGAGGTTTTTAGGATATGGGCCATTGCAAGTATACATATTCTAAGTATAGAATGCAATCAAGCTTCACTAGAGATACAAGGTTACACAAAATGCTTTGTCATGCATGCTTTTTTTTCTTTTCCCAAGGAATGGAAAACTGGAAAGAGGAAAGCAGAAAAAGATGAGATTGTAGGACTTATGGTATTCTCTACTATGGAACCAGAAGCTCCTGACTTGGACATGATAGAAATGTAAGGTGGTGTTCCCTTTTCTCAAATTGATATTGCATGTCAGCAGTGACACTGAAAAATTATTTTTATTTAATGAAAAGCTACTGAGATCTATATAAAATAAGTACCTATTGCATGTTGCTGGCATCAGAGAAAAACTTGTCACTTCACCTGAATGAGTTATGACAAAACTATTTTAGTTTGAAATAGCTGAAAATGATTAAGTGGAGGCCTTTCAGAATGTGTTAGAACTTGACACAAAGAGTGCAGACAGAAGTGACAATTATTGCCCAATCTGGCTACAGGAAGTGGTCTATAGCCATGACAAAACACAAGTGCACAGCTTCAGACAGCTTCAAAAATGACCAACTGGGTGAAAGTCTGAACCCTTATTGCATGAGGGGTCAGATGAAGACATTTCAAAACAGCATCTTCTGTCTATGATGCCTGCTAGCCTGTTGCTGTTTTCAGAGGTAGGAAAGGAAGTGGAGGGAGTTTGGTGTGGGAGTTTTTCAGCCAAAGGGTGGGGTGGGTGAATTGGAAGCCCCCGTACTCCTAAGGTGGGGGGCTCCAGTTCACCCATCCCACTCCAGCGTGGGCTGGGGAATGCCTAGAATGAGCTCACTCTACTCCCTTTCCCTCTTCCCATTCTGAAAACTTCGCAGCCTCACAAGGAGAAAGTGGTGTTGCTAGGAAAAGACTGAATGCAGGCTAGCAGCCAGCAGCTAGATTCCTCTCCCCGCTGGAACCAACAGTGAACTTCTGTTTGGTCCGGGGTATCGTTGCAAGTTGGAACAGTTCCTGCAAAGCATTCTCAGCTACAGCTGGGAGCTATACATCCCGTCTGCAGAGGATGGTGCATAGAGATCTGTCTCTTGCAGCGACCTTGAATTGGAGTTGTTGGGCATTGACAGAGTAGTGGAGATAAAGCCTGCCAATATTATATTTTAAATAAAATATATTCTTCAATATGCCAATACAGAATCATTCCAAAGTTGGTTTGTTCTTTTTGATCATGTCAAAGATGACAAATAATCCTGTGCAGAAATCATTTGAAAAAGTATGTCACGATAGAAAAATTGGGCTTAATTCAAGCTGTGAGTCATCCTAAAGGGCGGGGCCAACACTAGATTTTTTACAAATGAAGAAAGACTGATCCTAGATTATCTATTTTTAAAAAATCATTAAAATGTTAGTAACTAACAATGAATACTGCACACACACTGCACTTTTTCTGTGCGTCACTGGTATTTCTTGTCCTTAACACATTATAGGTTGATTAACCAGATTTGCTTCCCAGTTCTTTCTTTTAAAACAATATGCCAATTAAAAAGAAGGAATAATATGGAATGGGTGACTTTTTCCACATGCTACTACATTCTGGAGAACATGAGGGTTTTCCATGATATTTTCTAGAATTGATAAACGTATGTGAATTAATTGATGTGACTGTGGCTAGGAGTAGACATTTCAGTTGTCCTAGGCCAGTTGTGCTTGTTTGTCCCAGAACAAAAATATCCTGGGATTGGCATGTACACACATCACCCTTCTAATCAGGAGTTAGTGAGTGTCTGAATGAACTGCCACTTTTTTGCCATCGATTCAATCCTGGCATAGCCATTTTGTAATGCCCCTAGATAAACTGTTAGTACTCATAAGTCTTTAGGATTTATCCTGAGACAACAGACATGGATATCAGAACAATCATACTTTGTCCTGTGATAAAATGAGATAAATGCAATGTCTATTCGTAGCCTGCATGAGAGGTTTTTATAATAGCACTAGTGTACTGCATCCATATTTGGATGAGGCCTATTCTTGAGCATTTAGTGCAGGGGTGGGCAAAATATGGCCCACAGGCCAGATCCAGCCTGCCAGGCCATTCAGTCCGGCCCGTGGGGCCCCTAAAAAAATTTTAAAATGAATACTCCATCTGCCCCTGGCTCCTGTCAGGGGCAGTAGGACCCAAAGGAAGCCACGGCATAACCCTGCAACAACGAGGCCCACCTGCCTTGCCCCAGCCCCTGAGCCAGAAGTCCCTGTCTAGTAGAGGCTTCTGGCCTGGGACTGTGGGGCAGTTAGTGGCTGCGCCAGTGTGGGAAATTCAGGTAAGAGCAAGGAGACAAGGAGGTAGGGGAGGACTGCAGGTGATTGCCCCAGTCTTTGGGGCTGGGCCAGCTCCTGCTGAGTCCTGTGGTCCAGACAGGCAGCTGGGAGCGAGTGGACGCATGGGAGCCAGCAACAGCCAGGAATCTTTCACCCAGTCAGGCGAGCACAGAGTGCATAGGGTCAGGGCTGCACGCACTGGTCCCCACCTGACCGTGGGGCTAGGGTGGGGGCCTGGGAGCGGGGAGAAGCCAGTGTTGGTGTCCTGGGGCCAGCATCTGCGGGGCCCAAAGTGAGGCAGCTCCCCTCTCTCCCTGTTGGCACAGTACAGCCTGGCTCCATAGACCCCAGCCGGCTGCAGCCCAGGCTTCTGTCACCCTGCTCTGGGCTCCGCCGGTGCTGGGCCCAGGGCCACCACCAGGCTGTTGCTGGCTCCCATGCACTTGCTGGCTCCCAGGCACCGCCCCCCCCCGAGCAGAAAAGCGGCCGTGGGCCTGATCCAGCTCCTGGCACAGTCTCTCTGGGAACGAGTTGCTGGTGGGTCGCTGGGTCCCTGCGGATAAGGGGGTGCCCCCAGGTGATGGTGCCTGCCGGGGCCACCTGTGGCAGGGCCATTGTCACCTCAAGCCTCAGGTGCATGATGTAACTTCCGCGCCACCTCCCTGCACTCCCTGGGCCACATCCCCCCTGCCTGTGCTGCCCACAGCAGCTCTGGGTGCCCCCCGGGCTTAACAGGCCCTTTCCCAGAGACCCCCCAGCCTCCTGGTGGTGGCAGGAGTTGCTCAACTGCAAACGCGGCTGTGAAGTTTCAGCAACGAGGG
>NW_005842033.1:446330-490364 GCF_000455745.1 Alligator sinensis | reverse complement strand
GCAGTGCCAAGTCAGGGGGAGAAGGCCTGGGCCCTACAAACCAGGGGCCTGGTGGCCCACTGGCAGCTTACCCCTTTGCCCCGGGATGGGCAGGGAAGCTCTGCCAGGAGCAGGATTAGCCCCGTGGATGCTTTTGTGTTCCAGTGGCTTCTGCTGCTGCCAGGAAACCAGGGGCCATCTAGGAAGGGTCTGGCTGGTCTGGGGGACAGTGTCGGGGGGGGGCAGAAGCCACTGTGGGCAGCACAAGCTGGTGTGAGCTCTCATGGGGCACTGGAAGTCCAGGGAGGCTTCCCCAAAGTTGGGTGCAAGTGGCTGCACCAGCATGCTCAGGCTCTGGGCTATTGCAGAGCAGGGGCGGATGCTGACTGGCTTAGTGGGGAGTGTGCAAGGTGCTCCCATGCACTCCCCACATACCCTCAAACCCTGCCCGCATTCCCCACAGCCACACCCTCCTCCACACACAATCACACATCCCACAAATACCCCATACACACGCATCCACTGGTCTCCACAAACCCTACATTTACCCACCTACCCATACCTCAACATTTTTAGACTTGGTGTCCCTCCATAACTCTAGTTCTTGAAATTGGGTGGCAATCAATTCCTAACTGATTTATTAGAATCTTTACTTCCTTATGTAGGGACTGGGCAGTGGGGGCAGAAAAACAGCCAGGCAGGAACTAAGCCTGAGCTTGCACTTATCTCTTCACACCTTACTTATCACCCCACACCTTGAGGCACCCTTCAGAGATCTCTCAGCACCTGTGGGTGCAAAGCAGAGTCATGCAAAGATGGCCCAAACTAGGTATGGATACTGTACCTCTAGAACCAGAAGCTGTAAACCTGTGTTTGCATGGGACACGGCATGAGCAATTAGCTCTGTTTCTTGGTATTTTGCATGACAATAGGATCTTGGCCTCTTAGGAGTTTTCTCGGCTTTTGTTACAGAAAATTCTTCCTTTTTTTTTTTTCCACCCCTCCCTACGTTAAAATCAGTAAACCCAAGCATTGCTTTCAGTACTCCAAACAAAGACCTATGATCTAACCTCAGCTATTTCTATTTCCAT
Organism: Alligator sinensis; assembly: GCF_000455745.1. NCBI lineage: Eukaryota > Metazoa > Chordata > Crocodylia > Alligatoridae > Alligator > Alligator sinensis. The sequence continues at coordinate 489,294 of NW_005842033.1, read as the reverse complement.
TTTGAATTCTAGCCTCAGCTATTTCTCTGACGGATACACTGCCTTGACCAAATTGCTTCGTTTTACTGATAGTTGGAGATTGAGATGATGCACACTTCATAGTGATTTTTGGGGATACTAGATGCAATGTGATATAGTTGGGAGAACTTGAAATAAGTTGTATTTGGACGTGTCTATCAGTGTTCTATAAAATACTCAGTGTATTAGTGTTTGCAGTGCTGTACAAGTGGTATGTATTGGTAGTAAAAAAGAAACGTTTAAATTGAGAAACAGGCAGAAATGAGATTCAAGTTGTATATTCTCTCTGAAGAGCTGGTCTAGTTTTGACATTTTCTTATCAAATTTGCTGCCTGTAAGCTAGTTTTTATATGTAGGATACAGCTGTTATTTTTGTGTGTATTGTCATTTTAAGAAATTGGACTATATCTGCAATTCTAATTTTTAGGCAAGGTTCTTCGAGTAGATGTGATATCTTTTATTAGACCAATTGAGTAGTTGGAAAAAAGTTCTTGGCAAGCTTTCGGGCACAATCACCCTTCTTCAGGCATAAGGGAGTCTTTTGTTCTGAGACTCCAAGGAATGAGAGATGCTAAAAGTATGACAGGATATCAGTGAGAATGTAAATGGGTAGAAGTTTGGAAAACAAAATGTACAGCAGGGAAGGGAGTGGGCAAAAAGCAAGGGGCGGAAAAAAGCTAAAGGGAGTCAAGGAGACTCTAGAGTAATAGTAATTGAAGGTAGAAAAGAGGTTGTCTGTGGAAAAGGAAATAGCTGGAAATTAGGAAGACAAAGGGCAGAAACCTTGCTAACCTCATTACCAGAAGCATACTCCCTATGATCCAAACCACACCTAATGGATCCAGTCCATGCTGGGACAAGAAATACAAAACCTGCCAATACATCTTCACCACCCCCACAATAACTACATCCCACAACAGAACCATCACCATTCCTGGATCTTGCACCTGCACCTCCAGAAATGTTATACATCTCATCCAGTGCATCAAATGCCCTGATGGAAAATATGTAGGAGAAACCAAACAACTGCTTAGCAGAATGAATGCACACTGAAAATCTATTGGAGACAAGAGTACTCAACTACCTGTGGGGGCACATTTCTCACAAGACAATCGCTCCCTCTCCGATCTCTCAGTTCTGATCCTCAAAGGGAACTTACAAAACACCTTTCGTAGACTAGCCTACGAATTTCACTTCGTAAATCTACCAGATACAAAAATCATGGACTCAATATAGACATTTGATTTATGACCCACTACAGCCTGCCTGGTATGATTCATGAGGTACCTGCCTGACCTGACCTCATATACTTTTCTCTTCCTGCCCCCACTTTCCTTTCCTCCCCTCCCCTCCCCTCCTTTTCTACCCTTTGTCTTCCCAATTTCCAGCTATTTCCTTTTTCACAACTGACGGCCTCTTTTATTCCTTCAATTACTACCACTGTAGAGTCTTCCTGACTCACCTTTTGGCTTTTTTTTCTCCCCTGCTTCCCTCCCCCCTCCCCTATTTCCCTGCTTTACCTTTTGTCTTCCGAATTTCTACCTATTTACCTTCTCATTGGCATCCTATCACACTTTTAGCTTCTCTCATTCCTTGGAGTCTTAGAACAGCAGAGACTCCCCATGCCATGGAACTTTTTTCCAAGTACTCAGTTGGTCTAATAAAAGATATCGCATCTACCCAAAGAACCTTGCCTGCCTATGTCCTTAGACGAACACAGCTACAACCAAAAACCCAGCATTCTAATTTTGATTTATGATTAACTTTTTAAAAAGAAAAAAAAATGCATAATTAGTACTCAGAGGGTTCCTCTTTTATGAAACTTAAAACACATGGCATCAGAGAATAGCATTCTTTTCTAACAAAATATTGTTGTCAAAGAGATAATGCCATGCATTAGCTTCTTAAATCTTTTGTTACCTGTTCTAGGGTGTATTTACACATGCAGTCTAATGTGACTGGATATACAACAGCTCAATTTGAGCCGGAGTAAACTAATCCCGATGTCATCATCTACACATGTTTAAGCATAGTAATTTACCGTGCTGTTGGGTACCACTTGTATCTGACTGGACTGTCTGGCAGCGCAGTAAATTTAGTCTATGGCACCTTAATTGTATGTGTAGATGGTGACATTTTACTGCACTGCAAATTAGTCTGCACGGTAAAGCGTCTTGTGTAGACATACCCTTAATGTAGCAAGTATGCTAGTCTAATTTCAGACATTTGTCAGAGGAAGGAAAGTAGCAGGATTTTACAGTGTGAAGGATTGGGTGAGCACCTGGATTGAAATTCTGGACCTATTCATATCAATGGAGGCTGGATTTTTCCCCCTCCAGTTTTTTTCTGTGAAGTTTTACTTGTAGCTAAGCATTGTAAAACTAAGAAATTGGGCATTTGTTTAAAAAAATGAGATGGAGAATTACTAAATCCTGACTGTAGTAAACTTGAACCACTCTTTGTCTATAATAGAAGTGTATTTATACTTCTCAGAGAACAGAAATGTGATGCAGTTGGTAGGTTCACCAAATCCATGGATGATGGAGTTAAAGAGTTGCTGACGGTGGGACAAGAACACTGGAAGCGTTGTACAGGACGTGAGTGTTACTTGGAAATTCTACAAATTTAGATTCGCCTTCCTTTGCAGGAAGAGGGTTTTTTTCTGTTTGTATATCAAATAAGCACATTTTAAGTTTACAGAGTCTGAGAGAATTCTAACCTATACTGAAACATTATTTAGTTAAGTATTCAGTGCCCCAAAAGGCCAACAGCTTTCTTACCCCAACTCAGAAAGTAATTGGTCTTCATCCACCAATATCTTTTATATTATTCTGAACTACCAACCAGAGTCATTGCTGGACGATCTGTCTCAATTGCATTTGTCTTTCAACCAGGTTTTGGCAATATAAGCAAAGAAAAAAAAATGTTGATCAAGTCTGTAGATGGACACTTTACTAATCACAGATCAAGATGCTTGTGTACCAGTTAAACTGATTTAAAGCTGAAATAAGGAGCCAAGACTAAAGTCTTGATCCTTATTTATGCCTTACCCCAATTGTGTTATGTTTCTTGTCCAGGTTCACTCTCCACAGATAACTTGGGGTGCAAAATTTCATGCCAGTCCTTTGTCTCTACTTGGGCCTTACATTTCTAGCACACAGGAATTTCTAGCATCAAGAATTCTGGTCACTCAAAGTTTGGCTAAAAAGAAACATTGCCACAGCTCAGCACTGTAATGAGGATCTCCTAGTGCAGGCTGCATTGCCCACCTACCTTATACCAAAGACCTATCAGCCAAGAATAAACCTCCCTGTATTTTTAAATTATTATCTAACTTTATTGGCTTTCCACTCCCACAGGGCATTTGGTACCCAACCTATTGATCCAAATATGGAGTGTTAGTCGGTTACTATTTCAACTTAATCTAATAACTCTTCACTTTTAGGCAGGAAAACCCCTCTGATCTAAATGCCTGCAAGTTCAGTCTCTGTAGTTGTGATTGCGTGGGACTTTCATACCCATACATAAGCAAGAATCACTCCATTTAAAAAAAAACAACACCTTTCTGTCCTGTCCTTACTGTTATTAAAACAGCCTCTCAAATATGCCTCTTCACCTCTTACATAAAAGAGGGGGACACCATCCCTTTGCCAGTAAGATTGAAAAGGTCTAAGCCTAAATAAGATGCTTTATCTCACATCTTAGGGTCATTTTGCATCTTTCTCTTTGTTTTGATTGATCATAACATAGAATAATACAGATTCTTCCAAAAAGTCCATAAAGGTTAACTATATGGACATCTTGTCCATGAGCAATATTTGAGGAAGTTGGGTTGAAGTTAAACTTAATCACTATCTGTTCATACTGGGAGTTCATATCAGTAATTTAAGGTCAGATACATTACACAGATGTTGCACCATTCCCCAAAACAAGTGGCTGAGGCTAAAATCGAAAAAAAATCCAAATATTTGGACATATGCAAATAAATTTGCCTGCGGTGACACCATGCAGTAATAATGCAATTAAGATTAAGGCATTTTGTATGCTTGTAGTGTAATTTAGTGCAGATTTGCTCTTGGAGATTTTGAGTACCACAGGAATTGGGAGTTTCTTTTCATGTATTTTCTGAGCTCTGTTTGCGTGTGTTTGATGTATTGACTTTCATAATATTTGACAGTGATTAAAAATGCTGGAAATATAAGTGAAAGAAGGAACAAGAAATTTTCTGTATTGAAGCTGCCCCTGAGGTTACAGTGCTAAATTAAGAGAAGATATGTTTGAATTAATGGGATACAGCAGAGGCATAGTGTCTGACATAGTATCCATCACATAAGAAATACCAATCACTATAAATAAAACCCAAACCAGAATGCATTAAATAAATAATTTGTTGGCAAGGACTTTACCAAAGAAGTTAACTTGAGGATGCTAAGAGACCCATTGTGTGATGGCAGAAGACAAGGCTTCTTCCCAGGACTGCCTGCAAATTACCAAAGCAACCACTTGGTTTCTCTTCTGCCCAGACAATACATTCCCCAAGTGCAGATGTTTAAAAATGAAAAACAAATCCACTTCTGTCCTCTTTGCAATTATTTGTAAAAAATACTTCAAGTGTGTGGGTCTAGCACATGAATTATGTGTACAGTTCAAAACTTAATTTCCACAATAAACCTCAGCTTTTAACTTGATTGTAAGGAGGTAATTTCTGCATGAATATTTGATGAGCTTTATATACTGTCACCAAACTGTATAATCAGATACAAGCACACTTTATTTGCCTCATAGCTTGTTTTCCCAGAATATTTTGATTATTTTCTACTTTCAGAGTTTAAATGTAAAAACCCTGATGGGGCTAGGGTGATTAAAAGCTTTAAAAAATTATGGAAATGTGCAATACAGACATTAGTCCAAGACACGATAGACACAAATATTTTTTTTCTTTACATACGTGTGTGTGTGTGTTTTTGTGTGCACACTTGTGCACAGATGTATGCACGTCGTCATATACAATTGCTACATTTTAAAGTATAATTGCATATGTACAACATGATTTAAGGTTATCTTGACTTTTTAATTGATTGTATTTAGGTCTGGATGTGCACTACTACTGTTAGTGGATAGACCTGAAACGTTTCTAAACTAACTAAAAACTCAGCAAGATAAAAATATTAAAATAGTTACCATTTTAGTTTGGTAGCTGAAACCAGCCTAAATAATCATAAATTTGCAGATGGCAGATGCTAAAAGATTTTTTTCCCCCAAAATGTTTGATTTGAATGGTTATCATGTAATGGGAATGTTACACTTATGCTGAAGCTTAGAGCAGCTTTTATTTATTTACTTTTTTCCCTTTGTTCAGCATTACCTAAGGAATATCAGAAGATAGGAAAAGCCTTGCAGAGCCTGGCACTGGTTTTCAGCACCAGTGGCTATCAAGGTATTTTTACCTTTATTTGCACTTTGCTTTGGTGTTATAAAATGTTTAAAGAACTCTTAAATATAGAAAAGACTATTATTTATTATCATTTTGGGCTCTTAATTAAAAAGACATTTTAAACCTTTCGGTTAATTTCTGAGAGTACCTATCCCTCATTTCAAACGGTGCATTATGTAATGTAAAGCATGGAAACGAGACTTCAAACTGATATATTTTTAATTACTTTTTTTCAGTGTGAAGTATTTTATGGCAGAAGTCTGATTTAATATTAATATATAACCTGGTTATTGACCTTATAGCCTATTGGAGCATTTCTGGGATGACCCATACTTTTATGGCACATTAAAAGTGAATGGATGTAAAAACCTGTCCTGTCAGAAAAATGCAGTGACATTTTTAAAACGTTGTTAATTACCGATCCCTGTTTCCCTGATTTCAGGATATTATTTTAAGAGCCCTATCTAGCTATCTGTAAATGGAATTTGTCATGTCTAAGCATGGGAATGAGAAAGAAGGGAATATGCATGAAAGAATTAATTGGAAACAGTTTTCTTTTTGTGGGTTTTCGTAGTTTATCCTGAAAAGTCAGTATTTGAGACCAAATTAAATTTCATTTTACTGTGTTTCTAATAGGCTGGCTATCATGGTCAAGATTTACTTGTTTATGCATACATTGATTATCATCTTAAAGACATCAGTAGTAAAATCTCTGTATTTTTAATATACCCCTATTGGAACGTTAGCACAGTGCTGTATCACCCACTTTTCAAGGGAGCTGAACAGGATTATTGGCCGCTAACTTTTCTAGTGTTTTCTTAAGCAAAGATTTATAGAAAAGATTAATCAGTATGGCAAAAGACCTGTTTGTTCCTTGTTTGTTTGTTTTTATTTTTCCCTGAATCCTTAAATCAATGCTGAAAATTTTTTTTAAGACTTCATCTCAAAATGAACCTGAATGTTTTAATACCGTGAACGTTTTCCCACTGAACTTCTTTTCAAAGAATTTCTGTTCTTTTTTTCTCCATTCTTTTTATTGACTGATGTTTCATACTTGCTGAATTGTTAGTAATATTATTCCAGCTGGGATTTATAATTTGCTTGCAGCTAATTGGTCCCTTGCATTGTATCTTCCTATAAGCTTGTGTGGTAGCTTTTTTTTTTTTCTGTATTGATGTTCCCATGGTTTAGGTTTTTTCTTTGTGTATCATACTTTTAAATAAGTAACAATCATACTTCTTAAGAGATCTGTCTAAAAACCTGGAATTTGGTATGAGATCCAAGAAGAGAAAAATTACAATGCAGCCTTGGGCTGTGTATAGGGTTAGAAGCATACAAATCCTTTTTGGACCCAAACAAAGCCAGTAGCAAGAATTCTTGGGAAGGGACTGACATTTGACTTCGGTAACTATATCATGTATATTCTTTTACCAGGGTAATTTGAAAACAATGTGGCTTAGAAAGCTAGGATGCAAACTTGCAGATCAGCCTTATGAAGGAAACCTGCAATTTGATTTCCAACATCTTCAAATGGTATGAAAAATAGACCATGGTAAATAGCAACTAGGCAGAGCTATCCCCCTTTGTTCTCCTAGTTGGACATGGTTGCACCCTAGTATCTTGCTAAAAGAAATAGCTTCCTTCTAGTGGAGATCCTGTGTCCTTGCTCCCATATATTTCACTTGTAAATACACTTAGCATAATAGACTTTTTTTTTTAATTAAGAAATATGAGATTCTCTGCTTCACAGCCTGGTTCCCAGAAAAAGAGAAAAGTTACTTAAAGCAGTCAACATGCACAACTTCATCACTACAGGTTGTGGTGCTTTGCCCACTGTTAGCAGCCACCATATGAGATCAAGTTATGGAGCTGGCCCTGCAGAAGAATCAAGACAGACACATGAATGGATATAAAGCCACCGCCTGCAAATGTATTCACTTTCTAATATTAGAAAGAGGGTGTTGACTCCTCCTTGGTGTGGTTTTGCCTCCTTCCCTCCCTAACAACCAAGCTTTAATTGGAGCTTAGTGTGGGGTTAAATGGCTTCTGACCATGCAATTAAAGGATAATGATTGCATTGCCCTACCACTCAATACATGATTTGGCTCACTGTTGACTAAAGATAAGGGAAAACTTGGTAGAGAACTCAATTTAAACATGTGCATCTCGATCCACAGGTGCATCTCGAGTAGAGCCAGGGAGGTGATCCTCCCCCTCTATGCGACGCTGGTCAGGCCGCAGCTGGAGTACTGTGTCCAGTTCTGTGCGCCCCATTTCAGGAGGGATGTGGACAACATGGAGAGGGTCCAGAGGAGGGCCACCCGCATGATCCGGGGACAACAGGGCAGACCCTACAGTGAGAGACTGCGGGACCTGAACCTATTCAGCCTCCACAAGAGAAGGCTGAGGGGGGGACCTGGTGACCATCTATAAACTCACTAGGGGGAACCAGAAGGGTTTGGGGGAGACGCTGTTTCCCCTAGCCCCCGCTGGCATAACAAGGAGTAATGGGCACAAGTTGATGGAGAGGAGGTACAGATTGGACATCCGAAAAAACTACTTCACAGTTAGGGCGGCTAGGAGCTGGAACCAACTTCCAAGGGAGGTGGTGCTGGCCCCTACCCTGGGGATCTTTAAGAAGAGGCTGGATACTTACCTGGCTGGACTCATTTGAGTCCCGTTTTTGTTTTTAGGGTTTGTTTGGTTTTTTTTGGTTTTTTTTTTTGGGTTGTTCTCCCGCCCTGGCGGGGGGGCGGGCTAGAAGATCTATTAGGTCCCTTCCGACCCTAAAACTATGAAACTATGTAGGCCACCTGTCCTTCTAAAGTTCTCTACTCAAGTAAATTTGGTGTTGGCCCATTTTATGGTTCAGGGCCTCATTCCTACAGTCCACCCTAAATTCTACCAGAAGTTTGATTTCAAATGAAGCCTGGTACAAATACTTTCTCCCCTAAATGGACTACCAGCCTGCTAAGTGCAGTGTGAAATGTCCACTAAGTAATGCAAGTAAGTCATGAGGTGGTCCTACATTCTGTTACTGTTGTCAAAATAATGAGGATAGTTTTGGTTCTGCTTATAACCTTCTGAACTAGCCTCCTGCTTTCGAACTTGGAGCACCATTGTGTGTCCACAAGTCCAGGCAGTTGTCTCTTCACTCTCGCCCACTGAAAATGGTAAACCATTGTTAGTCCACACCACCTGCTTTCTCTGATAGCCTGTATTCACACTACAAAAAGGACGTCTTACATTCTGATTTCTAGTAGCTTTTAGCCTAGAATGTCCAGAAACTCATGCCCACCATGGCTATGCCAGTCCTGAAGGATTGTGTGCTCAAATTTACTAGATTAAGTACTAGAGAAGGAAATCCTTGTCAATTAACTGTTAGTTTCAAGCATGTGCAGGAGGTCTTCAGGGGCCAGAAAGAACACCTTCTAGCTTTTAGTGGACACACTTATTCCAGATATTTTTTTGAAAAAGTTATGGTCTTACGAACTCCCTGATCCACTTCAGGAATCTCTCCGTTAAACACCCAAACTTCTGTCCAAGCGGTCCCAGAGTACTCCTGGAGATGCTGTTCCTTGTCAAATGTATAGGGAGTACCAGAAACCTTAAAAAGTATTGTCTTTTGACATTGCCAAAAAAAAAAAAAGGTGGAGCAAGCTCCTATCTACACCTGGAAAATCTGAATGGCTGTGGAGGCTGGCAGTATACCTGAGTTTGCTGGTCATGTCTCCTATCTTCAAGGAAATCCTTAAATAAAAGCTCCCTCGTGATCATACACATCCTGGCAACTGGCACCAAATAAACTAGGCCAAAAGGTGACTAGTTTTATGTCGGATGCTGCTAACCTGTAGTTATTAGTCACAGCACTTATCTTGCCACCTGAAACTCAGGCTAAATAAGAGCTGCCTTTTTCTGCATCCATTATCCTGATGAAACCTGCCTTGAAAATTTGTAATGTCCTTGACAGAAGACTCTACTGTTCCAATTTTAGGGTTGTCAGGATCCATGTGTCTATAGAAAATGGTTAGCAACTTGTAAGCAGTTGTAAGTGGCAAATGTAATTCGTTATCAGGGTCTGCCTTCCAGAGAGAGTAAACTTTAGAAGACTGACTACCCGTGCTACAAATATTTGGTAAAAGATAGTTAATAACAGTGCAACACTGATTCTTACATACTCCCTTATTTGCACTGACTTTACAAATTGCCGCTTAAATTACATATGCTCATTTCAAATTAGTGCTTAGGCCACTTGAGAACTCCTTCTCCTTCTTAATATACCCAGTTACCTGTTTTTTTAAAGGTAACAAATAACTGTACTTCCGAATCTCCCGTTGGACTGCTAATAACTCCTCAGTGAACTGCCTCAAAATTCCCTCCTCCACCACTAAATCTTCCCTCATCTTTGTCACAATGATAGGGATAAGAGTTGAATGTCCTGAAGGGTAGATGCTGGGTGTTCACAGACTGCCTTGCCATGCATGTCATGATCATGGGCAATCCTTGGACATAGCCTTTATCAAAATAAACCTCAGACTGAAAACTCAGATCTATGGGGGTGAATCTGCCTGGGGGAAGAACATACGTGGCACCTTACCAGCAAAACATCCTAGACGTTTTTAGCCTGTCCACCACCTCCTTGAATGAGAGGTAGACTGAGAACAAAGTTTAATGCTGTGTTCACTGGAGCCTGAGGACACAAAGTAAAATAAACATGTACAGCTGATGGGATCCTATGAAACCACATGGGCAGCTCCTCAGGCTGTCTCGCTATGCTGAACTACGAGTCCCTGTTGGAGCTCATCCTTAACTACATGGTGCAACCCCTAATCTGACATCAAATTTTTATATCAAATGTGAATACTGTCCTATCAGTATGGACTTAAATACCTGTACAAACATCTGCCTAGTACTTTCTGTTGGCAGTTGGCTCTTCACTGTGTTTAACTTAACAAAGGCGGGGTGGTGTTGTATACGTTTTCTCCCTCTCTAGTGCCCACTCTTTCAAGGGAAGCCTACATATGCTCTGTAGAAAAGTAGAATGTGGCTTACTGCTGAGGATGTTCTCTACATTTTGCTTTATTTTATGTAATTTTGCCCAAAAAATGAAAAAAAGAAATACTTCTTGTTGCTTGTGTATACCATCCTGTCACTGGGAGCAACACCTGCATCAGTTTGTCACGTGCCCCCTTGCTCCCTTCACCCTCAACTGCCTGCATTGATGTGGATGATGGTTATGGTACAGATAATTCTCTTCTGACCACACTTGTGCTGTCCTTCTTTTACAGCCTGATTCCCCAGTGAGGGAGTGGGCTGGGATGATGCATCTCTGCCCTGTAGATCTGGTGTGCTCCTGTCCATGAAGGTGCTGGACTGGCAGAGAATTAGCTCCTGTCTCTGATAAAATGGGAAGACGCACTGTCGGCATTCTGGAAATTGGTTGTCTTGTACTAGATTTTTCCACGGTAGCAGACTTCCTATTCTAATTCATCAGTTCCCCATCTTGTCCCATAGTGAGTTGTTTAAAGTCAAGTGACTGTCCCTGGAAAACTAAAATTCTTAAGGGAAAGAAAGGAAATTTCCCTCCTGAACCATAGAGAAATGGTTTCAATATATGAAAGTATTTCTGAATTAACAAGGCATTTTGTTGTTGTTTGTGGGTTGTGTGTGGCTTTTTCTTTTAACTTGTGAAGAAAACCATCATAAAGACTTTCATTCCATTACTGGGCAGGCAGAAAATACGGTAGTAAATGACTTCAAAATTAGGAGAAAAAAGGACTTTTTTAAAGCATCATGCTGAATGTTGACATTCAGATGTTATTCTGCTTCTGACTCTGGCAGTGTATCTAGGAGCTCTTCAGTTTTTTTTGAAGTTGGAAGAAGTCTGCACGTTGCCAGTGAAATGCAATAAAATTACTCTGTCACATTCCTATTTTCTTTAGGATGTACCCTGATTTCAGTATACTTTTCTTAATCTCTTTGGCTGCATCCAGATGAACGTGGCTGTGTGGTATGTGGCGCCGCAGACAGGTCTGCAGCACCACATACTGCATGTTTCATTGTTCTCCATACTGTGAGGGAGCACCATGGGGGCTTTTTGGACCCCTGGATATCCTGTGGAGAAAAAAAGTGGTGCGGCACACACGGCAGCAGTGTGCACCACCTCAAGCTGGAGTCTGGATGGCTGGAACCACACTCTGCTGCCAGCCAGGCTCTGTGTGGCAGCATTGCTGCTACTGCAGCCCTGGGAGGCCCCCAGTTAAGGCCACTGGTGCCAGCCCAGTCTTGACCCCAGCCTCTCCTACCCCACCTGGGGTAACTTGCTGTGTACCAGTGTGCACATGGCACAGGGGACAGCTAGCGGTACCGGTGCTAGATGTCCCCAGGGGACCAAACGTTCACACACATTGGACATAGCCTTTGTCCCAGGCGCAGAGCAGCTCACAAATGAGAAACGGTAACTGTTCAATTTTAAATTGGTTATCATTTATACACAGATTTCTTCAGTTGCCAGATATTAAACTCCTTGAAATACATAATAATTTGACTGATAGCAAGTAAATAGGCTCTTCAGAAGATTACGATTATAAAATCTGTGAAGACGCAAGCCTATTGACTTAATCATACCTATAACAATATTGTCAAGGGTCTTCTGTGGGGACAAAAAACAGTTAAGTCCTTTTAATTGGAAACACACCCTGTCCCAGTTTCCTTCCTTTTCCAATACTTGAAGCCTACCATGTCATGGTCCAGAAAATAATTTCTCCAACTGGTCAAAAAACCTGAACAAGCTAGTTCCAGGATGAAAAACTGGTGAGCATTTTTCAGGAACAAACCTAAAATGTCTAAAGAAGAGAATTCCATGATTACAACTTTCTGCATCAGTGTACAACATAGTGCTACAGGGCGCCTATGCATATGCATTGAATGCTGGAATTACAGTGCATCGGAGCAGACTCGATTTAATAGAGTCTGCTAAAACATGGTAATTACGCTACGTTCCATCAGACTCCAGCTTCATGCATATCAGTGTCCCTGCACTGAAAAATGGCAGTGGGGGTGCTGTAACTAAGCTCATTCAACAATCTTTAGTTAAAGCGCCCCTGCCACCGTTTTTCTGCGCAAGGACACTGATGCATGTGATGCTCCAGGCACTTTAATTAGAACAGCTCTCAGAGCCACTCTAATTAAAGCCCTCCTCCCACCCACCTCCTGGAGCATGTATGTAAACGTGTGTAGACCCTAGCGTCTAGTGCTACAATGCTAGTAGTTCAGTGTTACCAGCTCTCACAGCATCTCATTTTTTTTTTTCCTCTTAAAACCTTAACTCCTGGAGGCATGTGACTTGTGAGAAGCTCGTTTTACATTTTTTAAAGTAGTTTTCTACAACTAAAGTGTTCCCTAAATGCTTAGAAATCAGATGACAAAGCATAAAACAATCCAATGTGTTGTAGTGAGTTTTTGAGGGTGGGTATAACTTTTATGACTTGGAATGTTTGGGGTTTGCACTACTGGTAATCAAGACTATCAAAAGCTATTATTCATGAAGTATAACATGCACATTAAAAAAAATCTCCTGGCTTTAAATCTTCCCTGTCTTCAGATCTTTCCCTGTTCCTGTAAGCTTGCCTTAACCAGTCCTCTGACAATCCTGATCTTTCCTTTTTAAGGGCAGTAATTACTTTTAAAATGTGTTTGAGTTAATAAAAATATTAAAGTACTGGATATTGTAGCTACTTATCTGTGATATAGAACAGTGTTTAATCCTACAGGCATTCACTTCTACAAGTTATTTGAAGGCTTCCCCTTTTCTGAGTTGTATACCAGAGTTCAGTAATGCTTTTACCTTTTTTCTTTTCTATAATTATTAGCTATTTATAAATAACCAGTTACAACACACAGGTTTTTATTATTTTAGAACAGTGAAACTTTAAATTGGTTAATGCTTTCGATTCATCAGCTTAATGACTTAAATTTAATCTGAATACTTCAAATTTTATGTTTAGGAGAATCTGATCTCAATGAAGCAATAACAGAAGCAGGAAAAACATATGAAGAAATTGCCAATCTTGTGGCAGAACAGGTATAAATAATCTAATATAGTATCATGGATTGATCTGCATACTCTGTCAACTTATAATTAATTTACTTACTTTTATTCCCTTCTGATTTTTTTTTTCTTGTGGAATTATTTAACATTTTATGTACATAAGTAGTTTGCAATAACTGTTTTTCTTAATTGTATAAATCATTAAATAACATTTTAAATGGTATATCTTCCCTACCATATATTGGCTAGAGAAATAGTGATAGAAAGAAATTCCTTTTGAATCTCAGTTTGCATGCTGTCCTTCAAGAGATCGAACTAAGGTTTCCGAATTCTCTGAAAGATCGCTCTCTGATGTCACTGTCCACTGTCTCCCACTGAAAATGTCATTGCTCAAGCTTAAATTTAGCTTTGTTTAGCTAGCACCTGATGACTATTATATTTGGTTTCTAGACTGCAGTGCATCTTACAGAAGACATCGCGTTTACCCAAAGAACCTTGTCTTTTTTCCAAATGTCTTATATTAGAAAATAGCCATTTTCTAAAAACCTGACCTTTTTGTAGTGAGTAGCTGGTCAGATGTGTTGCATGCTTGGTGTGCATCTACAAAACAAAAATCACCCTTTGCGTTACTTTAGGAGCAACAAAAAATTAGACTGCTGCTTGTGTCACTGCAGGGGTTGAAAACCTCTCAGTGAGACTTGGAAATAAAAAGCTGCAATAGTGAATACAAAGCAAAGCCAAAAGCATTTAAAATGTGGTATTCAATGTGTTATGTTGATGATCTCTCTAGATTTGATTAGAAACCTGTACTTATGTTCCCTGATATTCCTGCATATCTAAAATGGAAAGATCTTCACCTTAACACTAACATAAATATTTTCACTAAAAATGTGATGTTAATGGTATTTTTTTTTTAAATCAACAAACTCTTACTTTTTTGTTACCTTAAACTAGCAACCTTTCCTTTGAGCAATAACTTGCTTTTAAATAGAAAAAACATTGTTGAAACTTTTCCATTTTTTTCTATATGTGACATTCTCCTTACAAACCAACTTTTATTCAATACACAAATTTCTATTAAATTGTGATGGTAATGTATGATTCTTTGTTAACACATGCTGTATTTCCTCTATTAGCCAAGGAAGGATCTCCATTTTCTGATGGAAACAAATCATGAATACAAAGGGTTTCTTGGTTGCTTTCCTGACATTATAGGAGCTCACAAGGTACTTTTTTTTTTTTTAATAAAGGAAGTTGAGGGGATATTAGGGTAGGGGTGTAGAATCAGTATATTTTCCTTCAGTCAGAGATATAATTTTACTAAACATATATGTTGTCAGTAATATTGGGAGTTTTGTATGAAAATGGCAAGAAAATATTTAAAATATGCGATCCTCCTATGATGGGGAGAATTTAATATTTTTTAGCTTCGAAAAATGGCTATTACCCAATTTACTCAAAACCAAGACAAGGGATGTTTCCCATTTTAACAGCAGGGTGTGTGGTGCCCCTCATCTTGGATTTGAGTACAAGGCGAGGGCAGAGGTACAGCTGCTGCCCCCCTAATGGCCTCTGCCCTCTCCCACCCACTCCCTACTGTGTCTTGCCTGATCACCCTCTGGCCCAGGGTACAGTGCAGTGTTAGCAGCTTTGGCATGGCTGGTTTGGGACAGGCAAAATCATGTGTTCTCTGCTCTGGCCTGGAGTGAGCTTGGTGCTGGTCAGAGGCAGGAGGTAAGTGGCATGCACTGGGGGTGGGGGGCAGGCAGGAGGAGGGTGGTAATGGTTGGGTTCAGAGGGAAAGGGGGCAGGCACAGAGAGGGGCCAGGCCACTAGACTCCCCTGCCACCCTCCCTTGCTGCTCTGTGCCCTGCCACAGCAGTGGGGAGGGGATGCAAATTTAAGACAACCCTCCAATGATTAGATTCTATACATGGAAAATTATAACAAACTTATAAATGTTGTGATGTGAAACTCGACCTCTATTTTTATCAAAGTCAAGGGCTATGTAAATATCATGATAAATGGTCCTCTTGCGAGATGTTTCTTGAAATAGTTTGAATTTCACAGGCCTTTTAACAAATGCTGTGGAACACAAATTATAGGTCCTAAAAGCATTTGAAAGTTTGAGGCATTCAAATGTCTTCCTCTTACAATTCTCTTTTCTTAAGCTTTGCCTTTTCAACTCTGTATCAAAACTACTTCTAGTGTGTTTGTGCTGTCTGCTTCAAAACCAGTCTGTGCTCATGTCACCCCCTGTCAGCTGTTGGTATAATTAAACATGAAACAATCCATTCTGAGGGGAAAAAATATATTGGAAAGCAGAGTCTGTCTTTACGTGACAAAAAAGCTTATGCTCCCTCCTAGCATCACTTGTGTGGTTTTTTTGACTTATGTGAACTTCACAGCAGTTTCATTTTTATTTTAACAGGGAGTAATAGAAAAAGTGAAGGAAAGTGACAAATTAGTCGCGACCAGTAAAATCACACCACAAGACAAACAGAACATGGTGAAGCGTGTAAGCACCATGGCTTATGCACTACAAGGTAAAATTTGTCCCCTTACTTCAGATTTTGAAAGGCTAAAATAATCTTCAAAGATTTTTTTTTAAGGAAATACTTATGCTGTATTCATTATTATATTTAAAAAACACCACCCCAAAAACCTAGTCATAAAATACTCTTCCTCAGTATTAAAACATTTTTACAAAGGAGGTGAGTTTCCCCTCTCTCTAAAAGGGAGGATAAGGAAATGGAAGCACAGTCAAGGAGTGATGTCTTTTTTAGGGTCACTGCAGGGCAGACACTGAGCTAGAAACGGAACCCAACTCCCCTGAGCCCAAGTTGGATACCCTAGCCACAGGGTCAGAGCAATTTTTTGAGACTCTTGCTAGAGAAATGTGCTCCTCAGTAATGTTCCTTAGCTGCCTAGCAGTGAGAATTTGAGTATGATAAAAAGCAAATGACACTTTAGTTAATACTGAAATACAAGTGTGGATAAGCAAAATAGTACAATTTTGGCAAACCCTCTTTTTAGTTTCAAAGAACAAATAGTAGGGGCTTTTTGTGTAGAAGAATTTTGGGAAATTCCCTATCGAAGGGGGATGGGGGGGACGGACATAAATATTATGTTACAGTATTAGAATACCATTATACTAGTAACTGAGTATGGATTCTTAAGAAGACTTAATGATGCAACCAATTTTGTATTTTAAAAAATTATCCACTCCCTTAATGGAAGGTTAAAGTTCAGTTCTGTCTAGAGTACTTTCAGATTTCCCATCCTCCTCCAACACCACTCTGGGCAAGGCTAGACAAAGCTGCTGCTTAGTTTCATTCTGACCCATATCTTTTAGAAAAGTTGCTGTTTTACCTCTGGAAATAAAATGGAGGCTCTCCTTTTACTGAAGCAGAGGAAAGGGAAGGATTATAAAATAGGATGCATTAGGACCCAGATTCCAGGAAGTATTTAAACATGCATCCTGGATCAACCCTTCATATCAGCTGAGGTTCCATCTTGTTTTATTTTTTGAATGTTTGGGCTCCAGAAGCATACGAGGGAGTTTCCAGCCTTGAATTCCTAACTTGTTCATTTAGGGTCCAGTCCAGCAAGGTATCAGGCACTTGGGGCTGTACACCACTCCTTGACTTCACTGGGATTACTCGTGCTTAGAGTTGTGTGTGTGCTTGGCCAGGGCAGTGTCAGACTCCAAGCCTGAGAGTAATCACTAACAGTTAACAAAGGGAACTTCTGTTAGTATGTTGACCAGGAGGAAATGATGCACAGTTGGGCTTTGAGAAATAACAAAAGTGGTGAAGGGTGGGGGAAAGAAAAGGGGACCTTAGGATACCAAATCTTCCCTCTTCTTCCAGCAGCATTCTGAAAAAACTGTTTTCTATATAACAACTTGGACACAAGCTAGATTTCCTTGTTCTGTGATCCAGTAAGATCTTGCAAGCTAAATAATAGTCAGCCATGGTCTATAGTTGAATGGGAGATCAAGAAACACTAAGATACTGCAAAGGTGTGGAGGAGTTGGTGACATTATTCCTTCTGAGTCCCCCCCCCCCCCCCCAAAAAAAAAAAAAAAAAAACAAACAAACTAGTGTTTCTGTGGAGCATTGAGTAACTCTGGTGGTGGTATAGCATATGAACTAATTAACAAAAATGGCTAATTTTGACTCTTAAGATACTAGATATTAACGCTAACATCCTGGTCAAATTCCAAATCAAGCAGTTGCATTTTGAATAGCATTTTTAAGATGGATACTTTTTTTTGCTTCCTTTACTGAACTGGTGGGCTGCTGTGTACTGCTGCAGAAGCATCAGCTCCCCAGAGATGCCTGCATTTCAATGCTAGATCTCCTGTGTATGCTTTTTACCTAGTGAGAGGCTTAATATGTTTGGAAAAATCACTAGAGGAGTAGGAAGCAGTATTACCCCAAAAATAATGGTAGCAATTGGGTTGAGTGCTGAACTTGTCAAACAGTTAGTAATCCAAATGGAGTGAAACTTGTTCTTGTCAATGAGCATTTTTCTGAGCTAATTAGTGTCCTGGGTTTGATTACAGCTGAGATGAATCACTTCCATAGTAACCGGATTTATGACTACAATAGTGTGATCCGCCTCTACCTGGAGCAGCAGGCACAGTTTTATGAAACGGTAAGGTGCAGCATTTCAATGGCGTTTTCTCAACACATGCTGTGTTGCTGCTTTTATTGGTAAGAAAGACTAGCTGCGGTTAGTACTCCTTTGTGTGCACAACTTTTCTCCTTTTAAAAGCAGATGTTTGAAGGGGAATTTTATATTGGTTAAAGATTCAAGAATAAAGGATAAACTCAAACAACATTACTTATAGATACCATTACAAAAAAAAGATAGCATTTGAAACTTTACTGTATAAAGTTAGACCCAAAATAATTATAAGAGTATTATATTGCTTACAAAGTCAAGCATTTAATATTTGGGCAGTGCAAGAGTTTAAGGCTGACTGCAACCTTAATCTGACCCTTCTTAGGTGCATATTCATTATAATGCAGACCTTAATTACATTAATAACATATTTGGTCCCATGGGACGCAGGCTTCATTCAGTGCATGGGATAGACAAAACATAGTAAGCAGCTATTGTTTTGTTCAATGTGTTGCACCATTCCTTATTTATTGCACACGACTCAAGCCCTACTTCAGTTATAAAATCCTCAGTTTCCTCGCTCTTTTATGGTACTCAACTGAAATAAATGGGGGCTGTGCTTTGAGTACCTGTATGGTACTAAATGCTCTGAAAAATCAGCTCCCAGGTATCTCACCTGAGCACCCAAAATTAGTGGATACTTGTTTAACCTTATCTTTGTGCTTCAGTTCACCATTGGTAAAATGAGGGAAATATTACCCCTTAAGCTACACAACCCCTGTAAGATAATCAAATATTTGAAAATGGGATATCAATGGTTGCAGCAGAAAAGAGACAACAACTGACTAAATAGTCAGGGTTTGAATACTGTGCAGTAAATGAATCTGGGCCACATCTTGAAGTAAGCATAATACTAACTGAATATCCATCTATCCTCTGTACTGAATGGGGCAGGGGGCATATGGGGGAGAAAATATGTGGCTAAAAGGTGTCTGTGATGCACAGGAGGGAGTAATTACAGTTGCAGAAGCATCTTAATTCAGGCATTTCCTAACTGAGTGCTTTGACTCTATTCTTTTGATGGATTTTGGGGTGAGATTGGAATTTCCAATGTGTTTGGAGAGGCAGGCTGAAAAACATTCCAACACGTGATGTCGTAGTAGTGCAATCTGCATGGGCTTATCAGCAGGATGGGAACTCTTATCTCCACCACACCAGGACTCCATTAGTTCAAGTGACAAAGTCTGTCAGTTGGTAGTAGCAGGCTACCATTCACTATGAGGATCAGCACTAAAGGGTGACATGCTTTCTGCCAGTGGGTTTTGCAAATATACCTTGAACAGCAGCTGGGGAATGATGAGGCTTGGGTCCCTGGAGTGCACTGGACACACTTCTGCCTGTTTGGGCTTTTTCCCCCTTTCTGCCATGTCCCTTCCACTCCCTTGTTTCCTTGTCCCAATCTTAATCATTTTGCCCAGCACCCCTAGTTCCTCTGACTGCTTGTCCAGTCTCTATCAACATCCCTTCATCCCCATTGGCTACCAGTCCTAATCTCCTCATCTCTATCTGCCCCCTCCCAGTTCAATTAAAACAGCCCAGCTGTTTTCAGTCCCTGCACCCCATCTTTTTGTCAAATTTGTCTCTTCTTCCCCTGTTCCTGTTCCTTCCCCTCCACTGGTTCTCAGCCACTGTTTATCTCTGGCCTCCGCTCCCTTTCCCCACCATATCTACTCATTTAATCTCTGAACTTCTCCAGTGTCTCCATCACCTCCCAGGTCAGCCCCCTTCCAGTCTCCCTCCCCTTTCTCTCCCAGATTTACTCCTTTCCCTCCCACATCCAGTTTTTGCCCTGTCTGAGTTTTGGTTGGAGCAGCTCTTTCCCCCAGGTTGTCTGAGCACACTAATGGATAAGTGCAAGTGTTAATCCTGGCTGTGCATCTTAATGGGAGCTGCTACTGGAGCTGTAAGAGGCTTGAACAGGTACATAGAAGGCTAAATCTTCAGCAACTTTTAGCTGTTAAATTCTCTCTTCGCTGAGCATGTGCAAACTGTTATAAGCCTTTTACAGGTTCACAAGTTTGCCACATTTGGACAACTTGTCTTGAGGTTGACAGAATGCACAGGGATTAAATTTCTAGTCTTTTCTCCAAAGCAAGAGCTTTTAAAAGAAACAGTTGCCAGAATTAAGCATGGGCAGAGCAATATTTTGTATGTCTTAGGCCATTCCTAAGAACAAAGCATTTTGGCCACAATATTCAAGAAAAAAATCACCTTGAGATGGCAACATGGAAAATTTCAGCCCAAGCAGTTAAAATTTGCCAAAGTTGCATGTAATTTAAAAAAAAAATGTGCTACATTAGAGACTTGGGTAGTTCTAATGATGGGCAATACTAGCAAGACTTTGAACCTAGGGAAACGAAAAGTGAAAGCACAAAGTAAACCAGCATTTTAACAGGACCCCACCTCTACATGTGGTTGTGGTGCCCCCTTGTGGTCACTTTCATCCTGCTTCTCACTCTATCCAGGGAACTGCCCTATTCCTGCCTGCCCCACCTTTGACGGTAAATTTGTATTTGAGAGGCTGTCCTCAGAAACCAGAGTGGACCTAGAGGTGCTTCACTATTGCCATGTTCATCACCAGGCTAACCCAATCTTTTAGCTCTAACCCTCAAACAGGGCATTTCCCTCTATAGTTGGCCAGCTCACTCTTTAATCAAGTGCTAGGTCCTTCCTCTAGGCTCCTTTTTAACAGTCCTTGCAGTCTGTGCTCACTCAGGGCCTGCAGCTCTTAACAGTCTTCAGTTAACTACTACTCGCAGTGCCTTCCCTGGGCACCCACAGTGGCCTCCCTACTCCCTTCACCCACTCCCATGCCTCATGGCAACAACGAGCATAAGCCCAACTTCTTGTGAGATTCCTGCTTCCCCACAGAGCTCCTTCTCCCAAGATTTACTGGGAGATCTACTTGGGTCCCTTCTGACCCTACATCTGTGAATCTATGATTGGAGCGAGAGTGAATCTCTAGCCTAGGAGCCAGACTTATACCCAGTCACTTGACCCCTTCTCACTCAACACAGCACAGGTGGTGCCAGGGCCAGGTTAACACGTAGGCAAAGTAGGCCCATGCTGAGGGCCCTGAGCTCCAGGGGGGGTCCTTCCCTCTGCAGCAGCAGCGCAAGTGGCTGTCTGCCTCCCTTCCCTTCTCCCCTCTGCTGGCCTTGCTGCTGCAGCAGCTGATTGCCAGCAGTGGCTCTGAGCCCTGTTTCCCACAGGCAGCAGCACCGAGGTTGGGAGGGGGGTCTCAACTGGCACAGGGCTCACAAGTTTGTTTGCCTACAGCTTACTAAAGGGTTAATCCGGCCCATGGCAGTGTTAATTATCTAAATTGGCAATTGGGCATTCAGCTGTTTGCAGTTTGCAAGCTGGGACCCTGTAGCCCTTTAACTCTGCTCCTTGCACCTGCTACCCATTGCAGCTTCATAGTACTGTTTCTGCTTCATAAACAGGGGTTAGGAGCACTTACAAGCAGGAACTGGGAGGTTGGATATAAAAGGAAAAGTGTAGGTGGGACCATAGGAGAATCCTGTGAACTTAACCCTGCAGTGTAAACCCGAGAGATGCTTATTATTAAGGTTTGCTGTAGGTTCTGAGTTATGGGAGATTTTTATTGAGAATAAGATGTGCACAGATTTCCTGAAGTCTCGGTGTGTCCAAAACTGGTCATTGTGCCTTCAAAATCAGTAGAGCTGTCCTGACCAAAAAATGTACTGATTTTTAACCTCTGGCATGTCCACGTTACAGCTTCCCTCCTTTGCATGGTTCTATCAGAGAAAGTGTCAGTAATAACACTACACATCTTCTATCAATGTGACTCTATACTGGGACAGCTGTGATAGGGTGTAGAGTGCTGTGTGATTAGCAAAAACTGTGCATTTGGCCAAAACTGGAAAACCAAATTAACAGAAAAAACATGAGGAACTAAATGTCACATACTTCTAAGGGGTGCACAAGTTCGACTACAGCATTGGAAAATCTTTCTTGTATATGTTCATCTCCCTTAAGGTCCCTTTCCAGTCCAAGAGGTGAAAAATCTTTTGTTTAAATGAGAATTGGATTGCAAGAGTTAGTGGCAGGTGGTCAACCCATTGGTTATCATACAATAACATATGTAATTTAACTGGCAGCTGAATGCGTAATGTTTTGTATACATGCTTACTGCCCTCTAGAAACAGTCACCTGCTTTTTAACCCTTAACCTTAAACTCAGAGCAGCAGTTTGTGTCTAGAAGACTATCCCAAATGAGTTGATTGCTTCATGAAACCCAGGTACATTTAAACATGTCAGTATCCATAAACATGCACTGATGTAACTCCTGGATATAAGGAAGCATTCAAGAACCTTAATCTTACGATGTGTTAATGCAAATAGCATCCACACTTGTTAGTTGGCACCCAAGATCATCTTAGCCCAAAGAGTAAACTTCTTCAAATGGTAAAATTTAATTTCCTTGATGGAGTTTAAGGTGTATCACTCCCTGGGCAATTGAGAATTGTCCAAATGCTAAAGAAAAATATAGTTACAGAATGTGTTTGTAAAGCATTTGAAAAAAATCTGGTTGCCTCTAGTCATGTAACTGCTCTTTAGGTGATCAGCCTGAACTTATAAAATTAAAACACACAGTTCAATAACACAAAATCTTCTTTAAATTAGTTATTTTTGTGGTGTGCCTCACTTTGATATTCCTTCTCCCTGTTTTAAGTTATTTTTAAGAAAAAATTCTTGCAAACAACTGCAAATAACACTGAAGTTCTCTAGGTTCTCTCATTATCTAAAAGGCAAATTTGAAGCCAACACAGAGATCTAAGTATCTGTAAACAGGAAGCGAGTAGGAGGTCAGCCTTCCTGCAAAGCAGAAATAAAGCATTAGGATATTGTGGAAAGCTTACAAGCTAATGAATTTAAGAAAATTCCCAGCGCCATACGACACGCTTGGATTTGGGAGGATGTCCAAAGAGGTCTTGGGTGTCTGTTATAGTTCTCCTCCGCAGTACATACAGTATGTTGAATACTAGAAAGCATCAGAAAAGGAATATTGCTAGTGGCTTGGTTCTGTTGACTGAGGGGAAGAACTCTGTTAGGTTTGGTCTCTACCAGCCTTTTTCTTCTAGTCTCAGTCTTTTAGACATGTTGTAGCACCCCTCGTTAGTAAGTGAGTTTGTAGATTTCATAGACATTAGGGTTGGAAGGAACCTCATAAGATCATCAGGTCTAGCCCCCTGCCTGAGGGGCAGGAAGTCAGCTGGGGTCAAAGGATCCCAGCAAGATAAATGTCCAAATGTTTCTTGAAAGTGTCCAGAGTAGGGGCTTGCACCACCTCTGATGGGAGTGTGTTCCAGGCCTTTGGGGCTCTGACAGTAAAGAAGGTTTTCCTCATGTCCAGCCTAAAATGGTCTTGCAGGCGTTTGTGACCATTGGGGCTTGTCATCCCCTGGGGTGCTCTGGTGAATAGGCATTCCCCCAGGTCTTTGCGCACACCTCTTGTGTACTTACAGGCTGCCACCAAGTCACCCTTGAGCCTGCACTTCTTCAGGCTGAAGAAGTCCCATAGCTTGCAGCCGCTCTTCATAAGGCCTGTTCTTTTGCCTTCTGATCATGTGTGTGGCTCTCCTCTGGACTCTTTCAAGCTTCTCCATGTCCTTCCTAAATTGTGGAGCCCAGAATTGGATGCAATACTCCAGCTGTGGCCTCACCAAGGCAGAGTACAGCAGGAGGATGACATCCTGGGTCTTGCTTGAGAAGCATCGGTCGATGCAAGCCAGAGTTTTTTGTTTGCTTTGCCAGCTGTGGTATCTCATAGGTGGCACTTACTCATCTTGTGGTCGGTCAGTCATGACCCCCAAGTCTCTTTCAGTCCTGGTGCTAATGAGTGTAGCATTGCCGAGCCTATAAGTTTGATGCGGGTTTTTATTCCTGAGGTGAAGCACCTTGCATTTCTCTGTATTGAATGCCATCAGGCTTTCATCTGCCCACCTTGCAAGCCTGTGGCGGTCAGCCCAGATCACCAGCCTGTCTTCAAGTGTGGACACTCTAACCCAAAGTTTGGTGTCGTCACTGAACTTCACCAGTCCGCTTTTGACACCAGTGTCCAGATCGTTTATCAAGACATTAAAGAGTACAGGCCCGAGAACAGCCTTGGGGGACTCCACTAGTCACTGAGTGCCATGTTGATTCAGTTCTGTCAACTACCACTCTCTGGGTCTGACCTCAGAGCCAGTTCCCCAGCCATCAGACTGTGGAGTAGTTGAGTCTGCAGTTGCCCGATTTTTCCATGAGGACGTCATGGGACACCAGATCAAAGGCTTTTTAAAAGTCCAAATATATGACATCAACCTCTTCCCTTTTGTCCAAGTGATATGTTACTTGGTCATAGAAGGAAATGAGATCGCGTGTTGGCTATCCCTCAGAATGTTGCCTTCTGTTAGCCTGTCAAGACTGGTTTCTTTGATAGATCTTTTTCAAAATCTTCCCAGGGCTTGAGGTCAAACTGATTGGCCTGTAGTTTCCCAGGTTGTCTTTCCTCCCTTTCTTGAAGATGGGCACCACATTGGCCCTCTTCAGGTACTTTGCCCGAGTGCCATGAGTTCTCAAATATCCTCGCCAGTTTCTTTAACACTCTTGGGTGCAACCTATCTGGACCGGCTGATTTATGGGGGCCCAGCCTCTCAAGATGCTCCCTCACAAGATCCATGCTAATGGTAGGCATATATTCATCTTCCCCCTGGTCATCCTGCATCATGTTCACCAGGGTGGTCCCTTTGAGCTGGTGAAAAACTGACGCAAAGTAATCATTAAGCAGATGGGGTTTTTCCTGGGTGTCAGTAGTCAGCTGCCCCAGCTGGTTTAGCAGGCATCCAATGTTACCTTTGTTTTTCTTTCAACTCCCCACATATCTGAAGAAGGACTTTTTATTGTCCTTGATTCATGTAGCCAGATGGAGTTCAGCTGCAGCCTTGGCTTTCCTAGTTTGCTCCGTGCAGGTGCAAACCAGTGCAGTATACTCTGCCTTAGTGGTGTTTCCTGTCTTCCATCCATTATACACCTCTCTTTTTAGATGTAGGAGGTCCATGAGTTCCCTGTTGAGTCAAGGGGGTTGTTGAGCCCTTTTACCACCTTTCCTATGGGGGGGGGATGGATTCCCCTTGTGCCTGTAGGATCACTTCCTTAAGGAGCAGCCACTCATCATGAATTACCCTTCCTGTGAAATCATGGCCTCTTGGCCTCAAGAACAAGCCTCCTGAGCTTAGGAAAATCAGTTTTCCTAAAATCAAGGACTACTGCATTACTGGCTGACTTGCCAGCTTTGCGATGGATAGTGAATGTGATCAGCTCATGGTCACTGTCACCCAGCGTCCCTTCGATTCTTAGGTCGCTGATTAGATCATCCCCTTTGGCCAGTACCAGGTCCAGCAGTGCCTTGCCTCTTGTCAGCCTGTATACTTCTTGGGACAGGTAGAACTCATCCATACATGTAAGGAAGCTTTGTGACCAGTCGGATTTGGCCAGGTGCTCATCCCATGAGATGTCCGGGTAGTTGAAGCCCCCCATGATGACCATGCACCAAGAGCATGTAGCCTCGGCCAGTTCCCTGGCAAATTGTTGGTCAAGCACCTGTTCCTGGTTTGGAGATCTGTAGTAGACTCCTACCATTGTATCCCCTTGGCCACATTCCCCTCATATTCTAACCCAAAGGGTCTCCAGTTGTCTTCCCTAGGTGCCAATCTCAGCTTTTAGGGACATGTAGCTCTCCTTCACATGGAGCGCTACACCCCCGCCCTTTTTTTTGTTTAAGCTGATAAGACTTTAGGTATCGAGGAGCCAAAGGATGGTATAACTTAAAGTGCATACTTAACTGTCTCCTGATACTCTTCTTTCATTTCTATCTTGCAGCCCATCTGAGTGAGCTTTCTAAGTAATGAGGTGATGGGACCATGAGAAATTGTAGTATCTCTTCTCTGCCTTTTGACTTAGATTAAATGTGTAGTTCCTGTGCTTTGGAGAGAGGTCCCAAGAAGTTTGCGTTTAAATTGAACTTTTTCATTCTGCCCCTGTGAGTCTGACCCAGAATCGTTATAGTAAAATCAAGTTTAAAACTCTTTAGAATCTAAGAAATTAAAAATGTGGAAGATAAGAAAGAGAAGCTGAATTAGTGGGTTATGGACTCTTTTAGTAGCCATTAGTGGGTAGTGACCAGCAGTTGTTCCTATCTAGATGGGATCAGTGGGTTTTGTGGAGTATGTCAACTAAGTTATCTTCTCTGGACACCTGCATCTTCAGAAGCATCACTTCAGCTAGAACTAATGGGTAGTGTTCTTGGCAGAACAACACTAATGTATCTTGTAAATTGAATTATCTCTTGCAACTGAAACATGTTACTTGAACACAAAGTTGAGACATGTTGATATGGCATTATAGGAAGCTTGCACTGCCATTGCCCATTAGTGGTGGGCTCCAAGGTCATTCATATTAAATCTATGCTAATTACAAAATTGATTCTGATGAAGGGGTGAGTGAAAGCATTGCATCCACCCAAAGTTTTCATAGTTATTTTAATAACTAAAGAATGACTGTGTTGAATTCTTTAGAGCTTTAAAAAAAGACTGTGAAAACCAGGTAATCTCAAATATGTAAAATAGTCATGTTACTGATGTGCTTTTTTTATTTTTTCTTTGCAGATTGCACAAAAGCTGAGGCAGGCACTCGGCCGTTTTCCAGTGATGTAGGAATAAGCAGGGGTGGATGATGAAGAACCTTCCGAAGTGCTTTTTCTGGTTTTGGGGGGCAACACCAATAAAAGCTTGATAGTCTTTGCCATCCCAAGCAAACAATCTGAGTTGCAAAAAAAGTGAAAACTTTAACATGTTTACTTCATCAGCCTAAATGCATCTGAAGCTTAGGTTATTTTTACCTTGAATGCCTTCCCTCAAAGCCTTCTTGTGCTGGAAGGTGCTGTCACGTTTAGGAATTGATATTGTCAAACTAGTCTGTTGCCATGGACTACATTCAGACTTGCAGGTTATCATAAGTTCTTCCAATTTATTCTTACTCAGTGTCAGATGATTAGGTATTTTAAAAACAGGCAAGCAGATAAGGCTGAAAAGTGACCTAATAAAAACCTGCCCTTTGGTATTTTTTTCCAGCTACTAAGTAAAGTCTATATATGTTTTACAGCTACACATTCAAGATAACCTCTTGAATGTTCTGTTCAGTGATCTTTTTAATCATAGGTGCAGCATATAATCGGTGGCATGCAGTTTCCATAACTGGCAAAATGATAGTTCACTCCCTTTCCCATAATCACTTAATATTCTGTTCTTGTGGCACAAAGCTTCAGAGTTTGAGAGTGTTTAGTGCTCTCTCTTTCTCACTTCCGGGTCAAGCACTGTGCAAGAAAACTTTAATTAAGGAAAGAGCCATTCCAGGAAGCTGGAAAAATCTTCTTTAATACCAGCATTCTGACACCCCCTCAAATATTATGCAGCCATACACTGGTGCTTCTCAGTGCCATGTAATGGCCATCTTCCCTCTTTGCCCTCTCAGGAGTCTAAGGGTATTGGCAAAGTATCACTTCTGACCCAGGGTGGTAGACAGCCCAAAATTACTGCCAACTCAGGTCTTCACATAGTAGCATGAAGTGCTACTTGCTCCATTTCAGCTTTAATAAAAGGAAACCTAATTTAATCTGTAGCAGCTAAAAGGAAGAGTTTCTTGTGTAAACTAAAAAGTGACCTTTGAGGTGTTGAATAAAATTGGAATTTGTGTGGCAAATAATTTATTAAAAATAGGACTGTAGTTGTAAATGACGTATAGTGTTCAGAGCACAGAAGTGGTTGCATGAAGTCATTTTTCTTGACTGCCAAAATGCTACTAAAAGTCTGGACTTTAGGAAAAACAGCTTGGTGTGGTTACCAGATGGTAATTCACGTAATGCCACAAACAAGCAAGGATGCCAAAACACAGCTTTTGTTAAAATTTTCCCTTAAATTATTCCTTAAATTGTTTATGTTAATTTTACCCACAAAGCCATTCTAAGTGACGGGTACATTACGTTGATTCTATAGTTGCCTTACTTTATTGTGCATTGCTGTTTCTGTGTCCTTACATTTTTCTTTTTTTTTTTTTTTTTAAATAAAGAAAAATCTGGGTCTGTCTAATATAAAACCAAAAGAAAAAAAAAAAAGCTAGGTCTGAGTCCAGATACTTGTCATAGGTTTATTTCTTATTTTATAAACTCTGTTTTCCCTGCTAATTTAGTTCTCTTCCAAATTCCATAGAGCAGTGTTGTGGTACAGCCATTTAAATATGTACAAATTGTAAAGAATGTGTATAAATATTTTACACCAAATGTAAGATCTTGCCTGCATGTCGAAGCAGCTTATAAAATAAATTGTTACCGTGTGTACAGTAAATTCTGAAAGCACTTTTTCAAGCCAACATTTTTCCAGCATTTTTATGTTCACTTTTTGGTAATGAAAAGCTCTTTGTAACTGACTCTTAGCTGGGGATTTCTTTTTACTGAGCCTTCAGCTGATCCTGATGCACTAAGTTACAGGTTCTGCATCTTTAATAGATGGCTTTGGAATCTAAGCATTAGATGTTCATTCCCAGTGCAGGGAAACTATGTCAGTAGCAACTATGTCAGACATATAACATTCTTTGAAATGAGCAAATCTGTTTAACTTCTAGAAAATGAAGGCCTTTAAACTGATAATAAACACTTATGTATACCCATTTAAGACTATATATTTTCTTTGAGAAGATCCTATTGCTGCTAAAGAGGAAGATGCTGTGTGAGGTACAAGTGTGAGTCCTCCTGCATTGCTTGGTTTTATCGGATGAGAGCTTGGCCAGCAAAGCAACAAAAACTTGGTTTCTACCATAAAAAGGGTAGGCAGGTAGGCAGTTATAATGCAAAATTATGCTGCCCGTAAACAAATCCTGCCCATAAATGAACATCATAAATCTTCTGCCTGTAATCAAACATCATAAATTTTCACTGTTTAAGACAGTGGTCCTCAAGCTGTGAACCCTTTCTGGTGGACTATAAATAGAAAAGAAATTGGAGCACTGAGCTGGGGTATTAATGAATCTCTAAAAGTGAGTTGACCATAAAATTTAAATGTTAGAAGATCCTTGGCTTAATTAGTTAAATGGGGGGGAAAGAAGACCTTTTAGGTTCACAGATTTGGAGAGGACATCAGGGAAAGTTCTAGTAGTTTTGCATTTGCAACATGGAAACTTGCCATCTGTGACCAAGGAAGCATAATGAGCAGTGCATTTATGTGCAGTCATTGCATACTTTATGAAGTAGGATGCCTATAGAAATATCAGAATGCCATAAACAAGAATTTCCTGGCATGATATGCTTTCTCATTAAAGAAACATTCAAATATTGACACTGGGTTCTCTCAGCTCCATTTATCTCAAATTCTGAAGCAGTTTCCTAAAAGAAGCTAAATACTTTGGGAGTGAGTCTGAATAATAAAAGCTGGTAATAAATCTAATAGACATACTGACTGAGCAAAATAGCCTCTCTCTCTCTTCCCTCCCCCTGACCACTGTTGCTTTTGTAGGAAAAATATACAGGAAATGTGAAGGTGGTTTCTTTTGAGTCCAGCAGCCGTTTGTTTGCAGTGATACTTCTAACAGGAAAAAGTACTCTGGATGTGAACTTCTACAGTCCATTTCATAAACCAATCCTGTGCTTTGAAATAATGTCCTAAAATGTTAAAATTAGCCAGTAATCACTTCTCTCTTACACCTGCAGACACACACCCTCTGTCCCTTCCACCTTCCCTTAAAACAGAACGTAATGGATGCCAAACTGAGATTGCTTATGAATTAGTCCTAGCATTTTAAAAGACTTCTCTTCCAAGGTAAATTCTGTTGAAACATTTTTTTCAGCAGAGGTAGAAAGACAACTTGGTTTCACAGTGGTAAATGTAGGTCTTGCTGGAGTATTGATTTAATAAAAGCATTGGTCAGCACAAGCATTAATCAATGTATATACAACTCATAAAGGCTTTGCTGGAGCATTGACCAAAGCAGGTCTGACCAAAGACTGACCTTGCACCCAGGAGAGTCTGACTGAAAGGTGTGGGCCATAGCTGAAGAAGTGTCTTTTGAAGTTGGTTGTTACAAACTTCTGAAAAAGTTGATTGAATGATTGATAAGACTGATGCCGGAGAGTTCAGAACATTCGCACACAAAAATAACGAAAGGGATGAGGATGACAGTAACTCTAAGATGTTGAGATTTGTTATGTAGATAACTGATGTAAACAGAATTTCCTGATCCATAAATAGGGATCTGTTCTATCCCATGAATAGACATTTTTGAAATTTTGCAGGAGGCTTAGGCCAGTGGTTCTCAACCTATGGGTTGTAACCCAAAAGTGGGTCACAATATATGAAAGGGTCACGAACAAACTTTAAAAATGGATTCTTTAAACAAGAAAAACATGGAAAACCATGGCTTTTTCCTTGCAGGCTTGCGGAGTCATCACCCCTGCCCTACACGCAGGGGGCAGTGGCTCAGGAGTGAAGGGTAATGGGTTGGGACTGGCCGTTGATGTTTACAAATGGGTCCTGGTACTAAAAAGTTTGAGATCCAATGGCTTAAGGGCATTATATACACAAGTTATACCTGTGTTTTACCACAAGTATCCAGGACTAACATCTTGTAACCTTTTGGATGGGAGTGTTAGTGAATTGGTGCCTCATAGACAATAAACTTGGCCAAGCCTTTACCACCAAACCAAGTTTGGCCATTCTGGATGTGTCTGCACATGCTATTGGCATGCAGCAATAAATTCTGGCACATATTCTGGAGTTTATTGCTCCTGGGAGCACTATTCAAAAGTGTGCCCAGGACCACAGCATATTGAGTTGGGTCAGAGCAGCACTGGCTGGCAGGAGGCCTGGGTATTCAGCCTGCCAGCCTGGGGCTGCTCTGACATGGTTCAGCGTGCTGCATTGGGGCTGGCAGGGGCATGAGGGTGCTCAAATGCAGAGCTAGCCAGCAGGCAGCCCCCTCAGTGAAGCATCCTCATGCCCCAGCCAGCTGTTTCAGCATCTACACATGTAGTGCTGTAGAGTATATTAATTTATTCCAGCCTAATAGCCCTGCACATGTAGATGTGAGACTTTTACTGTGGAGGTAATTAATCTACTCCACAACAAATGTCTTGTGTGGGTGCGCTCTCTGTGTATAACATCAAGACCTCCAAGGAAAGGCACTTAGAGCATGCTGCAGCAGCAACACCAGTAGTAGGGACACCAGACAGTGCTCATACACAAAGACCTATACTGACCAAGAGAAAAATGAGGAGAAACAGCAACTGTGAAGAACCAGGGCTCTGTGGCAGCTGAATATATTGTAGTTAGAACTGGAACCTGTCCAGAGAACTTAAACTAGTGATTCTCAACCAGGATGTTATGAGTCCCCTTTAAGGGTGCTGGGCAATATTGGCATTGTTAGGTGTGAAAGCACCTACACACTTCACAAGGTAAACCCAGAGATTTCCAATAGGAATCCAGAATGTCAAACCCCCCCTAGCCTATTGTGGTCTTTCACAGTTGCTTGCAACCAAAGAATTGCTCTTTTTAAAAAAAACAAACTACAGAAAAATAATAGAATAAAAGCTAAGAGCCAGCATTTCCCAAGGGGTGCCTTGAATGTAAAAAGGTTGAGAACTGCTGATTTACTACATCTGATATCTTTTGTGTGCCTTACCACAAGTGCTGCTTCTTGGATGAGATGCAATATCCCTAATGCCCATCACTTGTCTAGAATTGTCTAAAGTCATCTCACAGGAATACCCATCTTCCCCAACCCCGTTTTAATCTACATGCCCTTGCAGGATGGCAGTGCAAGTTGGAGAGGTTTGTGTATGTGGCCCCTGGCAGATGTTACATTTATTGTGCAATTGGTATTAATCACACACTAAGTTGTGGCATTCCACATATGCAAGCAATTTATGATGGGATAAAATGGCAAATATGTAATGGGGGATATCTTTGGTGTTGTTTGTATCCTGCTGTAAACTGAACTTGTGGTATGTGTCCTGGACTCACAATGCCCTTTGAAAGGCGTGGGTAGCTCAGCATCAAGGGCCAGATGCCTATGGCCAGGCTCTCTGTGCATCAGCAGTTGCACTATTGGGATCTGAGGAATTTCATCCCCAATCCTAAAAGTTGTGCCTTCTGTTGTGCCAGGTGTGTATGGCAGGACATGCAATTTTGGGGATCAGACAATTCTTCAGATCCCAATTACAGGATATTGACATCCACTGGGGGCCTGTGTATAATATAAGAAAAAATGCAGCAAAATAATTTCACAGCCTTATAAGTAGGGCAGATGCATTCCATAACTGGTTTAAAGTTAGTTTCTATCAGTTACTGCCTGCCTCACTCCCTGGAGTTTTTGTTTTCAAATTTGACTTTTAAAGGAGTTGGGTAGATTTCCCTTGAGCACGAGGATAGTGAGGTCAGAGACAAAGCGTTTGTTCTGTGAGAAATGTGCTTCTAATGGTGAATGTGTCCGTCTCTGTCCTTTATATTTTTTCTGTGATAGTTCATTCTGGTATGTAGTTATTATTTAGTTTCACATGTGTAGTTTCCGTGAGGGTATTTGGTGCATTGGATCAGGTATATCATAATTTGGGAAAGGCATGTTAAAAGGCAATCTTGGGAACAAAAATTCATAAGCTAACTGGACACCAAGAACCAAGGACTAAATACCGATATAGATTTATGGCCCGTTATCGTTAACTCCTGAATACTTTACACACAAGGAGACTGACCCCCTCCCTCATTCCCCCTTTTGATAGGCTTTGATCTCCCAGTACTCAGCTTATTTATTTTACTAACTGTGTGTCTGCTGTACCTGAGACTCTCTCAGCCCCTCCCCTGCACTGTGCTTAACTTGCAGTGCCTAGTTTCCTATAATCAAAGACCTGAGGAAGAATGTCTTGCATTTGAAAGCTTGCCTGACTTTATCCCAACTACAGAATTGTTCCTATAAAAGATATCACTCTAAGAAGTCCTTGCTTTTTACATAATTTCTGGACCATCACAGCTACATGATGTCCAGAGTGATAACATCACTCTTATGCTACTGAATGGTGCAGGTGACAGACTCTGCGATCCAGAAAAGAAGCAATGTTCAAATTAAAACAATTCTGGATTCCTCTAGAAGGCTGTGATGTCAGCTTAAAGAAGTTGAATATATTGTGAAGTCGATTTTAGTTGTCTCTATAGATGTGTCTTGTGCTGCTCAAACTAACTAGTCTTTAGGAATGCTGGTGCAGTCTGTGCAGCCCTTCATTTCATCTGTGTCCACAAAGAGTAAACTGTAACTCCTGAGTGCTGGGAAAGGCTGTACCTAGGATGGTGGAAAGAGAGGAGTTGACACTGGCTCTGGATCCCTGGGCCAACTGCTCTGTGTGATCCTGTTTCCATTAAGGGAAAACAGAGAGGTTAAGTCCTGCCACAGAATTCAAGAGAAGAGTGAGTAGTACAGGCATTCTATACCAGATTAGAGGGACACATGATGCATTCAAAAGGCAAGAAAAAGCATACTACTTCAAACCACTTACTACCAAAGTAACTTTACCCTGGAGTTAAGAGTAGAGTAGTTTGGTTATTTAAAAAAAACCAAAAGAAGTATGTTCAGATATCCCACCAGTGTAGTGACAGTGATGAGTTGTTCTGTAATAGTGTGTAAAGAGCTGCTGTTTGTTTCCTTACAGGAAACATTAGGAAGGGGGGAAATTCCAATCACTTTTATCCTTTGGTTTCAGAGCAAATGACAAAGGTGAGTAAGCACTGTCATTCATGCATCATGTCTGTACCTCCATTTCCTCAGCTGTGACGTGAGCTGACCAATGTCACACAGCAAGCTGTGGCAGAGCTCAGAAGTCAGCCTAGGCACCTAAATGCTATTAAAAAGATGTGGGCACCCAAGTTCAATATGGCAGTTCTTAAACTCCTTCCCCAGCCCAGCTGCTGCCTAACCCCAGATGCACTCATGGTTTTTAACGCTGAAGTCGCCCAGAAACAGAACACCATGCACCTGGAGTTGACCAAATGTGCCCAGCCCCTGGTGGTGTGCTGCTGCTGTTGCCATAATCCCTTTATGAACTATATTTCATACTTCTAGCACTCAGTTTGGAAGTGGGAGACCTAAGTTGATTTTCCTCTCTGGAATCTGTATTTCCCACCTCCCATGAGTGCATCTTAACCATCAGGCCCTCCTGTTGAAACTGTTTCACTTAGCATGGCATACTTGGAGCCATATAAGCATGAGTGGATGCTTGGCTTGGTTTGAGCCCCTCCTCCACAAACTATTAATGCATTTCACATTGAAGTCCATCAGGGAGGGGCAGGGAGTTGTTTTACCAACCCTGGTTGTGCTTCAAAGAGTGGAGTGACCCTTGCTCTGCTTTTGAGAAAAAGGACCTAAGATACCGACCTTCAGGAGAGGATGCTGAATGGTGAATATGAAGTGGAGGGTGGTGGCTACATCCCAGAGCAGGGCAGAGTTTCAGACACACTCCCTTTCTTATTTCCCCCGTGAGCATGCTGGTTTCTGTGAATCCAGTTCTGAGGTACCAGTTTCTCCCCAGGTACGATGAGCCCCCGACACTGGACTGTTGATCCTGTGTCTATATGAACAGCAGAAAAGCAAAGCACTTGGTGCTCAGACTCCTGGTTTTGTGTTCAGGACACAGGTTTTCATGGTCTCCTCCCAAGAGCTTTTAATAGCTTAATTTCAACTGTTAGTCAACAGCTACATTTCAAAATGATATTATAGATCTTTAAGGAAGTAGGGACCAAGGGAGGTCTCATTCTGTTGGATGCAGACAAGAAGATAGTGCTGGCAGAAGAGAGGAAGCCTCCCTGCTGTCTATAATCTAAACATAATGCACAAAAGCAATGAATGCCTGAACACCCCTCCCCTGGGGGCATTCAAAGAGGTCACAATATAGTTAACTAGTTTTCTGCTTTGCTTCCCTTCCAATCTGGGGAGCAACCAGGGGCCATCTCAGCCATCAGCAAATGTCTTCTAATCCTCTCCTGCTCCAGCTCTAACTTATCTTGCCCTTTCTACCCTGCCCCCCACACACATAAAAGAGGTAAAAAAAAAATCTTCACCAGTTTTCATTACCATTCTGTAGCAAATTGTGCAGGTGACATTTAAGACCCTTTTTATTGAAGTTTTCAATTTGTAATCTTGCTTTCGTTAGGGTGGAGACACTTTTTCTAGAGTGCCCTAGAAAAGAAAAAGTCTGTGACTGTGGGGTGGGCCAGGAAAATCAAGAGTAATATTTCCAAGTCTTAAACCATGCATAGTTCAGAGCTGGTTGGAACTGGAATTCTGATTCCACGGTAAATTCGAAGAGTTTGAATTTCCTTTTTGTTCTAAATTTGAACAAAAGGCAAGCCATATGAGGAAAGGCTGAGGGACCTGGGCCTCTTTAGCCTAAAGAAGAGAAGGTTGAGAAGGGACTTGATAGCGGCTTACCATTATATCAGAGGAGTGCATCAGGAGCTTTGTGAACAACTGTTCACTAGGGCACCCCCAGGGAAGACCAGGACCAATGGATACAAACTCCGGGAAGGCCACGTCAGGCTTAACACCAAAAAAAACTCCTTCACGGTCAGGGTGTCCAAACTGTGGAATAAACTCCCTCCAGAGGTGGTGCAGTCACCTACTCTGGAGGTTTTTAAGAGGAGACTGGACAGTCACCTTGCTGAGGTCATCTAATCCCAGTTGTCTTCCTGCCTAGAGGGGGTGGGGGGCTGGACCTGATGATCTGCAAGGTCCCTTCCAGCCCCTTACAATCCATGAAGTCTTGAATATTTTTACTTAGAAAAGAGTGATTGTGTCACCTTACTAACTCACCTTTTTGTGTTATGGCAATCTGACATAATGCCATAGCTGCTGAAACATTTTGACTATTGTATAACTTTAATTTTGAGGTTGATATTCAGTGTGGTAATTTCTTCGTTACAAAGAGCCAATTAGAGTACCTATTAATGGTTTAAGTGAGCCCATCCCCCTGTCAAAGAAGGGCTGGTATGCAGGCTGTCTAGAAACCAAGAAAGCTTTTATTCCATCATGCCAGCATTTTCCAAAGATAAACTGTTAGGAAATTTTGGACCAACTTTAGCAGAGGTCTTTTTATAGAAGTGGAGATTTTTGTTTAAAAAAAGTTGAGAGAAGCAAGATGCTAAAATGAACCCCGCTGGCAATATATTACTTTAGAGTCAAATCTGTGTCAGCATTTTTACCAAGCTAGAGGCTCATATCCTAATGGAGTACTGTAGTGTTCTAATTAAGTCTACCTTCTACCCTCTTAAAAAGAAAGTCCCATAAAAGTGGCACTTGATTTATACACAAGGTCAACCTGTAAATGGGCCCCATACAGTTTTCTAGTATTTTTGTGCGTGCAATAATAACATCAAGTCAAATGTTTTCAGTGAAGTTTTTATTTTAATACTTTTAATGCATTTAACTCTTTGGGTCTTTTCCTGGTTAGTTGATTTTCCTGTGGAATTCTATCAGGGAAATAACAGTTCTAGGTAGTCATCAGTGGTCTTTGTCTGTAGTTATCAACTCATTCCCGGAAAAGGCTATGCTAGGTCCACCTAAAACTGAACCTGAAAATGTGGGTTTGGCTTACAATCACAGCAGTAGGATACTAACTGCTGTATTGTGTAGCTATTCAGGTTTGAAGCAGGTCACTTGATACTGAAACTCAACTTTAAAATGATTTAGCAGTATTACAATGAAGTTGTATACTAGTGCTGAAAAGAGTGGAAGAATCATGTTCCCCAATTTGCAAGTGATACTCCTGTTAATACAACCTAGTTGTATACTGTTGCTCTTCTTGCAACAACAGCTCATATTCAGCTTATGGTCTAGAGTACCCCCAGGTCTCTCTCTGCAGTACTGCAGCCTAGCCAAATCATTCCCTGGTCTGTATTTGTGTATGCAACTATTGTATCCCAAGTACAGGTTTTATACTTCTTGTTGAATCTCATCTGACTAATTACAGACCATTTTTTCAGTCTATTCAGATCATTTTGGATCCTAGCCCTGTCCCACAGAGGGTCTGCAACTCCAGCCAGCTTGGTGTCATCCACAGATTTTGCTAGGAGTGTGCTTAATCCCATCATCCATATCATTAATGAAGATGTTGAACAACATTTGACCCAGGACAGATTCTTTGGGGAATCCTACTTGATACCTCCTCCCATCTAGACATTGAGAACTGTTCATTGAACACGATGAACAAACCAGTTATGTATCCATATTATAATACTTTAGGCTGCATTTTATTACTTAGCTTCTTGATGAGAATGCTGTGGGTGACAGTGTCAAAAACCTTGCTAAAGTGAAGGTATATCACATCCACTGCTCTCCCCCGATCCACAGAGTTTGTCACCTTCTCATTGAAATAAATCAGGTGATTAGGCATATGACTGTTTCTGATCACCTTGGTCTTCTCTAGGTGCTTTACAATAGATTTCTTGAGGACCAGCTCTGTGATCTTTCCAGGTATTGGGGTCAGACTGACTGGTCTGTAATAACCTGAATTCCCTCCTTCTCCCCATTTCTTAAATATGGACACTATATTTGCCATTTTCCAATCATCCAAGCTTTCCAGTCATCAAGATCTAATAGCTCTTATGTGCTCATCCTGTTCCTTTAGCCTTGAAGTGACTGATACTTCTGTTCACATTCCTAGCGGTCTTAATATCCCATCACTGTCTGCAGTCAGGGTCTTGGCATGGTGGACTTTACAGTGAGGACCTCACAAAAAAAAAATTCAGGAATCCATTTTTTTCTAATGTTTACCTCTCTAGGCAAGTACCTTTTAAAAGCTTTTTTTCCCTCAGGAGAGATAAGCATTTGTCTGATCATTATTGGTCCAAATGACATTTTCTTATTCTTACTGTAGCAAGGGGGGGCTCCCCACCTAGCCACAGTGTTAGGTTCCCCACTTGCCTTTGGGCACACCCCCCACCTGACTCACCTGCCATGCCTTCTTATTAATTGAGTAACGATCTTAATTAGGCAGGAAGCTGCCCATTTACTGCCCCGATGCCAGGGGGCACTATCCACAGCTCCATACCTCCCCTATGCTGCAGCCCATGCCTTGCAGATGGCATCCGGATATTACAGTGCTCCCGGCCTACCGCCAGAGCAAGCTTAGGCTGCACCATCAGGCCTCAGTCACACACACATTCTACCGCCCGCGTCTCACTTGGGCCTCACACACTCCACCCTCTCTCACAGGGTCTCTTCCATGCGTCAACAACTTATGCCACCTTGCTCGCTCTTGGAGCGGGCCTCCTTTGGCCATAGGGTTAGCTAGTCCATTCCTTGGGTGGCTGACGTGCCATCTGTTGGGCCTCTCCTGTGACCCTCACTGGGGTAGCGGCCAGCTAATTACCTGACCAGGTCTAAACTTACTCCGGCCCCTTCCAGGGCAACACTATGTGTATAACTGTAATGGGCCCTCAGTCCTCTGGTTCTTCTCCCCCTTCACTCGGGGCTCCCCACCACCCTGGTGGGCTCAGGTGGCCATAGCTGTGCCTGGCCCCCACTCTCCCTCCTCAGGGTCTTGTACCCCCATAGGGCTCAGGTGGCCACAGCCACACCTGGCCCCCCTACCTCCGGTGTCACCTGACCCACCCAAAGGTGGGAGCTGGGGTTAAGGTGCCCTGACCCGCCTTTCACCGGGGTGGTAACTGACTTGACATTTCCTGGGGGCTCTTGCTCCTGGGAGAGCCCCACCAGGCCACCCACTCTTGGCAGGGTGCAGTTTTAGGTCATGCCCAGGACCAGGAGCCTCCAATCCATCCCCTACAGCTCCTCCCTTACTGCCACAGTGTTCCAAGAAGCCTCACAGCCAGACAATGTTGCTGCCTGGCCTGTCGTAATGCTCGTTATATAGGCAGCCCTGAGTCCAAAATGGCTGCAGCAATCAGGCACCTGCTGGCTGTTGGCAGGCACAACCAGTGCTCTGCCACACTTACAAAAAAAATATCATGAAATGTAAAGTGCCCTGGGCCTTCTGCTCTCCCACCGGTGGTTCATGACTCAAAATCAGTGGTTCTCAACCAGGGTGCTGTGGCTTGCCATGCAATACTAGCACTGTAAAGTATGCAAACAAGCTAAGCCCAGAGATTTCAAATAGGAATCCATAATGTGAAAAACATTCTGACTTGTGGTATTTCTGAGCAGTTTGCAACAAAAGAATTACTCTATTTAATTTTTCTGTAGTCTCAAATTGAGTGAAAACTAAGAGCTGACATTTGTAAGAGTGCCTTGAATCTATCAAGGGATGCCTTAAATCTAAAAAGGTTGACAACTACTAAGGTAAGTGATTGTTAGTATGTCATGCCATCCTAAACAACTATTTGGAGAGATTTGGCTAGAGCTTAATTTCCAGGCAGCAGTGCTGACTCGCACAATGGACACTATCTTCCAACATCGTTTTTTCTTAAAACGCCAGGTGCTATCAGAATCTCCCCTTTCATTTTCCTTTTTATAAGTTTCTAGACCTTATTGTAAAGAGCGTGGGGAACACAAACTCCTAGAGGGCCGTCAACATCCTAAACATAACACTTCCAAATACACTGTGCTTTAAGTCGGTTGTGACTTCTTGAGAACCTAACCCTGGGTTTTTGAATGCTGAATGTTAGCAAGATCAGCTAATTGTATGTTCTCTGGGTTTGACTCTCATGGAAGGA
The DNA here is from genome assembly GCF_000455745.1 of Alligator sinensis. NCBI lineage: Eukaryota > Metazoa > Chordata > Crocodylia > Alligatoridae > Alligator > Alligator sinensis. The sequence goes on along the minus strand of NW_005842033.1, from coordinate 449,336 downwards.
CCACTACTTTACCGCTAACAGCTTCTCCCATGTGCATATGCACGATGTCATGGATGAACCAGGTGGATGTGAGTGGTTGTTGGCTGGGAAGGGTGAACAGTTAAGGAACCTAATATTGTCTTGCAATTTAAGCAGCAGCCTTTCTCTTGATTGTAGCCTAAGAGCACATGGCAAACTTATACTGAAGACCCCTACTGAGAATATTTACATTAGCCTCCTGGAAAAGACAAAACTGGAAAACATATGGAAATGAAAACCTACTTTTAGAGTAAATAAGAATATTGTTTATGTTTGTTTAGCAGTAGATAAACTTTACACAGGAAGGAAACTATTGCTATCTGGATTCTAGATTCTGGTTATAAACTTATTCTCTGCTTTTTGGCAAAGAAAACAGCAGGAGTATGTTTATGCAGCCTTCCAAATGTAAACAAGTTCCCCAATTAGTAAATAAATATCTCTTTGTCTCTCAAAGAAGGCCAGCTTGTGTCTGCACTGTTGATGGACTGCTGTACTTGATGGTTAATATCCATTACGTATGTTAGTTTTAGGGCCTGTTTTTAATCTGTTATAAATCAGAAGCAGATTCCCAGGACTAGATAGTACCATATATACCTGAATCCAAGACTGCTTCAAATGTAAATGATCCCCCCCCAATAAATACCTCTAATAACAAATTATAAATTAGTTATAATGTTCCATGTGTAGAATGGGACATTATCACTAATTAACTGGGGTCATCTTAAATTATAACTAATTACTGGGGGTCATCTTAAATTATAACTAATTACTGGGGGTCATCTTAAATTAATCTCCATTAAAATAGCAGCAGGAAACAAGAGGATAGACCCCCTCCCCCAGTTTCCTCTGCCCTCTTGCCTGTGCCTGCCCCCCTGCCGCTAGTGCCCAGTGTCCATTCATTCCCACTACCACCGCAATGTAGTAAATAAGAATATTGTTTATGTTTCCCCCCTGTCTTCCCTGCCGCATACCCCCTCCCCTACTGCATGAGCCACCCTGAGCCTTGGGATGAAGATGGAGCTAAGCTGCTGCCTGCCTTAGGCCAGCACTCATATCTAAGACAAAGCTTTTTTTTTCCACGGTGATTGGAAAAATACCTTGTCTTGGATCCAAGTAAATATGATCTTTTTTTTCAAAAGTCTTGGAGGAGTAAAGGAAGGAGTAAGCTTAGATCTGAGCAAAAAAAATTTGATATGATATTTGGTATAGCTTCTCTACAGGAATTGTACCGAGTAGTTGTCATTGTGCTCCTCTCTTCAGGAGACACTTAAGGTGATCACTGGAATGTCAAACGAGTAAAGTTTTCCTTAATACTGGGATCAATAGTAGCAAAACCTGATGATCTGTAAACAAAAGAAGAGAGAGTAGCATATGTGAGTCTAAGGCAAGGGCAAAAATGAGAAGACAATTATGGCAACTGAGACAGCAGTAGAGGAGATGAGCAAGTGCAGAAGCTGTGGAAAGGAAGAATGAAGAAAAAAGATTTTTTCAGAATCTTAACTGTCACAACAGGGGATTAACATGGCTGAATGGCAGCCCCAGGCAGGAGGGGCAGAGCCAAGTTCTCAGCATCATTCGGTCTGTAGCTTCCATGAAGTCCCCTGTCATTGATAAATGTATATCCCACAGCTAACTGTGACTTTTGAGGGCTGCGCTCCAACCACTCCCGGCGCCAGGCTGGGAGAGGAGTACTCATTTCAGGGCAGCATCAGCAGCCAGAATTTGCTTCTGTCCCAGGTGCACAGATGCCCCTCTATGTCTCTGCAGCAAGCTATTACTTGCTTCAATTCTGCTGCAGAAAATGAGCATCCCTACTTAAGACACACACTGTCATTCTGGAGGGCTGATTTTTTGGGAAAAGTCTTACCTCTTCCCCAATCAAATATTCTGCCACATGCTTATTTGCTCAGATGTAAGCTGACTGAAACTTTTGAAACAAATATCATATGTACTTGAATATGGGTATGAGTATGATATGGGAGTAAATGTGGTATATGACTTAAAAAACAAACAAAGAAACAAAAACAACCCTCCTTTTTCATTTTTAAAATCCTCTGGAAAGTATAACCAAGCTTAACTTTTGGGAAGTCTTGAAGTACAGATATTTCCAGACCTCTAAGATACAGCTACCTTTGCTGATCAGTCCTTTTTTTCTCCATTCCCTGGAGCCTCTACCCTCATTTCTAGTATCCTTCTTCAAGTGATTATTTCGCCAGCTCTGTTTGGAGCTTCCTCCTTACAAGTATTTCTCTCCCTTTTCTGGAATACAAATTCCCAGCAGTGTCAGTATCTTTCATTTGACAAATTTCCAGGCCTCCTCCACATTTAAATTCCTTAATCCATTTGACTTCACTAACCAGTTACTTGAAGTTACCAAAGTTTACCATTTGTAAATCAGTAATTCTTAGTTACAGACCTATTTGTCTATCCTTCCATTTAATTTTAACTGAATCAACACTTGATCAGTTGATCCAAGGCTGTTTTATGTGAAAAAAAATCCTTCAATTAATTCCTCACTACTTAATTAAACAAAGCCTGAAGTAGTCAGTGACTCTTCAGCAAAGAAATCTTTTGACCATCACATCTGGGCCCAACCATTAATGTTTTTCTGCAATACCTGGATAGTTATTCTCCCATACTGATAGAAATACTAGTGAGAATTATCTTTCTCTAATTACAGAGGTATCTGTTCATGTGTATATGAACCTGATAATTTGTACCAGGCTACCTGCATTACTCCAAACAACATTTCTTATCCTTCACCAAAGTGACTTTGACCCAACATATTCTGTTTTTTTTCCTTCTAGCCCTTCTTTTTTCTTTATGATCTATCACATCATTAGTGCACAAAGCTGTTTCTCCTCTTTCTTTCTTGTATAGCAAGCCCTGCTCCCTGCCTCTATTTTTCCCTGCTTAGCCAGTCCTTTCCTCTTCCTGGCTCTGGTGGTTACAAGGTACTGTGGAATAATCCTTTTGTCTAGGTGTCTG
>NW_005842033.1:443267-446317 GCF_000455745.1 Alligator sinensis | reverse complement strand
AGCAGATGACTTCAAAGCTTGCATTGTAAATGCACCTTCTTTTTCATCATGGCTTCATCTGAACTCTTAGTCTCTAGTTGCAAAACAAACCTTTAGAACTCGTGAAAGAGAAGATACATCTGGTGATAATTTATGTATTAATAGCTTCCATGAAGTCCCCTGTCATTGATAAATCTATATCCCACAGCTTCTGCACTTGCTCATCTCCTCTACTGCTGTCTCAGTTGCCATAATTGTCTTCTCATTTTTGCCCTTGCCTTAGACTCACATATGCTACTCTCTTTTCTTTTGTTTACAGATCATCAGGTTTTGCTACTATTGATCCCAGTATTTCGGAAAAGTTTACTCATTTGACATTCCAGTGATCACCTTAAGTGTCTCCTGAAGAGAGGAGCACAATGACAACTGCTCAGTACTATTCATTCTTCCTTCCCAAAAAAAGGCATGTGTATTTCACGTGGGTATGTAGTATGCAAGCAAGTATGGTAAATGAGAGACCAAGAAAAAAAAGTGGACTGCTATGCAGAAAGGAGATGGTAAAGATGAAGAATTATCTAATATTGTCTCAAAATAAAACAGTCGTTCTCAGGCTTTGATAAAGACGACTGATACTGACAACTGACTAAGGACGAGTGGATTAAAGGCAAGAAGGGTAATGGGAATGAAGGTATTGTATTTCATCCCATAAAGAAATGTTCAAGATAATCAAGAAATAAGTAAAAGAGCTTAATCCTCTCAGAATAGGAGTAGATACTCTCCATCCTTGTATACTGAAAGAACTAGCACATGAAATCCCAGTTGCAATTGGCAAGCATATCTTCACAAATCTATCGAGTTGGGGGAGGTACCACATAATAGGAGAATGCTAAGTCTGTGTAAAATACTACCACTGCAGATCAGTTAACATCAGATCATGACTGACACTAACAATATTACATATTGGTGAGGAATAATCAATTGTATAAAGGCAAATAAATTTATACTTAAAATCTGTTTTAATTTACTCAATTGCTTAAAACTTGAGAGTGAGACTCATGCTCATATGGTTTTCTTAAACCAGCAGCTACAAATCATTACACATTTTTCAGTGGAAAAGCAAACAGTCACACTGCTGCTCCAGGCATCTATTCACCCATGTAGACCCAGCTGTTCTGTTATAAATACAGCTGTTCCTGATGCTACAACAGAACTGTGCAGGCCTTTCATTCTCCTTCCTACTCTAGCGCTGACAGAACCTGACTGGCACCAATACACCTGGGTAGTATGGAAACAATGGGTGTGTCTACACATCACCCTATGGTGACATAGAGATGCATTATCTTGCTGTATGGCAAGCTATGGTGACGTAGTGATCATGTGTCTCTACATATCATTACCATCTATGTTGCTGTATCGGCGTGCTTCCTGGGTTTAGCACACCGCTATGGCAACATAGCGGTGAAATTTAACCTTGCTCCATGTGCACAGTGCAGTAATCGCCCATACTGTACCGTGCTTTAGTACTTCTAAAAGTACTAGACATGTCTACCACCAGCTACTTGCAAAAGTAGTACGTCCAAAAGAAGTAGACGTCCAATGTAACTGAAACCTCCAAGCTCAAGTTTGGTACAAAAATACCCTTTTTATTTAAAACACCCCATCTCCCTAAATGGTAATCCTGAAAGTGCATGCATTTCAAATACACTGACAACAATTATTTTGATAATGGCAGCCATAACTCCTGTTTTAGTAAGGCAGAAAGGTACATTGCAACTCTAAGTCAACAAACTACCAAAGACAAGCTTTGTCTAGGGAGCAGAATAAAAGCATACTCACATTTATCCACACATGCACACAGTTTTCTGATATAATTGGTATGTCAGACGATAACAGGCCAAACCAGTTGTCTACATAATATAAATCTCTTGTTCTGCTTCTGGCTTCCCTCTCTTTCCTGTGCTGCTCTGGCCCACATCCTTTTGCACTTAAGTTACCTGGAGAGCTCTGGAATGATCAGGATTGACACAGATAATGTTTGGCTTCATAGCATGGTTCTTGGTTCATTTAAATAAAAATATAGTTAATCCACTAGGACACCTGCCTCAGAGCTCAGCATGCATATCCCAACCTAGAGTCCAGAAGCATGTGGCCCTGGTGCCATTTGACTCGCTCCCTGCTTTCCATCAGGCAGGTCTCAGTTCTTCCATTTTATTCTATGGTCCAGATGCTCAGCTGGAAGAAGCTGGAGTAACACCCTTGACTTCTGATTTACTTCAGATGAGGATAGGGCAGTCATTTTGTTGTATCACCTTACTGGGGGCAGGCACAACTTGTATCTAAATTGTTGATGGCCAATATCCATTTCGCAAGTGCCCTTTTCACCAGAGGTGGATCTGGCAAGGGGAGGGGTGCAGTGGCACAGTTTACACGTCCCCCCCCCCCCCCCGTTTGATTCTTGTTCTACCCAAAGTTTAAAGCCAATTGCCTGGCAGTGGCAGCAGCATTTCTAGTCAGGCAGCAGTGAGGGAGTCACTTGACCTCATGGTTCATTATAATCTATCTCAGTGGTTCTCAACCTTTTTTGTACCAGGACCTATTTGTAAACATCAATGGCCAGTCCCGACCCAGTGCCCCTCACTCCCAACCCCCTGTCCCCAGACCCCAGACTTCGGGGCACAAGGTGGGTGTGTGGGACATGTAGGCCGTCAAGCACAGCCCCTTGCAAGCAAGGGAAAAGCCCTGGTTTCCCACATTTTTCTTTCTCCTTTAAAGGAGAATACATTTTTAAAGTTTGTTGATCCATTTTTTAAATTTGTTCGCAACAATTTCGTATAGTTTTGCGACCCACTTTTGGGTCACGACCCACAGGTTGAAAAATGCTGATCTAGCTGATCCCTTCTAAACTTTTTAGTCCATAGATGTTAACAATCCTGTCTTCATAGTTTCATAGTTGGTAGGGTTGGAAGGGACCTGAGTAGATCATCAAGTCCGACCCCCTGCCATGGCAGGAAAAAGTACTGGGGTCAAACAACCCCAGCAAGGTGTTCATCTACCCTCCTCTTAAAGACCCC
>NW_005842033.1:433537-443129 GCF_000455745.1 Alligator sinensis | reverse complement strand
CTCTTGTGGAGGCTGAACAGGTTCAGGTCCCATAGCCTCTCCTCGTAGGGCCTGCCCTGCTGCCCCATGTGAATGGCCCTCCTCTGGACCCTCTCCATGTTGTCCACATCCCTCCTGAAGTGTGGCACCCAGAACTGGACACAGTACTCCAACTGCGGCCTGAACAGTGTTGCATAGAGGGGGAGGATCACCTTCTTGGACCTGATTGGGATGCATCTGTGGATGCATGACAAGGTGTGGTTGGCCTTCCTGACTGCGTCCCCACACTGTTGGCCCATGTTCATATTCATAGATTCATAGACTGTAGGGTCAGAAGGGACCACAATGGATCATCATGTCCGACACCCTGTCCCTGGCAGGAAAGAGGACCAAGATCAGATGACCCCAGCCAGTTGACTATCTAGCCTCTAGATATTAGCATCAATGACTCCAAGATCCTTTTCTGCCTCTGCACTGACGAGAAGGGAGTTCCCCAGCCTGTAGGTATGCTGCTGGTTCTTCCTCCCCAGGTGTTGCACCTTGCACTTGTCAGTGTTGAAACCCATCCTGTTCTCATCCGCCCACCCCTGTAACCTGTCTAGGTCCAATTGCAGCCTATTCCTCCATTCTAGTGTGTCCACTTCCCGCCACATCTTAGTGTTGTCTGCGAATTTGAACAGGGTGCTTTTTACCCCCTCATCCAAGTCGCTGATGAAGATGTTGAACAGTGCAGACCTGCGCGACCCCACTGCCCACATCCCTCCAAGTCAAAAATGACCCATCCACCACCACTCTCTGGGTACAGCCCTCCAGCCAGTTAGTGAGTGTAGCAGGACTAAGGTGCCTGCTACTCTTAGAGCAGAGGTAGGAACCCAGGTGCCGGTTGTCAGGACAACCGGTTAAGGAGGGAATTGGCTGCACCTGCACCTGGTCAGCTGACCAAAAAGGGGCAGGGCCTGGCTCCCACATAAGTCTCAGGCCTGAGGCCAGCAGGGAACTTCCCTGCTGGCCGCTAAGGGGGAAGGAGCTCTGCCTGAGTGAGCAAAGGGAGAGAGGCCTGACTACATGAGCAGCTCCTGATACTGTGTTGGGATGGAGGATTCCCCGGTAGGGTTTGAATGATGTTATAGCTGGGCGGTTTGAGTTTGTTACAGCCCAAGGGTTTGTGTTTGTTTACTGTTTAAGACTGGCGGCTTGGGTGAGGCTATTAGGGGAAGGAGGAGGCCTCATAGGGGACTCACAATAGCATGGGGACCCCGGCCCCAGAGAGGGGGTGGGCAGAGGGGGCACAGTAGATGGGGTGCACTGACCCCAGCACCAGAGAAGGCACAGCATTTGTGGTGCACCAGGCCGAATGCTGGTGAGGGCACAGTGCGAGACAGGGCTGTAGAGAGCCCGAGTGCCAGTGAGGGCGCGGTGCGAGACAGGGCTGCGGAGAGCCCAGGGAGGACAAGGGGGGCCAAATTACAACAAGGCCCCGATCAAACCACGTCAGTATCATCTGCGAAGCTTGGGCTACGGTGTAGGGGAGGAAAAGGAGCCGCAGATAGCACCCCCTGGCGTCAAAGCAATAAATGGGCAGCTTCCCGCTAATTAACATCTACAAAATAATTTAACAACAAGGCATGGCAGGAAAGAAGGCAGACGGTTGGCCCATAACAGGAGGACGGGGTCACCGATAGACGGACCCCAGAAGAGACGCTCCTGTTACAGTGGCACATCTGACTGTGTAGGTGTCGACACCACGGTTCCCTAGTTTTTTAATGAAAATGGGGTGAGAGACAGTGTCGAAGGCCTTCCTAAAGTCCAGAAAGACTACGTCCACTGCTACCCCTGCGTCTAAGGATTTTGTGACCTGGTCGTAGAAGGCCACCAGGTTAGTCTGACAGGACCTGCCTCTAATGAACCCATGTTGGTTGCCCATCTTCTTTTTAATGCTTTTGATGTTCCACTAATCAAGCTAGCCTTTCTTCTTCAAGTCTGCTGTCTGTTTGCTGCTCCTGGTAATCTTGTTTCTATTTCACAGCCCTGCAGATTGTTTGTAACCCATTTCAATGAAGTTATATTTGTTTTTGCTTCAATCATAAACTGAATAATACAGCCCTAGGCCCCTAGCATATTAGTAAAGTTTCTGAATTCTTTTTAACTGGAGAAAACTGTTGTTTTAGGTGATGCTGCACCTCACCATCTGCACCCCCCTTTTCTAAATTCTAGATCCACCCATGCCTTTCATTCATGCAAATGCAGACCTAAAACCCTGCTATATGCTTCCTCCTGCCTCTTTGGACTCTTTGAGCTACACCCAAAGACCATGATTAGGGCTGTATAAGTTGAGGGACCAAAACTACTCCACTGCATCTCTGGTTAAAAAGAAACCAGGAAAATAGATCATATTTGAATTTAAACAACATAATCTTGTAGTAGACAGGGGTAAAATGGAGGAAAACATTGCTCTGTAATAACAGAAAAGAGAGCATTGTGACCGATAGCGTTGGTTGCTTTGGACCAGTGAGTCAATAGATGGCATTCTTCCCTTGGGCTTGGTAGCTGGCCCAGAGCCCATGGTCTGGCGCAATATTAATGGCATTTGCTGCAAGTGCCACATTTTGGAGAAGATACAGCATTTGAGTTCTGAATACCAGTGATCCATAAAGTTTCGTGCCACTTATAAGAAATGGGAATTTGGGTTATCTTTACACCAGGGAGATAGTGGGAAATAATGGCATGTCAATCATAAGTGTGGTGCATTTCTTCTCAAAACAGTTATGGAAAATTCCTGTTGTCCCTTAGAGAGCTGTTGCATTCCACCAGATAGGCAGGGCAGATCAGTGCCACCTACAGACTATGCCTACAGCAATTTTAAAGTACTGTAAGAGTTGTCTAACAGGAAGTAAAACTTATCAAGGAAAAAAAGTCCTAGCAATACACTTCCTACCAATAAGACTCACAGCCAAAGAGCTGTAGCAATACAAAATCCTTTTACTGTACTCTCTACCTCTATGTTATCCAAAAATTAAGTTTATTGAAATTACTAAGCTCATGTATTCCTTTGAATGAAGCCTGCTCTCTTTGGAGTGTAATGTTTTCTTTTTAACAATCTATTGCTTCTAAGGGCTTGGTTTTAACAAAGTGAGGCCCTCCATGCTGACACTCTCTAATTCTTTTCATTACCAGTCTATGAATGGGGGATTTTTGTGTGGGTATATGGTATCTAATTAGCTGTATGCCCACAAAGTCCTAGTTTTGCTGAAGCCAGGAGGTAAGCATGCAAGAAAAAGCAAGAGTGCAAGATAATACTACTTCTTAAAAAATAATCAGGTTACCATAAATCATGCAAATGGACTTCTGCATATATTCACACAGCATGAGATTGGCTGAATAAAGAGAGCTCAATAGGAAAGTACCACAACTGTAAATAGCTGGCACTGAAAATACTGTGCATCTCATTTAATAGGGTTTATTATCCTTTTGATGTGCTCCAATAACTCCCACTAATGTTGATTCACTACAACTCAGTGGGGGATATTCTCCTCTAAATGCATGTTCACACTGAGAGGAGGCTATAGCTCAATGAGCTTTAAATAAATTAACATTAATGAGAGTTATTTATGTGGAGAACAAGAAAGCTCTACTCCCACCCCCTTCAATTGTAAATGCCCCCTTCAGGACTCATCTTCTCCTAATGCTTCTCTTTTGCAACATTAATTCTGCATTGTCCATTTAGGCAAGAGAAGTGAAAACACCTGTGTAATTGAGGGTTATTTCCAAAACATATTTGAATGAATCAGTGGAAAACATTTTCTCAAGAATTAAACTTTATTGCCTCATAAAAATTCTACCTGTGTATGATGTCCTGCTGTGGGTTTACTTTCCCCACAGCTTCTCTTCAGCTTCACCTCTTATTTTTCAGAGCCAAGAATTGATGAGTTTCAAAGGTAGAGAGCATTTTTTAAATTCCTTTCTTTTAAAATTTACCTGTTGCAGTATAAGTAGATTCAGGCCAGAATTTTTAGTGTTTTCCTCTGTTTGTCAGGTTCTCAAAATTATTTAACTGATAGAGAAATGCACAGATTCTGAACAGCCAATAAATAGTGCTCTGCTTCCTATAGTGACTATGAAAATCCTATAGTTTAATACATGAATGACATAATTGCTATATTGCCTCAGGATTATGGAGATCCTTATAATGGATAATTATGGAATAACATGATCTTTTCTTCTTTTTTCTTGGGGGAAAAGGAAAGCCTTTCTCTTCCAAACACTTTATATGTATATCTGAAAGTGGGGCAGTCATTAGAAATTATTGTACCTGCAATTTTTTTACCAGAGTAATTTTGTATCAGAGTTTTGTTCCCCACAGTCCATAATACAACAAGAAAGATACTACACTCTGTGAAAAAGTGTGTGTGTGTGTGTGAAGCAGCTCATTTCAAAGCTGATATTTCTGTTTTACTTGGAGCTGTTTTGCCTTTTCTATGAAGGGCTCTGGAAAACTAAGCAAGAAGTGATGGAAAAATGTGTGGCTTCCACGTCCTTTGAACATGTGAGAGTCTAGCTGCCTTTGCTAAACTACACCTAAAACTAATAAAAATGCCAGTCTGGATATTAAAATGAAAAAAAGAACTGTGGTTGTCTGGTCACTATTGCCGCCTAAATAAACACAGTCTGGCTAACACCAGCTCCTCTGCACATAGTTTTGGGATGAAGAAAGTCGAGTTTTAAAACAGCTGCTGTTACTGAAAATAGTGTTTTAACAGGAAAAGGTTTGCATCTGTGAAGGGAATGAGTCTGCTTTTCCTGACAGATCCCTCTCGATTAGTATGCACACAGTTAAACATATATGGAGAAAGAAATGAAAGAAGAAAATCAGAACATGTCACATTCATTTTCATTATTAAGAGTACAAAATAATCAGCATTTCACCAGGGACTATCCTTGCCATTTCTGGTAATAGGTCAGAGCTTGAATCTGCAGTATAGTGTGCTGCCAATCCATAGCATGCATCTGAAACTAGATAGACCTTTTGAGTCAGTCTGGATCCAGAGCCAGATGGCTCTAAACCAGCCCTCTTCAGAAGTTGACCCTTCAGTGCTTATTCACTTAAGCAGGCCTATTTAAAGAAATTAAGTGTTTAGGTCCTGATTCAGTAAAATATTTAAAGGGACTGCATATGTCCTTAAACTTAAGAACATGTTTAAATACCTCGATTAACTGAGGCCTCAACCTGTTTTATGACCACTGAACAATTCTTTGACAAAAATGCAAGATTAATATGGATGACCTCAATCAGTATTTCTTGGCCAGTTGGGCCATATGATATTGAAAATTTTGTCAGTCTGAAAATAAAATCCTGTACCCCTCTCTCTTTTTCCACATACCCTTATCCTGGTAGGTCTAGTGTTCTCAGACCACCCAAATAAATTTTATCAGTTCCTCTCACACACACATTTTTTACTCTTACTGTTCTAGTCATTTTAAAGGAATCATTAATATTTTAACTGTAAGGGTTAAGAAAGTGTGACCTGGATTAGACTGTACTGGACTGTAACTGAATAAAGTAACAGATATGTTTTCTGCACATAGAGTTCTCTGAGAAACTAGTGTAACTAGCTGGAAAAGAAACTGCATTGTTCATTTGCATAGTTCAGAAGAAGGTGTACTCTTTTCAAATATAGCTTCTATCAGAGTAAAATTTGTCCTAGAAGGTTGAAAATGCTTAGCTTGTTTGTGACTTCAGTTTTAAATGCAAATTACTGTAAGCTTGGCAAATATGGAAAAAGTACAGAGAGAAAAAATGTGCTTTGTGTATTGACAGTGGATGATGGGCAGAGTGGGGTGGGGAGCGGGATTGAGATGGCAGCAGGGTCTATGGGTGTATGTGATGGGCCAAGGTTTTGCCCAACACCAAAGTGCATGTGTTCAGGCATGTATGCTGAGGCATAAATCTCTGGCACAGATTTGTGCTGATGCTACTTGAGCTGCTGCAAACGCACATGCCTGCACGTGTGGACACGCACAACGTGTGCCGTGTCCTCCCATCCCAATGCTGACAATCAGCTGATTCTTCTGGGCAGGACCTAGGCAGCCCCCGGTCTCTATGCTGACAACTGCTGATTCTTGCCATTGAGATGTAGGCTGTCTGGGACCCAGCATCTCAAAGAGCTTAGCCCTGAAGCTCCCTTGTCCTGCAGCCCCTGTTCTTTAAGGCTCTTTAGGGTGAGAGGTCCTGATGAACCTCAGGGCATAGGACAGCTCTAGGGTCTGGGGCATGGACCTCCCCATCTGATCCTCAGCATCAGGCTGGTAACAGGCTTGGTTCCAAATAGCAGAGCATCAGGATCTGGCACAGGGAAGCCCCAGGTCTTGGACAAAGCCATCCTCTGTCCAATTGGCAGGATCAGGTGGGGCAGCTGCTTTATCCCTTGAGGCAGCCCCAGGTCTCGGGTCCAGGGCACCAGGTGCTTCTTTAAATGCGTGTGCAGCTGGGGATGGGGGAGCCTCTCCCATCTGTACTACACATGCCCTCATCCCCAGCTACACTGTGGGGGCCATAATGAGCCCAACTTGGGGGAGCCTCTTCCCCATATTGGGTTTACAGCACCCAGGAAAAAATGGGTGTGGGGCTTTCAGCTGGGGCTTCCAGGTGCACTCTTTTTTTAAATTCTTGGGTGCCTGTGGAGGCAGCACGTGGCTGGCGAGTGGGGAGCTCCTGGCTCTCCAGCTGCTGCTTCCAACTGAGTGGTGGATGCAACTGGGGAACAGGAGTTTCTGGCTCCCTAGCAGCATGATGTAGGATTCTCCTTGGTGGCAGCCACACAATTGGAGTTGGAGGAATTTGATGCCCTTTGCCAGAATCACATGACTGATTATGCATTTCTGGCATGGCAAGTTGTGTGATTTGGGGAATGGGGCATAGCATTCCTCAGACCCCAACCACACTCCTGCCTTAACATCTGTCAGCAGTCTGATTTCTCCCGCTCCCCCTCAGTAAGTGAACTACACCATTAGCTAAGATCAGCAAATTTGACTTTTTTGATTAAAGGTAGTATTTCTCCAGTGACTCATCAGCAGAGCCAGAAGATTCTGTGAACCTCCACTGCCATGGGGCTATGGAATGGGAATCTATACAATGCACTACTTGCCTTACAGGTGCACCATAAGGGGACCAGAAATGTGAACCCATAGTGAAAGAATAACCCAGAGGAACATGAAAAAGTATAAAATACACTGTTCCAGAGAAAACTTTGTTTTCATAACAGAAGTGACAGTGGCATTTTCAGCAGCAGCCAAAGATCTATTTAAACATCAGTACAAACCCATCTGCAGAAAAATTATGTATAACACAGGTGAGTGAATGGAGGCCACACTGTGCTCTAAAATGCATGCCAAAGACTATTTTTAATAACGTCGATTTAGCATTGTGTCCTCTTACCATGCTGGCTGCCCCCAGCATCCTACCAATTTTTTGTGCTGTAATCCTGTTGGAGGTGTTTCCATGTGGTTCCATCATCGCTGAACACAGGGCCTTGAGGGGTTTCTCACTTTTCCTCTAAGTTTCTAGCAGGGACAGAGCTGGAGAGGGAGGCATGTGGGGGGGAGGGGAGAGGGAGAGGGAGGGGGAGCTGGAGTGGGGGAAACATGCATGTAAACACACACATGTGCGTGTGTCCACACATACATATTACTCCTACGTAGGAGTGCATTTCTTACACACACACGCCTCATGCAGGCATACAAGATGGCATATATTGCCTGCCTAAAATTGGACACCTGTTTTTTCTCTCTCTGCCTGAGGTAGCTTTAGTGTAGCAAAAGCAGCTAGACTCCAGTCAACTGTCAGCATGCAGACTACAAGGCTTCTTTTCAAAGCCAAACATCTATACACTGAAGGGAATAGAGTGATAGAGAAACAAAGACAGGGGAAAAGAGAGCCCTTGAGGATGGTGTGGCTAGAGAATGCATGTTTAGATGAAGAAAGTCACAGAGAAGATTTATATTGACTATGGAAAGAAATTATGTACCACAGTGCCCATATTAATTGGCCTACCATCAAGGATGGGCTGTGTAGCAATCTCAGTTAGGAGGCAAGCTTCATACCTTAGGGTTTCCATGTGGTTCCATCATCGCTGAACACACAATTACATTATGTGAAAAATGGATATACATGAAGTGCATGAGAATGTGTTTGGGGTTTTAGATATTCTAACATTGTCTCCTATGAAATAAAGACAGAAAAATCTTAGGAAACCAGCTAATACTCCAAGTGTATTTTGGTAAATTTGTATATGAGGTCAAATTGCAAAATTCTCCAGATTTTTTTCAGCACTTCCTCCTTTAACCAGTTGCTGTTAGCTGTTGTCTCAGCATTGTATGTTAGCATTGTACATTACCGTGATATTTCCAGACCAACGATGGTTGATGTCAGGGACGATATAACATGGGACAGATGTGCCCAGTTCATATACTCTCCCTGTAAAGCAGGACCAGGCTAACTCCTTAACCCAGGGGTGGGCAACATACAGCCTGCAGGCCAGATCCAGCCCATGGAGCCATGCCATCTGGCCTATGGGGCTCCCAGTGGGGCTGGGAATTTGAGAATGAGGTCCTCTGAAGAAATCTGAGGTACAGAGCCCCTTTGGGAATGTGAGTTGGCAGCAGATGGTGAGTGACAGCTGTGTTAAGCTCCATACTGCTGCTGCTGCTACTTAGGGTGATCACCTTTTCAAAAGGGAAAGGTGGGACACATGCCTGCTTTCTCCATGCCCCCAGGACCAGAGCCAAGTGGGGGGTAGATGTGGGATGCCTACTGCAGGCTTGGGGCTCCCTGCCCTGCTGCCTTTCCTCTGGGGGCCCTACATCAGCTGCATACCCCCTGCTCGCCTGGCAGCACCAGGGGCACAATTCCATGCCTCTACTGCCACCCCTACTGCTGCTGGCCGGGCAGGGGGCACCTGACCATGGCAGTGTGGTGGTGGCAGTGTAGTGGGACCCCCAGAGGCAGGGCAGCAAAGCAGGGAGCCCTGAGGCCTACAGCAGGCAGCCCACATCTGCTCCCAACCTGTGCATAAATCTGGGGGGGCATGCGCTCCCCATGCTTCCAACTCCCTGGACAAGCTACCTCTGGCTCTGTCCCACGCCATGCTCCAGCCCCATGCACCACCCTGGCTGGGCAGTGCCCCCAGCCTCTGCCCCACTCCCTCCTTCACCATGATGCAGTATTCTTTTCTGCAGGTGGTATTCTCTTCTGTCCTACCAGTGAGCAGACGTGGAAGACGACATGAGACCTGCATCAGAGAGACCAACTGGCGGCTTCGGGAATGGTGTCTCGAGGCAGGCTTCGGCTTCCTAGACAGCGACCCACACATCACAATGAGAGACATGCTCGAGTGGGATGGGCTTCACCTTTCCCCCAAAGGTAAGCATGTGTTCTCTTCTAGGTTGGTGGATCTCCTTTGGTGGGCTTTAAACTAGGCTTGTCGGGGGATGGGGAAGATGAGGGCAGAGGAAGCCTTGAACCAGTAAACCAAGAGACACCCACAAGAACAGCCCAGCCTGGACCAACAACGAGCAGAATGAATACCCAGGTAAGCAACTGGGGCCCAGGCAGTACTGA
>NW_005842033.1:432363-432671 GCF_000455745.1 Alligator sinensis | reverse complement strand
TTCCAAGGCAGAGATGGAACTGGGACTAGCTACCCAGATCAAGGACAACAAGAAGTCCTTTTTTAAATACATAGGGGGCAAAAAGAAGGCACCGGGTAATGTGGGACCTCTGCAAGACATGCTAGGAAATCTGGTTGTCGCACCAGACAACAAAGCTAACCTATTTAATGATTTCTTTGCCTCCATTTTCCTGAGCAGGGACCAGAACAGTCCGTCCTCTGGGACCCCCTCAGGCCCCGGGGGAGGCACACCCAGGCCTAGGGTCAGTGAGGATCTAGTCAGGGAACTTCTGGAGGGACTGGATGTAA
>NW_005842033.1:431170-432159 GCF_000455745.1 Alligator sinensis | reverse complement strand
TCCTGGGTAAGCTTTTTGAGAGAATTATCCTGGCGCATGTCTATGAGGGGCCAGCAGGAAAGGTTATGCTTAGGGGCAACCAACATGGGTTCATTAGAGGCAGGTCCTGTCAGACCAGCCTGGTGGCCTTGTATGACCCAGTCACCAAATCCTTAGACGCAGGGGTAGCAGTGGACATAGTCTTTCTGGACTTCAGGAAGGCCTTCAACACTGTCTCTCACCCCATTCTCATTAAAAAAACTAGGGGACTGTGGCGTCGATGCCTACACAGTCAAATGGGTCACTACCTGGCTGTAGGGCCACACCCAGAGAGTGGTGGTGGACGGGTCATTTTTGACCTGGAGGGACGTGGGCAGTGGGGTCCCCCAGGGCTCAGTTCTCAGACCCGCACTGTTCAACATCTTCATCAGTGACTTGGACAAGGGGGTAAAAAGCACCCCATTCAAATTTGTTGAGGACACTAAGATGTGGGGGGAAGTGGGCATGCTAGAAGGGAGGAATAGGCTGCAATCAGACCTAGACAGGTTACAGGGGTGGGCAGATGAGAACAGGATCGGTTTCAATGCTGACAAGTGCAAGCTGCTGCACCTGGGGAGGAAGAACCAGCAGCATACCTACAGGCTGGGGAACTCCCTTCTTGTCAGTGCAGAGGCAGAAAAGGATCTTGGAATATTATTGATGCCAAAATGAACATTGGCCGACAGTGTGGGGACACGGTCAGGAAGGCCAACTGTACTTTGTCATGAATCCACAGATGCGTCTCAAGCAGGTCCAAGGTGATCCTCCCCCTCTATGCAACACTGGTCAGGCTGCAGTTGGAGTACTGTGTCCAGTTCTGGGCGCCGCACTTCAGGAGGGATGTGGACAACATGGAGAGGGTCCAGAGGAGTGCCACCTGCGTGATCAGGGGTCAGCAGGGCAGGCCCTATGAGGAGAGGCTAAGGGACCTGAACCTGTTCAGCCTCCACAAAAGAAGGCTGAGGGGGGAC
>NW_005842033.1:427817-430979 GCF_000455745.1 Alligator sinensis | reverse complement strand
CCCTTCCGACCCTACCAACTATGAAACTATAAGGGGCCTCAATCTGCACCCCCCCCTTTCTGCCTGGATATGCCCTTTCTCCTCATAAACTTACCTACAGGGAGCTGCTCTCCAGGCTGCCTGGCTATGTTCCTGGCTATGTGCATGTTTGCAGGCACATGCATGCACGTGGCACCCCTGCGTCCTGCTCCTGGCAAGCCCAATCAGCCCCTTGTAGGCTGAAACCCTGCCAGCCTGCAAAATGAAACCCGCCATTTCCTGCAGATCCCTGTACGACACTGAAAATCCAGGATAAATGCTGTCCCAAAGTTGTGCAGCCTGGGACCAGGACATGAGGTTCCCATTCCGGGACTAATTGCTGCCCAATTAGAGACAGATGGTCATCCTACTGCTACTTGTTCCTCCATCAAATCTGGATGAGGCCCATAAGAAGCCCCATGGTCTGGATCCAGCCAGCGAGGAGGCATGAATTTGACACTCCTGCTCTGAAATATCTACTACTTGCCACTTGCCAATACTGGGAAATAGGATATTTAATTTGATGGACCACTGGTCTGACCTGGGATGGTACTTCTATGCTCATGGCAGCCACCATGAAGCACAGAGTACCTTTCATGGACAAACTTTTTTCCATTACCAAAAAAACACATGAGGTTCTAATATTAAAAAGAACATAGCCCTTAAGTGAGAAAATGTGTTAAAGGAGGGCTTCTCAGACAGGCAGTTTGTTCTATGTCACCAACCCAGAAAAGTCACAAAGACATCATTTTTTAAAGTTTGCAGAAAGTGTTTAATTTTATTACAGTATGCTAAATGTTTCTAATCTCCCACTTTCCCTCACCTCTGACAAGCCATTTATATCTTGTTCCCTGCACCTAAGTTGCTGTGCTTAAAAGAAAGTTTGTCATAGGCAGCCCTGTTCCTAGGTGAATATTTTGTTTGACAATTCAAGCACTGAGCTCTCTATTAATTATCCTGACTCTTGTATTTATGTCTTTAGTGTCTTTTGCTGCAAATTACAAGTACAAATGAATTTTATGCACAGAAAGTACAGAATCATTAAGATGGCTTTGTCCTCCAAGTGACAGTAAGCTCTGATGATGCATTAGAAAAACTTACCATGAGCACAAGGTGCTACAGCAATCATTCTTCAAAAGGCAACAGATGCTCAAAAGAGGGATTTGGATATTTTTATATGTAAGTGAATGACACACCACCAGATTCACAGGGGAGAATGTTACCATAAACCAACGCTTCTCAAGTCATCTCTCCAGTACTGGCTGCATTAGACAACCCTGGGCTTACTAGTGTAGGACTCCTGCCACCTAATCTCAGCTAGGTATTTTCTTCTAGGGAATCTTTGTGGCATCACCAGGGGCCACTACCCCTGCAGTTTTCACCCCCCTGTGGTGTAACACATAGCCGTGACATGAGTTTTGCTTTCAAGAATTTGGGGTGCAGTTCCCCCATAGCCCTGCACCGATCTTCTTGAAACTTGGCAGGTTTCATGCTCTCATCAGAGGCTATCACCCCTGCAAGTTTCATCCAAATAAAACAAAAAACAACAAAGTTATAGATATTTCCTTGATTCCCCATTATACCTTATGGCCGGATCTCCGAAGCGGCTCCAAAGCTTTTCCAAAGCAGTTCGGAAGCTCTGAACCACTTCAGAAAGCCTAACGAAGCCAGCGCTTCGATCTGAACATGCTGCTTTGGACACCAAAGCGTCTGAAGCTTCTCTGGATCTGAAGCATGGTCCAAAGCCTCACACAGCCCTAATCCCTGTCCTGCCTCCATGTCTATAGGAAACTCACTGTAACCAGTATGTCCTTGTTCTGATTAGAATGTGAAATGTTTACATTATTCTCTGTGGGGGGGTTTATATCCATTGAAAAACAAATGTTGAGCTTACTCTTATGCCTTCTTCTCCTGTTATCATTTTAATATTTTTCTAGGTGATTTCTTCTAGGTTCTCTCTCAGCTATTCACCTGACTTTCCACACTGTCCCATATTGATCTGAATCAAAGTGCCAAATATATGCACCGACACACTTTCCTGCCACAAACCCCTTTATCATTTCTTCTGTTTTAAAAGCATCATAAACTTGAAAAAAAAATCACATTTTTCTGCCCTTTGAAAAGCTTTTGCTACTAGGAATATTATAGATTCCGGAAACAGATTCACGGAGAGAATACAAATCTGTTTTCCTGAGAGTTGTTTACTTTGAGCTTTCTGAAGCAGGAACTGTGCTATATGTATGTCTGTACACTGCCTAGCCTGATATAACCTTGGCTGATGTCCCTTGGCAGTGTGCAAGACAAACAACATCACAACAACAATAATAGGAAATATTCAGGGTATTTTGTGTTTTTCTCTGTCCACTTAGCAAATTAGGGTTCATCCCCAGTACAGCCACAACTGTGATTGTGTAGCTAGCTAAAGTCATGTTCACTCTAACTAATTAGAAGTAAGAAATAAGATGTATTTGCATCTGAGCTGCAGCTTTTCTGCCATCAGAGCTGTATTTGCTCATCCCCATCTACCTTGCTATTGTGCCCCAAGGAAAACCTCCCCACACAAGAAATTCCTGCCCAGAAGAGCATTCCATCTTTTACTCTTCTGTGAAATATGAAACACTATAACCAGAAGGAAATATGGCTACATCCTGCTTGACCCCAAACAACTTTGAAGTAAACAGACTCTTCCAACTTTTCTCTGAGCCCAACCTACATAAAATGAACTGTGCCAAACAAGAGATTTTATCACACCTTTAACTCTCCTATGAAATATGAACTTTAATTTCTACCTAGGAGAACTTTTACAATCTTTTCTCCTATGCCTGAAGAAGGGTGTTTGTGCCCGAAAGCTTGCAATTAAAGACATGGTTTTTTTTGCAAAAATCTAGTTGGTCTAATAGAAGATATCACCTCTACAATGAGTTCTCATTCCTTTTATCTCTAGACCACTACGGCTACAACCTGGAAACCTGACCCAAGGAAAATCTAGCATTTGCCTCAGTAACGACTTGGGGAAAGGTGGTTCCTGGCTATTGATAAAGGTGAGAGGTGTATTAATTATAAAATAACTTATATGTACACAGCTCCTTTCAGCTGAAAGCATTTCTCAAAGTGGGGGCCAGCTCCAATTGGCAAAACTCTCAG
>NW_005842033.1:409947-427786 GCF_000455745.1 Alligator sinensis | reverse complement strand
AGCAGGAACTTTGATCAAGCAAGGAACAGCTGTACCTCATCAGTGAACTACAGCCACCCTGAGGAGGAGTGTGGGAGCTGTTTAAGGGGGCTACATGACTGTTCAAGATTGGAAGTGAGACAGAACATTGATGAAGGGAGAGGAAGATTTGTGAGGGGAGGTCACATCTTTTTGCAGTCTCTCCTACCTCTCCTAGCAACTGGTCCATAAAAGGCTATGACCTCACCTCACCTCACCTCTCTCCATTCTCTAACTGGATTGCCACGTGTGCCCCCTACACATCGCCAATGCTTCATTGCATAGGCCTGAACACCCCTCTCTCCTTTCTAACGGCCTTGATGTTCCACTAATCGATCTATTTTTTCTTCTGCCACCCTGCTGTCCCTCAGCTGCTGCCTCACTGCCCTACAGACTCTGTTTAACTCATTAAAATCAGTAACACAGGGATGGAAATAATTTGGGAAATGATTGGAAATGAGCTGCCTCACTTCCCAGAGCCTGATGAAAGGCCTTTGAGCCTGAAGACTTGCAGAAAAGGATATTTTTTTGCCATTGCCCAGTTGGTCTAATGAAAGGTCCCATTTCAGAACCGGGAGTTCTCGATTTGTGCATTTCGTACATCCTGAGCACTGTTACTCCGGGTTCGAATCACACTTTGCCTCTTGCCGGGGGTCTGCAAAGAAAATTAGGTAGCCCATTAGATAGATGCCCATATAAAATCAGAGACCCCCCCCACCCCTCCAGGTAATTTCCTTTTAAACCTTACAGGGGGGCTTTGGTTTCTTGTGGGAGGCTCATCCCTTTCTTTTACAGTTAGGGATCCTACATCCTAGAAGGGGTGAAGGGAAGGTCGGAAGGCGACCGTGGCCGTCCACCTGGCAGCCTGGAGCCCCCCTCAGGCGCGGCGCGGCGCGGGGCGGGGCGAGGCGAGGGGAGGCTACCTGCCCCGCGGGAGGCGGAGCCGCGGGACAAAGTCAACTCAGGGAAGTTTGCGGGCGGGGAGCGGCTGGCGGGGCCGGGCCGGAGCATGGCTCTGAGCAAGGGGTTGCGGCTGCTGTGGAACTGGAGGCCGGCACGCTGGCCGCGCTGGGTGAGGCGCCGGGCGCGGGCCCCCTGAGGCGAGGGCGGGAGGACGGGGAAAGAGAGAGCGGGTGCAGCCCGCCGCCAGTGGGGCTGGGAGCGGAAAGCGGAGCAGCAGAGCAGGCAGGGAGAATGGGTGGGGAGCAGGGGAGGACACCGGCCAGGGAGTGCGGGGGCGGGGGCGGAGCAGCAGGTAGGGTAGGAAGAAGAAAGCGGAGCAGCAGAGCAAGCAAGGAGAATAGTGGTGGGAGCAGAGCAGCAAACAGGGTGGGGAGCGGAAAGCAGAGGAGCAGATGGGTCAGGGAGAAGAGGGGTGGGAGCAAAGCAGCAGATGGGGAGGGGAGTAGAGAGCAGAGCAGGAGACCAGGCGGGGAGAACAGGGATGAGAGCAGAGCAGCAGATGGGGAGGGGAGCAGAAAGCAGCGGAGCAGACTGGCCAGGGAGAACAGGCCCGAGAGCAGAAAGCAAAGGTGCAGACTGGCCAGGGATCGCTGGGGTTGGGGCAAAGCAGCAGATAGGGCAGGGAGTAGAGAGCAGAGCAGCAGACCAAGCAGGGAGAAGAGGGGTGGGAGCAGAGCAGCAGGTAGGGCAGGGAGCAGAAGGCAGAACAGCAGATCAGGAGGGAGCACAGAGGTGGGAGTAAAAAGCTGAGCAGCAGATCATGCAGGGAGCACAGGCATAGAAGCAGAGAGCAAAGCAACAGATTGGACAGGGAGTACAGGGCTGGGGAACAGAAAGAGCAGGGCAGGGAGCTGGAAGCAAAGCAGGAGGTCGGGTAGAGAGCAGAGTAGCAGGTCAGGCAGGGAAGTGGATCAGAACGGAGCTCAAGGAGGGTGCAGGGCCTGTTTGTGGCACACCTGCTAGAAAAGACTGCCCAAAGCAGTGGTTGCCCTGGGGCTTGGTAGAAAATCCCTCATGGTAGGACGGCACTGCTGCACCTGTGCTTGACTTCTTCATTTCTGTGGCTTTCTCTCCTCGATTGTGGCTGCAGCCTCAGCCAGGAGTGGGAGAGCTGTTGTGAGGCCTACCTGCAGATGGACAATCTTGCCTTCTGTGCAGGGCTACCGCTGCTGGGAGATTTCAAGGGGAAGAAAAAAATAAAAAATATTTTCCAAAATAAAGGGCCTGAGTCCTGGTGTACACTGGGGAGGTAGGCTTTATGAAGCTGTATGTGGAGATGCTCCAGTACCAGCTGAAAGCAGAGTTTACTTAGCCTGGTGGGATTTGTTTTGGTACAGTACATTGACAAACAAATAGCGGTGTATCTCTAGTTGCATCATATGTTGTTGCAACAGTGTGAGTCTGCTTGATGTGGACAGGCCCTCAATCTCATCTAGAGGTAGAGCAGCAATGAACATATCTGTACTTAAGTTCTATGTATGTTAAATGTCAAAGCTTACATTAAAGCCTACATTAAGGGTGAAAACTGGTCACAAAAAAATCATTAAACACTTGGAGAGTTAAGTTGCGTTACTAACTTTAACATAGCCTTGATGCACAAATGTTGGATTTTGTTTACTATCTTGGTTATTACACTGTTACTAGTAGTTAGACTTTTAAGTGTGTAAGAGTTGTTTAGTCTGTCCATGCCAGGAATATAGGCATATTTGGAGTCCACTGTCTTCAATGTGATTCCGCCTGGGCATTGCAAGCAGTCTGCAGATTCAGAGCAGCTCAGAGGAAGGGGACCTTAAATTTTAAAATCTTTAGAGTAAGAACTGTGTGTATTTTGTGCCTTCTGCAGCCTCAGTGGCATTTTCAGCATTTGAAAAATAATAGCCTGATTTTACTGTCGTATTAATTCTTCAGTCTAAGAGGATTGGTAATGCTGATTACCCATGAATAACTGATTATCAGCAGTTATCCACTTATGCTTTTCATGACATGTATTTTTCATGTCATATAGACAGCCAGTAAAGGATGATCTTCAATATTTATAATGAAGAATATATGTATGTGTATGTATTATATGTATATGTATATATGTGCATACTGTATACATTATATATTATATATGTAATATACACTCAGATTGTTATTTATATCCTGAATCCAAATTGTTGGCACTCTGGCTTGTTACTAGACAATTCTGTGTTTGTACAAAAAATGCTTAATGTATAAAATCTTACTACAAAAATTCAGTGCGCTTGCTATATACGAATTATGTGATTATGAACAAAAATAATAAAAGATTTTTGCTTTGCACACTTATACCTGCTCATTGCCAAAATAGAAGAGACTAGTGCAAAACTGGAAAGTTGATCCTCTCTGTCTCTTGTTGAGATGAGGAAAACTGAAGTGTCAGATGCTTTTATGAGCATCAGCTGGTTTGAGAGGTCATGTGACAAGCACCTTTTCAGCTAATTATCAGGAACAATTTCCATTATGATTTAGTTGCATGTACATTTGGAAATCCCTGTGTTTTTAAATGATGAATTAGCGAAAGTGTTGTGCCAAATCGAAGGGGCTATAGCAGCGCTTCTTACTAATAGGACTGTAGTGATAGATTTCACTGTACATATAAGCAACCACACTGTGTCTGGAGTGTGACTAAGTTTATGTTGCAACCATTAAGAGTTTTAACATTATATGTAACAAACAGAGCTGATTGAGAAAAGAAAAAAAATCTTTTGAAAATTTTAATTTTTTTAGTTGTATAATGTTTCAGAAGAAAATGAAAAATATTTAGATTTTGAAATACTGCTGAAGTCCCTTCTGATAGTTGTAGTTTGACTTAAAGTTATGCTCCCATTCTGCGTAGTAATGGTGAAGGGAATTCCCAGTTAGATTGTATCTCCCAAAATGTGCCAGGGTCTCCAGTGTTTTGATAGAGATGTGATGTATCTTGAGATGTGTCTTGGGAGATAAATTAAAATTGAAGTTAGGCTTACTAAGGAAAATAGGACATAAGGAGGAATCTGAATTTCAGTTTCTATCATACATTATGCCAGGACACCATAGTCGAAATATTTCATTTTTTGACTGGTTTTCCTCTTTTGATGAAAAATCTAAATCTTAGGCAGCAAGCAGACATCTCTCGTCGAAAAAAAAAACTTGTTTTGTTGGAAAGTTGCTGATCAGCCACACTCAGTTTTTATCGGCTTACTCTAGTATATATTGGAATATTTACGTCACAGGATTCTTCATCTTTACACAATCCATTTCTGGTGGAGTTCATTGGGAAACCTTGCTATATACCATCGGATGTCAATGTGCAGTAAAGGAATCTTTTTTTCTAGTGCTTATCTGCTTTCAATTAACTGATATTTCAGTGCAATGTATTAAAAATAGAAAAATAAATTCAAATTTGGGTATACTAAATATATTGCCCCATTTTCTTGTCTTAGGTCCTGATCCAAAGCCCACTGAAGTCTATAGAAAGTCTTCCATTGGCATTTATGGGTACTTGGTTTTGCTGGAGCATATCCAGAGCAACTTCATTGAAGTCCATGTACAATAGTGTAACTGAAAGCAAAATTTGACTGACTGACAATATCAAGTTATACATTGAATAGTCTGTGTAAGAAGTCATTGGAAAGGTTAATTTAAAGACATGCAAACTTAAAAACAACCTTCTTCCACAAAGCAACATTTGTTGTGGTTAGAAGCAACATTTGAAATTACTGTAATTGAAAATGATAAAATAAGAATGTGCTTTTTAATGTATATTTTCTGAATTTAGCAGTAACTTGTTGCAGCTGGCATTATTCTCTATTTCAGCATGTTCAAAACTTTGAAGAGCTGTATACCTTGCTTTAGGAAAACAAATTCACTCAGGCCCTGTCCTGCAATCTCACTATACTGATAGTTGTTCACATAAATACACCTTTTATTCCCCTCATTTATATTAGTTTTTCAGGTCTGGAGACTTTTGAGAGAGCCGGTTTACCCAGTAGAGCCAGTTTAATTAGTATCCCCTGTTATCTTTATGAGTGTTCTCACACAGGAAGAAAACCTTAACAATAGGCAATTGTGATAGTAAAAGCACAGGAATTGGCAGGGGATTCAGGGACAGATGTACTCCCTTTAACAATCTTCATTCATTAAAAAATTGACTACATGTCAACATAACTGTTCTGTTTGCTGATCTTTTTGTGGGGTTTCAATTTATAATCTTAAGGCTTTGTTAGTTTTGGTTTGGTTATTTAATTTTCCTACACGTAAAGGAAATTTTCAGAAAGCACTGTACACGTGGAACAAGGGTTCTGCAGTCTCACTTCATAGCTGCTTAAACACCCATTGATAACACACAGAGGAAAAACATACACCTGCAGCACTCCAGTTGTGTAACTCTTGTTGAGTAGTAGCTTATGTAAGTACATTTATAAGGAACTGTTTGCTAAAAATGGATAAAACAAATTTAAATCTCTCATTTTATTTACATCTTTTGTATAGTTTGTCCTCAAGGACCAGTCTCATGAGCCACACAATTTTTTTTGAGTTTGGTTGCTTCCATCTTCTTGATGCACAAAAAGAGGCCAAAAAATTATTTTTTTAAATGATAGAAGCATAAGCAGTTTCCCTTCCCTGCCATCCACCTCATGGAGAATGCAATTAGAGCAAACATGGGGAAAGGAGATTTTGCAAACAAGATTTTTAAAACAAGAAGTTTAAAAGCTGAAGTTGATCTACACCCACTTTTTCAGCCTGTAAATTTTTAACCACCACAGTACTTTACATTTTGTAAAAAACTGTATATAGTGTTGAAAACAAAGGTTTTATACTTTTTCCTTCAGACCTCTGAGGGATCAGATTTCAGTCCTCCTTTTTTCTTTCTGTAGTTCAAAAGTATTATATGTCATACAATAATTTTATCATATTTCTGCCTAAAAAGTACCTTAAGAAGGAGTTAATTTTGCCAGTACGTATTAGCAATAGGAAAGATAGTAGGGTTGCTGTAGTTTTCCAGGAAAGCAGCAAAAACACCAAAGAAAGTCAGGGTAAAGAGTAAATGTTGGGGGGGGGGATGGGAAAAACGGTTAACAATAGAAATTCAATTGGGATTGCTGAAACCACTTACCTCTCCCTCAGAGCAATGCCATTCAAAGGCTCGCACATTTATGATTAGTATGAAATAATGTTTGTACAGTATGCAATAAGGGCACCATATGAGATCAAACAGATTTGTTTTAAGGGTGTAATAGATTTTCATCTTCATTGTGGTCTTATTCTAGGATGATGCTAAAGTTTTTCAGAGCAATAACTGTATTTTGCAAGATGATGACTTGCTAATGGTAGTCCTACAGCTCTACTCCCAATGGCCACATCTACATGAGATGCTGGCTGTGCAGTCATTTAGTACTTGTATAAACAAGTACTAAATGACTGCTCAGTAACTGGAGTTACTGTGCAGTCGCGCCTACGAATGGCTGTTTCGTGATGCTGGCTGCAGTGGCTTGTGAACTGCTGTGCTGTAGCGTTGCATCACACTTCCTGCCGTGCGACACTACTATGCAGTAATCACGAACTGTTGTGCAGTCAGCTTCTTGTGTAAATGCAGCTAATAAGAATAATGTCAACAGCAGCCATTTTGAAAGAGAACAGTTTGTCATAGAATTTCCTGTAAGAGAATATAATTTGTTATATCATGAAGTACTGAAAAAGACACTTTCTCCGTTAGGAAGAACAATACATTAATTAACTGCTAATTAAGAAAAACTTATGCATGTGCTTCAGTTTTGGAAGCACGTGCATAATTATTTAGCTGTGTTTTTCTGAGTGGTCCCTTTGAAATGATGTCTGTGCACATCCTCCAATAGTAAAGGTACAAGCCATTTTTAGATCAGAGCTGAAAAGCACATGCCCAACATCCAGTGTGTTTCCGAGACAAAAAAACTCGGACAAGTATAGCAACAGGAGGGGAAAATCATTCCATCCCAGCCGCATGCACCAACCAACAAAGCCCAAAAGCGTGGGAACTACCCAGAGTATAGCATAGGCATTACTATACCTAGATCATCCCTGACCAACGCTTATCCAACCTCTTCTTGAATACCTCCAGTGATGGAGAGTCTACAACTTCCCTAGGCAGTCTCTTCTACTCCCTCACTGTTCTAACAGTGAAGAAGGGTTGGTTTTTTTTAACTGATATCCAATCTAAACTTGCTTTGCTGCAACTTCAAGTCATTGGTCCACGTCCTGCTCTCTGCACCTAGAGAGAAAAGGCATTCTCCCTTGTCTTCATTGGAGCCCTTCAGATATTGGGAGACTGCTACCATGTCCCCTCTTATGTACATTCAGCTTATGGAAAAGGCACTTGCCTGTTTCTTTTAACCTCTCCTCTTATGGCTTGCCTTCTAAACCCTATATCATTTTTTGCTGCCCAGCTTTGGATCCTCTCTGGCTTCTTCATGTGCTTTTTAAAATGCGGAGCCCCAAACTGTACACAATGCTCCAGACCAGTGGTTCTCAATCTTTTTCTACCCATTTGCAAAGATCCATGGCCTGTCCCGATCCACACCCCTCTGAACCTGCTGGGGTCTGCCTCCCAGACCCCTGCCCCCCAGGCCATGCTGGTGTCCCTCACTCATGACCCACAGCCCCCTGCCAGAGGAGCCCCCAACTGCCCCCATCCTGCTTCGGCCAGAGTGTGGTGGCTGGGTGGCTGCAGTGGCTCCAGCTCATGCAGGCAGCAGTGGAGTGAGTCCAGCCCTGGTGCAGGCTAGAGGGAGGAGGAAGTGAGGCTGTGGCACCCACCCTGGGCTGGGGCTGCCGTGCTGCACCCCCTGAGCAGTGTCTCCTGGCTGCCCTGCCCCCGTGAACATAGGCACCAGCCCCAGTGCCTCCAGCCCACTTCCCCCCTGCCACCTTCCCCCCCTGGAAGGGGCAGGCGCCTTCCCATCACCCCTCTGCCTTGCCGCAGCTCACAACCCTTTGAAATATTCTTGCAACCCACTTTTGGGCCGTGACCCACAGGTTGAGAAACACTGCTCTACATGAGGCCTAACTAGTGCTGAGTCAAGAGGTGCTATCACCTTCTGTGTCTTGCACCTATTGCTTCTATTGCTGCTGCCCAAAATCACATTTGCCTTTTTTGTGGCTGCATCACACTGTTGACCAGGGATCCTAATTTTTTATGATTAAAAAAAAAATCCTCAATTTTCAGATATAAAAAAGTAACCCCAAAACCACATTTTTTTCTGTGATTAAAATGAAATGCCACAAATGAATAAATATTTTTTATATATATATAGTGGTGTTTCATTTTAATCATGGAAAAATATGGATCCCTGCTGTTCACTCATGCTGAGTCTGATTCACCAGAACTCCTAGAACCTTTCCCATAGTTGTTATCATCCATTTTGTATTTGTGTTTTGGATTATTCTTCCTGAGGTGTAGCACCTTGGATTTATCAGCAGTTAACTTCATCCAGCTAGCTCCAGCCCACCTTTCCAATCTGTCAAAATCCTTCTGAATTATGCTCCTGTCATCCAGGGTGTTCACAGTCTTTCCCAGTTCCTGTTTTCCCCCTGCTTTAGCTGTGGCAGATTGGGGTGCCATGCTTTGTGGCTGTGTGACAGCATTGCCTGCGTAGTTTATTAACAGGTTAGACAAGCATTTGCTTGGGATGGTTTGGATAGAGGTGATCCTGCCTCAGGCAGGGGGTTGGACTGTATGATGTGTGAGATCCCTTCCAGCCCTATTTTTCTATCACTTTCTGATTCTAAGGAAGAGTCAGTTGGCTGTCCCTGACCCAAAGAGCTTTACATTTATCTCATATTGGTACAGTGCTTTGTGCAAGGGGATCCCAATTTATTTGTGGTTTTCAGTCACAACTTCAGGAATAATAAAGATAAATGTATACATTTTGTATACACATATACATTTGCTATTTTAACTTAGTTTTGTAATTGCCTATATAAACATAGAATTGACCCTTTGCATTGCTCCATCCTTGTAGGATAACTTGCTGAAGCATGAAATTCAGTGGACAGCAGTCAATTTTTTTTTGCAGATATTTGTTGTCAGTTTGACTGCTGTGCATTGAATGGCATACTATTTGGAACATGTTTATTTATATCTACTGACCAACAGAAATAAACCCCACAATGTGACTAATTTTCTTCCATGCAGACACATTTATTTGGTATTATTTATATACCAAAATTCTGTTTGCAGGCTTAACACTTTGTTTACATTCTTAAACATCAAGTTTTCTGTTTATTTTTAAAATGTGTTATATACTACACATCAGTGTGTTGCATTGTGGGAAACAAATTATTGAAAATATATAGTGAAGGGAGAAGGTACAGTAGTGATCACTGATGAGTACACACCATAGTTATCCTCTGCTAGGACACTGTTTATGTTAATTATGTATAAATTGTGCCTGCTGGGCATAGACAGTAAGTTAGATATTAAAATAATATCTATGGTGGCACAAGGAGCCATATCAAGATACATCACCTGTGATCATGGTGGATGAGTTAGAATTTCTGTTTTACAAAATGCTGGTTTTAAGTCTCTGGAGAACTTAGGGCAGGTTCTTGCTATTTATGCTACTGTGACAGCATCTGATGTAGTGAGCTCAGGCTCACGAAAGATAATGCCATGCATCTCTGATTTAGTTAGTCTGTAACAGTAGTTATCAACCTTGTTAGACTCAAGGCACCTCTTGGAAAATGCCAGGTCTTGGTTTTCAATCATTTTTTTGATTCCAGGGGAAAAAAAAGCGGTTTTTGTTTCAAGAACTCAAAAAGACTACAACAGGTCAGAATGTTTTTAACACCATGGATTCCTATTTGAAATCTCTGTGTTTATCATGTGAATCATGCTTGCATACCTAACAGTGCTAACATTGCTTGGTACCCCGAAGCACCCTTGAAAGAATCTCAAGGCACCCCAGGGTGCTGTGGCACCCTGGCTGGGATTCATGGGTTTATGAGGTGCACATCTATCCTGCCTTCTGCCTGACTTTAGACTAATATGGCTAACTCCCTCTTTCAACATATAAACAAAGCCAGGCTACTTTTTACAGTTTGTTATTCATGATTCCATTATTCCTCTTTGGTTGGAGTGTTAAAAGAACAAAGAAAATATAACAGGTTTGGGTGAACTTAAGTTTAAGAACATCATCAGCTTGCTAGAGACTGGATGTTTCTAATCTAATACTGAAAGCCCTAACTCTGAACTAGCCTCTCTGAAATTTCATTCTCAAAGCTTCTCTTGAGTCTGGCTTCTAGAAAACTGAGAAATAAATTGATTTTGTTTATTTAACAGTCTACCACAGGGGTCAGCAACCTACAGCCCACGAGCTGGACCTGGTCAACGGTGCAGTAGGGGTAGGCAGCGGGGGTACCATCTGTGCACCCTGCTTTACCACCCTGCTCTATTTTTTCCAAAGCACTGCTGCCACAACTCTTTGCTCTGTATCTCATACCCCCCTTGCAGCTGCCCTTCTCTTGCTGCCAGATTTGTCACACTTGGCAATTGGCGGTGACAGGAATTAGTGGTGAGGGGTAAGGGGCAGCAGCAGTGGTGACTGCAGTAAAGGGGCATGAGAGTGAGAGAGTAGCCCACGGTGCACAGCAGGGAGGACTGGGGTGGCAGCAGGTGGCTTGGATCAGAGGCAGTGACTGAGTTGCAAACGGGGCCCTGCCTTTGGACCCAGCTGCTATATTTCGGCTGCTGTTCCTTAAGCTTGTTGACCTGTGACCTACCACACTAATGGTAACCCTGGCCCCAAAAATCATGTGACAGATTTACATATTGCCTGATCTATATGATATAGCAAACTATATTCTCATAGCAGTAGGGAAACCTCAGATAATGAGATAAAACTGTTGTCCCTACCATCATGTTAAAACTTGGTCCAGCTGCCACCTACATGTACCCTGACATTTAGACGTATGAATAGCACACATGTTAAGCAGGTATTCAGGTGTTTGCAGAATGAAGGCTTAGAAAGGAGCCAGCTCCAGCTCATTGAATGCCAGCTCTTTTCCTGCTACTGCTTTCTGGAAGAGGTGCTGCCTCTGTGTCAGTAATGGTTTTAGGAAATAGTTCCCTACTTCTTCTTTAATTGGGCTGAAGAACTGCTTTTCTTTCTAGACATTTGTAAAGTTTAGATTGCTAGGGTCTCAAGACAATATCTATTTAAGGCTTGGTTCTGCTCTCACTGAAAACTAGCAGGTATAGACTAAAGCCCTTGAAGGAATAAAAAAGAACTTGTATAAAGGGCAGTGCTTTCTGACACCTAAATTGGGCACTATTTCATGAAGAATGTAATTTAGAGAACTCGTGATTCATAAGTGTCTTTTTGATTGTTAAGATGCATGAGTTTTGATGATGCTTATGATTATTTTCTGAAATAGTATACTATATTTGGGGTCCCTTTCCACTGGATTTATTAAAGGCTAATTGCATTATTTCAGGTTACGAGCTTGTGGCTTTGCTGGGATTAAAGTCTTGAGGAAAGAGACAATCTGATATATAATTTAGATCCAGAGCTTCTAAATATTTGATGCTAAGAAACATTCTTAAGGAATGTACATGGCATGCAGATCAGTAAACTCATTAAGAACACAGAATAAAGTTATGCCAATTAGTGCAGAAAGAGACCTAATTAACACTAGTGGGTAGTTTCTGGGCTTGCCAGTTACAAAAAGTATGGTCTGGTTCCTCTGTTATTTAATAATAAACAAATGTAATATCTAATTGAAAACTACCACTTGCTTACTCATCCAGCTGAGTAGAAAGCTTCCTGGGCCAGTTCCATCCACTTTTGTGGCCTCTAAGCTTCCATTAAAAATATATATATTTCTAACCCTTTTGGTTGAAAAGAAGTTTTCAAATGTGAACAGAGAGTAACCCCATGCAAACACTGTTTCCTAAGTTTGTAAGCAGACAGCTCTTAGTTTTTTGGCAGCTCTGAGCTTCTGTAAATTGCAATAAAGTACAAATAGATTCCTGAGAACTCTGTGGGCAGTACTGAAACTCACAGGTTAGGTGTAGGGACCTACAAAATTTGTGATTTCATGATTTTCATGGAAACCATGAAATTGGTAAGTCCCCTGCGAAAAAACATAGGGATGGTGAAAAGGTGCAAAAATTGCCACCGGGCAGGAAAAAAAATAAAAAAGAGTGCTGCAAAAACAAGAACGGGCATGAAGCCCTGGCATCCTTGTCACAGAGTGGCATGCTGCGTGTGCTGGCTCTGCCGTGGGAGGGCCCTGGGAGGCACAGCAGGATCCTGGGCACAGTGAAGTTGTGGGCATTCTTAAGTAATTTTTAAAATTATTTTCCTTGATGGGCTAGTTTAATTGGTTAGGTCAAGGTTAATTTGAAAGACTTAGCCTGTTGTAATGTGGATATGGAGTCCTGGCTCTGAGGGAGAGGAGAGCTCCAAATACTGGATGTAATCAGGAGAATTAATTGAAGCCAGGAAGACTGAACATCTCAGAGTTGATTGGGGAATGATGCTGGACTAGCAGACACAGTGAATTGACACTGAATTTGATATATTTGGTTAAGAAGATTGAATTAATTGAATATTTTATTTATTTATGTATTAACTCATGTGAGTCTATGAATCGACTCCATGAGTTTGAGAATGATGGACTGAGTTAGTTTAGCAAAACCCATATAATACCTAGGCAAGGCTAACCATATTCAAACGCCCTCCAAAACTGTTACCAGAACCCCAGAGTCGCTTACGAGTCCGACACCCCCACTGATCCAAGGGGGTCTGGAAGATCTGACTGTTCCACCTCAGGGCAAGAACATCAATGACCTTGGTTGCTGAGTGGATGGGGGGTAGGGAAGGGGGAGCCCTAGAAAGCACCAACCATAGGAGCATGCCCACAGGCTGTCTGTACCATCCTAGGATCCTCTCTCTTACTTAAGGGGAACCTCCCATGGATGGGTGTCGGGTAGTCACCGGGTATGGGCTCATGCCCTTACATCCAGTTGACATTCACCGGTCTCCTCCACGGACACCACAACCCCCGGTCAGTCTGGGTGGGGCTCTTACTCTCTCTCTCTCACTGCCTGTCATGACTTGGATGTTTTTATTTTTTTGAAGTTGTTAACGAAAGGGAGGGGTGGTAACTACCCCACCTCCACCACAATGGACCGTTGGTTCCTGCCGTGAGCTCCGTGTCAATAAAAAAAACGGAGGGAACGACAAAATGACCAGATGAAAAAGGTTCTTTTCTTTTTTCTCCCCCCCCCTTTTTTTTATTATGATGCACATCAAATTTCCTCTCCAGGGACTGAGTCCTGGACGACCCCTTGGCTAATTTGTTGCCTCTCCGGCATTGACTCTTCCGCGCTTGCAGGCAAATGAGGAGTCTCTTTTTTTTTCTCCTTGCTGATTGCAGCTGCACCCAGCTTAATTGGCAGCCCGCAGCCGATAAAAAGTCAATGTAAACAAACTAAATAAAAAGGTAAGATGTGGGAGAGTGTCGCCTTCTTCCCTCTCTCTCTACCAGGTAGTAGCTTCCTTCCTCCCCCGATGCCTGACCTCCAACACCACCAACAAATGGGGTTTTGTTTTTTCTTTACAGTCTCCTTTTTTTTCCTTTTTATCACGGCCGCACCTGGCTTAATTGGCGGCCCGTGGTGATTAATCAGGACTTCTGAAAACAAACAAGCATACGGCTCGGGAGCATCTGGCCCTTTTACTTCACTCTCTTTTCTCTTTTTCTTTTCTTCTTGTTCACCGTCCTTTCTTCTTTCACTCTTTTAGCGTGGGCTCCCCTGAGCCTCCAAGACCCGATCGGGCTCTTACCCTCCTCCCGGGGACATCAGTCTCGGGTTGAGCCTTCCCAGCCTCCATCCTGTCTTCCATCTTCCCTTTCCCTGGTGTCCCGGTTCTGCCCACGGCCTCCGGATATTGCCTCGGCTGCAGATCCACACCAATCCACCTCACCTGCCAAGGTGATAAAGCTGAGCTGGGGCGAACCGGGAGCTCCCACTATAGTGTGAGGTTCTATTCTGGTTGGGCCCATGCCCGTGGCTGAGGGAACACCCTAGGTGAGTATCCTTCGGTCCTTCACAATGGGTCGCTTGACATACCTTGAAGCACGAGCAAGGAGGATGCCAGGCTAGGGCGGTACAATCCTGAGTAGCAAGGCACCTCATGTTCTGCTGTAACTGGGTACAGTCCTGAAGCATGGGGGAAGGGAGAGGTGGGGAGTGGGGAAGGAGATTTTTACAGTGGAGCGCAGCGGGTTCCCCCCAGGTCTGTGATTGGCCAAAGGCCCCTGGAAGTACCATCCCTCCCTGGAGATTGACAGATGGCCATCTGGCCCCGGAAGTCCTGCCCCTCCCCTGAGATTCACAGATCACCAACTTTGAATTTCTGGGGAGGGGCAGGACTTCCAGGGCACCTCTGCGAATCAGAGAGATGGAAGGGGTCTGCCAAACCAGCACCGTGCTTGGACTGCAAACATCTGGGGGCAGGTACACCAAATTTAGTAGTTCCCTAGTGATAGGATCTGAGGTGTGATCCACATAATCATGCTTCCTGCCATGTCACATGCATGGCAGAAAGTGTGATTGTGGGCTTGAGCATCACATCCTGTCATGCCTTACTGCCAGTTCAGGGGGAGTCCTGGGATCATGATCCTAGGCTTCCCCTTGCTCCAGCGAGTAGCAAGCGCCTGCAGCTGATAGGGCTCTCAGCCACAGGAGTGCACCTAGCCACACATTCCTTGCTTTATGATGTCATTGATTGCTATAACATGTGGCTGGGTTACAACTTAAGATATGATTAACATGTCTTAAGTGTTACACGTGGCAGGGACCACACAAATCAAGTTGATTTTATGTTGTTGCTCATTGGAAAAGCTCTTAGCATTTTGGACCTCTTTATCTGGTCAAATACTATGGCAAATATTTGTTTAGTTTCTCAACCTTTTTGGACTCACAACACCCTTCATTCCACTCAAGGCATCCCTCCATAACTTCTTGAAACTGAGTGCCATTCAATTCACAGAAGTTATATATATTTTACAGTGCTTACCTCCTTGTAGAGGGGCTAGGCAGTGGGGATGGGGGATCATTCAGGCAAGGTTCAAGCCTGAGCCTGTGCTTATCTACTTAGCTTATCTGCTTATCTCTTCACACCTTGCTTATTATCTCCCAACACCTCCCAGCCCCTTTCAAATGATCTGGGGGGCACCACAGGGTGCCCCACCTCCCTGGTTGTAAATCACTGGTTTAAAAGGAGACTGGGTAGATTTGCACTGTATAGACTAACCAAAGAGTGAGTGAGTGAGTGTATGCTGTGTGTCCTTTCACAGCAGCTAATGAAGTGAGCTTTCATCAAGCTTTTGTGAGCTGAAGCTCACTTCATTAGATGTGAAAAGATAAGCAAAAACCAGAGTATAAGAAGGAGAGAAATTGGAATGCAAAAGACAAGGGAGAGGGGGAGAGAGAGAAAAAATATTGTTTTTCAAATATGGGTGAAACTTGTAAAATCATATATCTGCTACTAGTAATCCAGTCCTAGTACTAAGTTATATTTCTGTTATGAGGTGGGGTGGTGTTGGAGTTGTGAAGGGTGCATTTATATGTAAGTCTGTATTCAAGGAGGAGCTGGTAGGGGCATGTTGTTCATGGACAGTTCTCAAGCACTCTAACTAAAGGAAAGAATGGAGGCTAGAAGACTTTGAAGGCATCACGTGGTTTAGTAAAAGAAAAAAAAATCTGGTATTTAAAAGTTTCTTCCAAGTCAAAAATAACAAACGGCAAGGAAAAATGACCTTTTCTTTGTTATTCAATGATACCATCATGTTTTACAATTAAATTCAGTTCTTTTTAACTGAATTGCATTCTCCGTAGTTTCCTTTCCACTACTACTACTTCCTTCTTGCTCTTCATGCAGTTTATATGCAGTAGGCTTCTGCTATGCATTCAACTTAAAGTTGGATAATAACCAGCTATAGAGTTGTTAGACATTTTTAAGTGCTAACTTTGTAACTGGTTGGCTCTGTTTATAGCTGGATGGACATTTTTATAGTATAATAGTTACTTTGCAGGTGTGACCAGTCTAAATTTATTGTGTGATTAACCAGTTAATTACATATATGTTATATATACAGTGGAATTGCATCTTACGTGGGGGTTATGTTTTGAAGTCAGCACGTAAGGTGAAAATTGGCGACTATACATGGGGTGGGAGGGGGGCAGGGCTTGAGTTTGCATGCGGCGCCATGCTTAGTGCTGTGCAGCCGGCGGTAGCAGCGCAGCACAGGGTGGTGGTGGGGATGGCTGCATGCCGCCCGGCCACCACCACACTGCTGCTGCCGCCCAGCGGTTGGCCACACAGCTCCAGGCATGGCTCCTTGGCAACAGCGGGAGGGTTTGGAGGCAGGGGCCGTGAGGGGTTTGGGGGGCGGGGGGTGCCCCCCGCCATAATGGGCCTCCAGGTAAGCAGCAGCACCGCGTGCAAACCCAAGGCCCCCCCCACGTATAGTTGAATTCGCACAAGTTAAATGCGCATAAGATGCGACATGCCTGTATAGTCATAGATCACCATCTGTGAATCTCTGGGGAGGGGCAGGACTTCCGAGGCCCCTCGGTTAATCAGAGGCATGGGGAGGGGGGCGCTGCCACATTCCACCGTGAAAATGGCAACCAGCACCATGCTTGGACTGCAAAAATCAGCTGCCCTGAATTCAGTAGTTCCCTAGTGATAGGATCTGATGTGACACATAACATGTAGCAGGAGCCATAGAAAAGTTAGTCTTACTTTTATTTACAGTTTGTACATTGGTTCTAGTTCTAATGTCCTGGCATGAGTTGCAAAGACTCTGGCAAATGTTTCAATGCAGATGCAGACACCTGCTTTTTTAACATGTATTTGAATTTAATTAGAATCTTCATATAAATATTGGACCTAAACTACCCTTTACTATTGTTCTTTGGCACCCAAGCATGATGTCTATCCTGTTATATGTCCAGACCTACAGTATGGATATTGCCTAAACAGAGTGGTTGGAGACCTTTTCCCCACTGTGATAATCACGTTGAAAAAAGCAGGTCAAAGTCTGGCTCTGACAGAATTCCTTCTAGTGCTTGCTCGGGGGCAGAGGGTGCATATTCATTCCACACCCCTTCTAGGGTATTGCATGTTACTCCTTGCACCAGGGGTGGGCAAAATACGGCCTGCGGGCCAGATGCGGCCCGCCAAGCACTTCCCTCCGGCCCGCAGAGCCCCTTCAAAACCCATGTAATGGTGGCTGCCTCTCTAAAAGCTTCTGGCGCCATGAGCCGCCGGCTGCAGCACCTCAGGCTGTTTCCTTGGGTTCTGGTTGTGAGGCAACCAGCCCTGACAGCCTGACCCAGTTGGCCTCACCCCACCCCACCCCGGCTCAGGCCACATTTGCAGCTTGAGAGGGGCGGGGGGGGCTGGGCCAGAACCTGTGGTGCTGGTGAGGGGAAACAGTGTCTGGGCCAGCATCTGCCTCCTGCATGGGACTGGAAAGGCCCCTGCCCTGCAGTTAAGCCCAGGAATGCGGCGGCTGATCAGGCTTTCCCCGTGCCATGATGCTTGGGCTGTGCAGGGTTGGGCTGGGTCGGCACTGGGGAGGGGAAGCAGCAGCTG
Organism: Alligator sinensis; assembly: GCF_000455745.1. NCBI lineage: Eukaryota > Metazoa > Chordata > Crocodylia > Alligatoridae > Alligator > Alligator sinensis. Next base: position 410,153 of record NW_005842033.1, on the reverse strand, counting down.
GGCCGCAGCCCCGGCCCAGTCAGCACCAGGGAGGAGAGGTGGGGGCCAAGCCGTGTGCTGTTCAGGACAGGATGAGCCCGGCCAGAGCGGCAGGGGCTCAGCTGCATTTTCCCCCCACCTGTGCTGGTCAGTCCTGAATGGTACATGGCTCCGCCACCGCTTCTGCTGGCCAGTGCAGACCTGGCTGGGCTCCTCCCCTCCCCAGA
>NW_005842033.1:366808-409841 GCF_000455745.1 Alligator sinensis | reverse complement strand
GCCCCGGCCGGGCTCCTCCCATCCCCAGCAGCACGTGAGGAGCTGACTTCAGCTGCATGCCGCCTTTCTTGGCCAGTGCAGACCCGGCTGGGTCCGTCCCATCCAGAGCAGCATGCAGCTGAATCTAGCCTACTAAGTGCTGCTGGGGACAGGGTGAGCCCAACTGGGTCGGTACTGGCCAGCAGAAGCGGCGGCCGGGCCCCCCCCCTTTTGGGCCCGGTGGGCCTGGCCAGCAGAAGCGGCGGCAGAGCCTCCTCCTTTTGGGACCAGTTGGCACAAGTAGGGGGAAAGTTCTGGGGGAGGTCTGATGCCCCTGAAACCCCACTGCTGGGGCAGGATGTTAGAGGGGTCACAACCCCTTGCTACCTGGTAAGTTATGCAAGGGGAGGGACTTCCGGTGGCAAAGGTCAGGGGCGGGGTTTCTGGTGGCAAAGGTCAGGGGGCAGGATTTCCGGTCCCAAGATGGCGACAAGGGGGTGGGGCAACTGAAGGGGCGGGGCTACCCATGCAGCCCTTGACAGCTACCCAAAGCTGATCAAGTGGCCCTCCGCCTGAAATAATTGCCCGCCCCTGCCTTACATGCTGGTCTGATTTGTAGGCTGGCATGAAGGAGGTGAGATGCTGTGTGTGAGGATAGGCATAATGACCAGCCTCTCTGCTTATCCCTGTATACAGGGAATGCCATTGTGGGTGGCCCATGCAGATAACTTGGAGCAGGGAAGGGCTGCTACGACCGCATTAAGAGCCAGTCACAGGCTGTCCCAGAGGCAGAATCTAGGTTTCGAATAACACTTTTGAGCCTGTTAGTCAATGGTAGAGGATGCAACTTGGAGCAGAGCCCATGGGTATATCAGTGCCCAGTGGAGAATTAGGTTCTGAGTCTAGTTTGCTCTTCAGTTAGCCTTTTGATTTTAATTTATGTTCTACTTGTCCAAAATGTGTGTTTTCTTCTGATCCTTTTTCTACCTCCCCTCTTTCCCCCCCACCATGGTGAACAAAATATCATTTTTGATCCTGGACTAAGCAATTACTTGAACTATCAGCTCCATTGTTGTGAGCTTGTACAGTGCCCAGTACAATGGGGCTGGCTCCTATAGACCTTACCACAATACAAATAGTAAATAATGAGGCGTTGGCACAAGATCTTGTACAACCTATTCTGTTTTAAGTGCAGAGCCTTAGGCCTGAAAAAACGGGCATGTGAATACCTGTAGTGTGCATTTACCACCTCAGTGCAAACAGTGCTTATTAACTACAGGAACAGCTTACTAGAAGCTTTTTTGCACATCAGGCTCCTTATCTTGCTTCTCTGAGTTATGTCTCTAATGGCAGCCTTGAAAGTGACAGGCCATACTCAGTTACCGCGTAGGCAGCGAGGCTGAAAAGTGCTATGCACTTAGTGGGGGTTAAGCACTTTGTCCAGCATGCAATTGCTTGTAATTTAAGCAGTAGGTAACAAATGGGGACTGGCACTGTGTACAGTTAAGTGAATAGCCCACTTACCCAGTATTCATGCGGGAGAATACTGTATTCCCTGTTGCTGCTTCCTTACAAACATGCGGGGTCTAGTCCTGCGCAGCATCTCCAGAAGGTGAGTCACAGAAGATGCACCCCAGGCGAGGAGGATGGGCAGTGAAGAATGTATACCTTATTTCTGCTTCCTGGATTTGGGGATTTTCCTGGGGACAAAATGAATAATAGCATAAGCTGAAGCAGCTGTCACTTGGTAAAATACATGGCAGCCCACCCTAGGATGTTTTTGGTTTGTCACACAAGATATAACCCCCAGAAAGTCATGCAGTAGATGGTGGATCAGTGCAGGGGTTATACAGGCTTACCTGGCCTGTATAACCCCTGCACTGAGGGCTGTGAAGGGAGGAGCATTGTATTAAGAACATTAGAAGTGCCATACTGGCTCAGACCAATGGTCCATCCAGCCCAGTGACAGAAGTAGATGGAGAGCACTAAATTGGATATCTCTAGAATAATCTATCCCCTATTCAAATTCCCCCTAGCATCCACCATTATTGGTTTAGAAATGCCAGAGGAAACATCTCCAACCATTCTGTTCAGTAGCCATTAATTGATCTACCGTCCATGCATTTATTTGGTCCTTTTTTGAACCAGGCTATGTTGTCTGCCTCCTCCACCTACTGTGGCAATTAATTCCACAATTTAATTATGTATTGCATAAAAATGTACTTTCTCTTGTTGTTTCAAACCTTTTTCCTACAAATTTCAATGGGTGGCCCCTAGTTCTAGTATTCGGTGACTTTGGTAAATAATAGTTCCCTGTTCATGTGGTCCACACCGTTCATGATTGTGTAGACCTCTATTATACCCACCCTCAGCCTTCTCCTTTCCAAACTGAAGAGTCCTAGCCTTTTAGTCTCTTCTGATGTGGCAGTTGCTTCGTGCCCCTGATCACTTTGGCTGCCCTTCTCTGTACCTTTTCTAATTCTACTTTTTGAGATGTGGGGACCAGAACTGCACACAATATTCAAGACGTGGACGAACCATGGATTTGTATAATGGCCTGATAATGTTCTCCATTTTGTTTTCAGTCCTATTCTTAATGATGCCCAACATTTTATTGGCTTTTTTGGTCGCCACTGCACATTGAGCTGATGTTTTTAGAGAACTATCTGCAATGACTCCAAGGTCTCTTTCCTGAGTCATAACGGCTAGCTCAGAACCCAGCTATATGTATGTAAAGTTTAGGTTATTTTTCCTCAGGTGCATTACCTTGCATTTATTGACACTGATGTTCATCTGCCATTTTTTGCCCACTTACCTGGCTTGGTGAGATCTTACTGCAGCTCCTCTCCATCAGCTTCAGGTATCAGGTTTTTCCCAGTATAACTATATTTAAATAAGGCTTTGCCAGTATAAAAGATCATGTCTTATTGGGATCACTCTACTGGCCAAGGCAAATGGGTCAATCTGCAGAATTGCGTGGATCATCAGGCTATCTCCTGGTTAAATTTTCGTCTGGTTCAGGGCTCTGTTCTTCAGCATGCAATGTGTTGGCTTGATTTGGCAACTTCTCTGCCTTCTGTACACACATAACAATACCAGTTGTTTCTTGCCATTAACTGCAGTTCATTGCAGCTGAAACACTTGCATTGAAACACATTCCATTCACTTCACTCCTTATTTTAGATCATGCCTTTAAGAAACACATATGAAGTGAGACTTTCCAGCTCCTCATATTTTATACAGATATCTCCTCTTCCTGCTGTCTTTCGAAGGTTTTAACGGTGTGTCCACAGCCAGCCAGTTCATAAGACCCCCATCAATTTATTGTTTTCATTTCTTTGTCTGCTTCTATTACCTTCTCTTTTCCTAAAGGTTATGAGAGTTGGGATGTTTGGGGTAAGGATTTAATTTTATGTTAAAGATGAAATGGAGAAGTTTTTAAGAGAGAGAACAAATATAGTAAGAAAATTAAAATGGGATGCTGCTGCTATTGTTAGAGCGGGAGGAAAATGAGGCTTTTCTTATGATATGTGAAGATGGCCTGAGAACTCTATCTGTCTAGCTAGCTAGCTAGGTAGCTAGCTAGTGATATAGATAAAGATATAGATTCATATTGTTTTTCAACTTTAGAATCATCAGAAATATCAGCTCTTTTATCCTTTTGCTGGAGTTCTCTCTGAAGGAGTGGAGAACTGGGCTAGCAGCCTTCTCAGACATTAAGAGAAAGGACAGTGGTGCTGAATTTTTAAGCCATGATGTTTTCTTTCAACTGTTTCTTCTATTTATGAACTGAATTGAATAAACAATAGATTTGTAAATTATCTGAACAGAAATTGAGATAATGGTGGTTCAATGGTTTAGGTTTCACCTGCTTTGTACCTTTGATGTCAACATCTTACTGGTTCCTCATCATCCATTAAAATAGTTCAGACAAAAAAAAGTGGATAGGGCCTGAACATTTAATGTTGGAAAAAAAAAAAAGAAGGAATCCAGGCATCTTTATGCATCACAGATACAGAAGTCAGGGCAAATATTTCTTTATTTCTTTCGCAGGTCACCTCTAAGAGTTTTAAGGGAATTCTGCCAGTGAAAGTATCCACCCTTTCACTTCGAAATGTCAAACGAATGGTTCATTATTCATTTTCCATGCTGCTCACTTAGCTTTTCTCTTGAGTTTACAAAGAGAAGGCTGCTGCTTTGATTTCTGTTTTATCACCAGTCACAGACAGTTCAGTTTGTCTCATTTTTTCACCAGCGGGTTTCAATGTTTTTTAACTGTAAAAATTTTCCAGGAGCACAAGATCCTAAAGTATTTGCTAAATTCTAGAAATGCCATGTCTCTGTTTACCTGCCACTTAAGAAGTAACCACATATTTACATTGGCAATTAGGAGCAACTTTCTGATGGAAGGTGGTTAAGCATTGGAATAGGCTACCTAGAGAAACTGGAATCTCCATCCTTGGAAAATTTCAGAAGCAGGTTAGATAGACACTTGGATGGGGATGGCTTTAGTCAGGGATGATCCTGCCTTGAGCAGGGGGCTGGACTAGATGACCTTGTAGCGTCCCTTCTGACCCTACTTTCATATGATCCCATTTGGTGGTTACCACTGCCAAAACTTTTAGGGCTAAATTTAGTTCTAATATGGAAATATTTACAACATATAAACACACATTGTGTTATAGACTGCATTTATATTACATTACATTGCATTACATTAATATTAAAACTAGTATACTCAACAACTAATGCTCAAAAACATGGTCACAACTTTATTTTGATGTTAAGGTGACTAGCTCCAAGTTTGGGTGAGCCTCCAGATTTATATTGATGGTTATATTGCTGTGAATCTGAAGCAACTCCACTTCAGACTTCAATGGAGTTACTCTACATCAGTCACTGGCACAGTGGATGTCAGGTGTGTCCCTTTATATTCTGCCACAGGGGTGTTCAAGTCATCTGGTCTTGTGGGTTGGATGAGGGTCTGTTGGCTAGATCAGGACCACATACTGGAGCCAGCTGGCAGGGCCACACGTGCAGCTCTGTAGTGGCTCCCCTGTGCTGTGTGCAGTGTGTGGCTGATCCAGCCCCATGTCCTTAATGAAGTATATGCTGGCCCTGCTTCAGGGTTTTACTGTATATGGTACTTACACTGGACCGGCCCTGTGCGCTGGTTCTGGGGGTGGTCCAGATTGAATCCTGGGCCCTCTGTGCGCACCAGAACTAATGTGCAGGGTCAGTCTGGCAGGCTGTCATATACAGCGCATGCACCTTGCCTACTCACTGCGCCCTGTACAGAGTGAGTCCACCAGACCAGCTCAGCTCGGCATGTGGGGTTGGTCTAAGAACCACAGGCTGGGTCATAGGGCTCCATTTCAGTGATATATAGTTTTAGTCCTTCTTGCAAACTGACTTTTGAAATACTAGTTGTACTAAATTTTGTTACCTTGTATAAAAATTCCTGGTTGGTATCCCATGATCTCTGTCTTTCTGTACTTAGACTGTCCCTTCTGGTATGTCTGGAAAATATTTATCACATTGTGGGTATTAGCCAGACAAATAATAAATCACAACTTTTTCAATCTCTTATTTTAAAATTGAATGAAGAGTATGTACGGCATATTTTGATTATGATATGACATCTGCTTATATCTGCTGGGTGAATGAATAGGCATGTGAAAGCATGACCTATCTGAGGATTTACCCTTTTTCCTGTGTTTCATGTTTGCACAGTTTTTTCTGCACTTTAGAACACTTGGTCTTCTAAAAGGATGTTCCCTTGCCTTTTAATGTCTGTGTTTCCCATGTGCTTATTCATGTAACTGTCTTGTTAACAGAGTGAGATTCCTTGGGAGGGTTCTGGTATAGGACTGTAACAGCATGAAAAAATAAGAACTGGTAAACTAAGGTTTGATGTGGTTTTTTTTCAGCTCCTGAAGAAAAAGAGGCAATTAAAGGGCAATATGAAAAGCTCATGGATGCCTATGGTTGCTTGGGGGAGCTCCAGCTAAAATGTGGTAAGTAGCCATTGGGCTAGGCATAGTGATAAAATACTCGGACAAGCTTTTGTGCAAAATGATTGAGTTTGTCTGATTTTATTTAAGTGATGAAGGACATTTGGACCGCATCCAGACGAGTATGGCCATTTGTTTCCCTGGGGACAAGTAGCAGTGGCACAATGTGTGCTGCTGCTACTAGTCCCCAGGGAATGCCTGTGCCATGCACGCTTTTGCGTGTGGCAGGTTGCCCCGGGTGAAGTAGGGGAGGCTTAGGCCAGCAACTGTAGATCTCCCAGGTGAAAGGGCTGCAAGGTAGCAGCACGGGGCACACCTGAGTGTGCATTGTGGCACCACAGACAGGTCTGCAGCACCACATACCGCATGTCTGTGCTTGTCTAGACATGGCCTTTGGTCTTGTTAAAAAGATATACTACCTACACAAGCCATATTTATGTGCTGTGTTTGTGATTAAAAACACACTGTCCAGTAACATCTTTGGATTTTGTTTTTTAGCTTCTTTAACTTCAAGGGACTGTGTTAGCAGCTTGAATGTAATTCTTATCTTAACAGTTGTTGTCTTGAAAACCTCCAAGGTTGTAGAATCTCCATCCTTGGAAGTTTTTAAGACCCGACTAGAAAAAGTGTTGCCTGGCATGAGATAGCTGGGGATAGTCCTGCTTTGAGCAAGGGGTTGGAGTAGATCAGTAGTTCTCAACCTTTTTTATGTCCAGACCCATTTGTAAACATCGATGTCCAGTCCCGACCTAGTGTCCCTCACTCCTGACCTGCTGCCTCCCACCGCCCGGCCCGGCGCAGCCCCCACAATGTGTGGGGCAGGGGGTGGGTGTGTGGGACGGGGCAAGGGGGCCCCAAGCAGCCCCTCACAGGCTGGAACTCTGCCAGCCTGGAAAGGAAAAGGCACAGTTTCCCATGATTGTCTCCTTTAAAAGAGAATATATTTTTAAAGATCGTTTGCGACCCTTTCATATATTCTTGCAACCTACCTTTGGGTCACGACCCATGGGTTGAGAAATGCTAGACTAGGTGACCTCCTGAGGTCCATTCCAACCTTAATTCCTTCAAGCCCTAATTTTCTGTGATTCTGTGTTCTTTCCTACCAGTTTTGTCCAGGGGAAATGCTGGTTCCCCATGGCTTCTGAAAGAGCTAGTTTTAGGAATGATTGGTTGTGACTAATCAAGGCCCAGTCTTACAACTACCTATTACTTGCATGAAAGTTCCACTGGCTTCAAGTGAGCTGTTCTGCTGCATAAGTGTTTGCAGTATCAGGGCTTTTAACTTCAACAAGCATTAGTCCATAGCAGAATAGTGTTGTTCCTCAACATTGCTATATGTTTTCATATACTTTTGGAAATCTTTGATTTACTAAAGTTGGTACTTCTGCTGCGCTGTCTGCAGAAGTATAAAAGGAATTTTTGTTGTGCTATATGAAGAGAGCCTGAAATGACATTTAATACCTTTTAGAACTGGGCCCAGTAAAAAGTATGCTTTAATTCAATGATTAAAAAGGTAGGCTAACCACAAATATTTAAGTCAATTTATATGCTTTTAAAACTTGCCACATTTACAAGTTTTGAGACTGAAATTCTCTTTGCACTGCCTGTAAAAACTCTCCCCTGCCACTGCTTTGGCAGTGTGCCTCAAACTTAACTTGTAGGTGTGAGGATATTTCATTTTCCACTTCAGTTCAATCATTAGGCCTCTTTGACGATACTGCCAACAACAGCACTAAACACGGTGGAGGAGTGATGATTGGTGCACTAGGTACCTGTATGAGACTATGTAACTTGTTTCTCATAGACCACTAAGGCTACGTATAGACAGTCAAAAAGCCTGAGGCTGATTTGATTCAATCTTCACACGTTAGTCTCAACTGCATAGACTGAATTGACAAACAAGTGAACAGACATTCACTTTTGATTCCAGAAAGGCAGCCACATGCCTTGAGTGGCCCAGGCCAAATGCTGGGGTGTGCTAGAGCACACCTCTGTGCTTGGCTGGAGCAAACAGCTTGAGCCAAGGCTAGATTGTCTACCTTGCAAGGCAGGGCTTGCAAGGGAGGTGCAAAGCATCCTGGGATGCTTGAATCTGAAGGGGATCTTGGACAGAAGTTCAATAAACCAATTTGCCTAAATCAGTTACGTTTAATACTACATTGATCTAGATTTATCTTAAACTGGTTTTGGCCATTTTGAAAGTGGTTTATGTGCATTGAACTTCTGGCTAGAGACAGACATTACACATAAACCAGTTTAAGTGATCAGACACTGGTTTAAACCTGTAAACTGAACACAGGTGTTCAGTGTAGGGCTGCGTGAAACATCACCGTTTTGTTTTGACTTCCATTTCGCCATTTCGAAGGGACAGTGTTTCCTTTTGACATTTTGTTTAGTTTCGAAGCACTGTTCCATTTAGTTTTGTCAAAACTCTTTTGCTATTTCAACATGTTTTGACATTTCGCCCATAGGCTATAATGGGAAATCACAAAAATGCCTATAACTTTGTCATTTCTTGCCTGATTCAAATGAAAACAGCAGGGAGGGTAGCCCCTGCTGAGGCCACAAAGCCTGTCAAGTTTCAAGGAGATAGGTGTGGGGGTTTCTGGGAAACTGCACCTTGAACTGTTCAGAGGAAAACTCGTGTCACTTGTAAGTGTGAAGTCATAGGGAAGTGAAAACATCAGGCATGGTAGCCCCTGCTGAGGCCATGAAGCCTACCAGGTTTCAAGGAGATGGGTGCAGGGGTTTCTGGGAAACTGTACCTCAAGCTGCTGACAAGCAAAACTCATGACATGTGTGACTTTGCATGTGTGTTAAGGGATGCTGTTACTGGCGCTGGGGCCTCCACATGACACAGTAGTGTGCCCCAATGAGGCCTCTTGCTTCCCTAATAAATTGAAAGGAATAAATTGAAAGGAATGAATAAATATAATAATAAAATAAAAGGGTACAGAAAGCAAAAGGTATTGAATTCCACTTGCTAGTAAGAGGCTAGGAAGTAGGAAGCCTTTCTCTGTGGTTGGTGACCTGCTGAAAGACGCAGCTCAGTAACTGACCCCAAGGCAAAAAGCTCAGTTCAAACGATGATGTTTTTTATGCTGTTTTTCTGTCCCTCCCCCAGCGCACTAGGATTAGAATAGACCTCAAGGAAGGATTACAGTTACAGGCCAGCTACACGTCAGTATCAGAGCAGTTCTTCCCCTCTCTTCCCCCTCCTTCTCCTTAGTTTCTGTTTCCCTGCAAGCAAGCCCACCTTCGAAACTTGAAACATTTCAAAACTTTTAAAATGTTTCGAGTGCCCTCCTTTCATTCCAAGGCTGTTTGGAAGCCTTTCGTTTCATTTCGATGTTACTGTTTCAAGCTCAAAACAAGTTGAAACAGTGTCAAAACAAAACACCTGGTGAAATTTTGCACAGCCCTAATGTTCAGTGCATATAAACCAGTTTGAAAATGGCTGAAAACAGTTTGAGATAAACCTGGTTGAATGTAGTATTAGACTTAACTGATTTGGCTCCAACTGGTTTATGCAATGTCTGTCCCAGACCCTTTGCTGGTTTAAGTTAAATCAGAGTCCCCCAGCATCCCGGTATGCTCTCTGGGCTGGGTGGGGCTCTCTGCTCCACAGCAGGGCTGGCTCCTCTCCTCCGCTCCCTGGCTGGAGCTCGGCACAGACTTTCAGGCACAGCAGGAACTGCTGGCTTCCCCGCCCCTCGCTGCTTAAGCAGAGATCCCTTCCTTCTCTCTGCCACGGCAGAGACTGTAGCTAGTATGTAGTATGCTAGCTAATGCCAAGAGGTGTCTGTGTGTGTGTCTCTCTCCAATTTCACTGGGATTGGCAGACAGTACAGTGACCACTTAGGGCTTTTGCAGCTAATCAACAGGTCAGCCAGTAAGCTGTTTAAGAAGTAATGTGGACAGAGGCTATTGTTTTGCTAATTGGGTGATAAAGACTGTTATCAGCCCCCTGGCCCCCTGCTGGCTTGCTCGCCTGTCAGTTTGCTGCAGACAGTATGACGAAGCAGGGAGGGAGATTGAAAACCTCCATGTCATCAACAGATGCATGCACTGAACACCACCCCACCTTGGCTCAGAGTGCTAGCCCGGGCCCCTGGGACTGGCAACACTCCCACCCCTTGAGCAGCCAGCAGGGAAAAGTCTGGGAACATGCAGGCAGACGTACCTAATGAGAGAGTCCTGCCCGGGCTCAGCTCAGCTCCCTGCAGAAGGGAAGGGAGAGCTGCTGTAGTGCCCCCCAGCTTGTAGCCTGAGCCACTGGAGGCATGTGCCTGAATTTCCTCAGTCCAGAGAGAATGTCTGTCCAGTTTCAAGCCAGTTCAGCCTAGTCAGGTTAGACTAACCTGCAAAGATTGAATCCATTCAGGCTCAGATTTTTTAAATGTCTGTCCCTAGCCCTGGTGTGTTACTGAATTGAATTGTTTCCAATCACTTATACCAGTTCATTTGTAACGCCTGTTCCTAGACTAAATGGCTGACAAGCAGTAATGACTGCTGTCCATTTTGGCTTGGGGTAAATTTGAATTGATGATTTAGAGGTGAAATATTTTCTCTCTCTCTTTCTCAGTGAAAATCTGCAGATCCACCTGGTTACTCAAAGCAAGATGAGAAGTTTTTGTTTTTGTTCTGGTTCTACTGCTTGTGGAGTCATTAGGAATTTCAATGGAACTCAATGCTAGTTTTGTTCACGCAATTAAAAATAAAACAGAGAGCATATGATCCGTTTTTCTTGGCACATGAAACTGTGCTTCTCCATAGGAGTTCAATTAAACCCATTGTTGTGACAGTTCAGGGATTTGGCTAATGAATACAAGCTGTTCAAGCCACAGCTAAAGCTGGTTCTCTCTGTGTGGATGGGAACTAAACCAGCTTTCATATTAAAAGTTGTATTAATAATAGTTTTATAAGGGATAAACACATAACTATTGTGCTTTACAGCCTACTTTTCCTTTCTGTAGGATTGTATTGCTATGGTTTCTCCAGTATTTTATTTTTTTGACAACCTTGTGTTAATTTCAGTAGTCATAAATTTCCCGTTCAGAGCTCTGTCAGCACACCTTCTGTCTTATCCCAATATGATGTCTCTGCTCTTTCTGTTCAAGACCACTTACAAAGAGAGTGTCAAAAATTCTATTAATGCTTTGAGGAGAACGACCAACAGGTAATTGTTTTTGCCTAGCTCCTTTCAAAGGAAAGCAAAGAAAGAGTTGTATGGAAATTGTACAGCCAAAAGGTTCTCAAATATTTCCCACTATGTAGACTGAAGAGAGAAAGTTGTGTGTTCTCCTGTTCTCCCATTGGTAGTTAAGTAGACCATGTCTCAGTCACAGTTATGTGGCTTACCTTCCCGCTCATTCAACATACAGACATTGCTTGCATTAAAAAGTAACGTTAAGAAGGTATTTAATATAGATATTTTGGTTCTTATATATATCTTTTGGTTTTAATGCATTTTAGCAGCTGGAAACGAGGAGGCATGCCATCACTATTAGGCCAGCTGGTTCTCTACTAATCACCAGTCTTGTACAGACTTCAGTTCAGATGGCGATAGAGAGGTCTTCCTGTGGCTGGAGACCAGCAGACAAATTGGCACCTTTCATGAGCATCAAATTAGCTAAAGATATTTTAAGTAGTATTCCAGTGGGGAACACAAAAGACATAGTTGCAGAGTTAAGTGTTGTTCATAGAGAATAAGAAATTTCTCTGGGAATTCCCTGCGCATTCAATCAACGCATAAATACCAGTACTTAGAAATCCAAAAAGGCCCCATCTCACCTGGCTTCAAAAATCTTTTCCCCCCCAATTCCTCCTGCCAAAGAGGACAGAATAGAGTAGGGGCAGGCAATTACTTCAGGTGGAGGGCCACTTAACGAGTTTTGAGCTTTTTAGGGCTGCATGGGAAGCCCCACCCCTTGCTATCTTGGGACCATCTTGAGATCGGAAGTCCCACCCCTAACCTTTGCCACTGGAAGTCCCCCCCCACTTGCCCGTACTGTATATAGAAGTGATTTGCATAATAACTCAAAAATAAATTCTTAATCTTGTATATTGTGTGGGGGTGTGTGTGGGATGCATAGGGTATACTGAGAGGCTGTGTATATGTGGGGGGTTGGGGGGGCAGGGTGTGGGTGTGTAGCAATTATGGGGTGTGAGGGAGGGTGAGGAGGTGTGGGGGACCCCCTGACACTTCCCTCCACCCCATGGCACAACAGCAGGCAGCGGTGCTCGGGGTTCTCGTGTCCAGGGCCAGGCGCTGGTGCCCAGCAGCCTGTGGGTCTGGCCAGCAATGCACATTGTAGCAAGGAGCACAGCCATTGCTGGGCCGTCTCTATCATCTGCACTCCCTGCTGCACACACTCAGCTCCTGCACTCATGTGGCATGGGAGGGGAGCCCCACGCACTGGAGCTGGCTGCCTTCCCTGCCCCCTGCTGCGCAGGTCTAGGGGTGGGGAAGGCAGGTGGCTCCAGTGGGTGCGGCTTCCCTCCCATGCCGTGCAAGTGCAGGGGTTGTGCGTGTGCAGCAGGGATCACCAGTGATAGAGACAGGCTGGTGGGGGCTGCAGTCCTCGCCACAATGTGCAGTGCTGGCCAGAGCCACATGTCGGACACCAGTGCCTACATCGGGCGTGAGTACCCAAGTGCCCTGTCTGCTGCTGTTGCTGCCACCTTCTGCCAGGGCTGCACGCCATGGGGGTAGTGTGTGTGTGGGGGGGTCCCCATTCCCCCACTCTCCTTTACACTCACACACTGCCCGCCCAAGCTCCATGCTGCCGCTGCCATCAGGCCCAGCCCCGCGCTTCTGTTCAGCTGCAGCTTCACCCCCACCCCCACCCCCACTGCTTCCCTACCTTGTGACCAGAGCGAGCAGGACACCAGGGAAGTGGAGCAGGCAATGGCAACGCATAGGGGGTGTACGGGTGTTCACGTGCACCCCCTGAGAGCACCGGTGCTCCCCCTCATCAGCCGCACTCACTGCTTAGGCGATGGGCAGGGGGGACAGGCGGGAGCACCTGTGCCCCCTTGGAGGTGCTGGCCGATCACTGCAGCCGCTCCCAGAAGCGGCTGCAGTCACTCCCGGAAGTGGCTGCAGTGATCAGCCACAGGGTAACTCCCCCTGAGCAGCGAGATCTGCCACAGGCCCCTCCCCACCCCCTGGGCAGCAAAACTGGTTGCAGGTGGGGCATGTGTCCCCCTAACTAAGGCAGCACCAGTTGCCCATGGGAGCAGGTTTCCGGAGGCTGCAGCAGTGGAACAGTAGCCCTGCCCAGAAGCTGCGTGCTGGCTGGGCTGGGTCCTTCTGCCCAGGAGGGTGGGAGTGAGATACAATAGGGTATGTTGGGAACGGGAGTGTATATGTGGGTGCCTCGCTCCCACCCTCATGGGCAGAAGGGCTAGGCGGGGTACAATTTGTTGGTAGGCGCTGTGGGCTAGATGTAAGTGTCTGGCACAGCCCTTGAGCTGTATTTTGCCCACCCATGGAATAGAGTCCTACTTTTCACCTTGCTTTGTATTTGCATAAAAATACTGTTGTATTCTCTGAAGCCACTTGCAAAGTTAATGCTTCCTGGAAAGGATTGTGTTCACTTGCTTGCCCATATGTCAGTCAAAATGACTCACTAGGTTCCCTTGCTTGTTTTTGCTAGGAAGGGCTGCAGCAGAACAAACAGAAGAGTATTTCTGAGGCATTTTTTAGCCAAGGTTTTGCTTGTTGAATCGGGTTTAGTAGCGATAAATTTATTTTCAGCAGTATGTTGGGATTGGGCTTGTGTTGTTCAGCACACTGTTCAGATGCAGTAGTGCCATTAAAAGATACATGTATGAGATGATACCTGGATATCATCAACCATGTGGATTCCTTCATTTGATGACATTGCCATGTTTAGAGAAATGTGCTCTGAGTTTGCATATGTGTGTTCAAATGAGTAGTTAAGTGCCTAGCTTTCATTTACATCCAGTAAGAGCACACACCAACTGCTGAAGCTTCCTGAGCCTGACGAAGGGTTTTTGAACCCGAAAGCTTGCTTAATAACTATTCTCCAACCATTTGGGTTGGTCTAATAAAAGATATCAAATTCACCCAATGAACCTTGTCTAGCTTTCATTTATGCCTTTAAACATCTTAAAGTCTTGCCATGCTTAGAAGGGGAGAAGAGAATTTTTGTGGTTAGGATCCTGAAGAGAGATTTGGAAGTTCTTGGGTCTTCTGGTGTTTCTGCCAAGAATCCCGTGTGATTTTTGCACACATCGCTAGGTGCAGGTCCTCAAAAGTATTTACATACCTAAGTCCGGTTGGTTTTAATAAAAGTGAGATGCCTACATTCCTTTGAAGATCCAAATCTTTACACTCTGAGCCTCAGCTCTCACTCTGTATTTCACAGAGGCATGGTGCTGATATGCTGGTTTCCATTGCAGGGTGCTTGGATGCCATGGCTAGGGAGCATATTTGTACAATACAGGATTTTTTTTTTTAATTTAAAAATTAAATTTGACACCCCTAGAAACAGATGTCTGTATTTTCCTTTGTATGTGACACACTTGTGTATAAAATACACTTCCCCAAAAAGGGGATAAAATTGTGAGAAAAAGATATTAACATAAATTTGATTGAATTTTGGCCAACTTTTGTTAAAAAGCCTTGGTGCATAGGACATGCTTTTCTTTTTCCATTGAAGAAAATAAACACCTCTTATACACTGAAAAATACAGTAATAGAACTGTTCAGAATTAGTTCCTGTATGTAATGCCAATACAGACGGCTTAACAAAGTGCAATACACAACATAAATTTACAAATTTACTTGTATGTAATAACAGAGATTAAAAAACCCTGAAAAATACAGTATTGTGTTGAAAAGTGATCCATACTTACATTAAGAATGCCATGTCCAGTTTCTGGCTTCTTTACTATTCATTCCATCCAGGAGGAGCACACACCAATTGCAGATGCTTCCTCAGCCTGATTAAGGGTTTTTAAACCCGAAAGCTTGCTAAGAATTTTTTTTCCAACTATTTAGTTGGTCTAATAAAAGATATCAGATTTACCCAAAGAACCTTGTCTGCCTATGTCCAGTTTTGGTCACTTTCACTTGAAATATAGTGATAGGGAGTTGGTGGGATTTCTATATAATGGCTGCGTTTACACAAGACATTATACTCAAATTTAGAGCAAATTACTGTGAAGTAAACGTCACCATCTACATGTGGAGTACTGCTTACTGCACAGTAATTCACCAAGATCGTGGAGCAGGGGCTGGGACCTCTCTGCTACTGGGGCAGGGAGACATTGTTCCTGCCTGGGCTGTGGTGGCAAAGCCTGTCCTGGCAGTAGGCACCTTCCAGGCGTAGGGAGCAATCTCCCAGCTGTCTCCTGGCCCCATGCTCCCTGCAAGTCCCTGGGCTAGCCTCAGGGGGAGCTTAAAGCTCCCCCTGGCTGCTTCAGGGAGCCGGTGCAAGGCCAGTGGCAGCGGGAGCAGATTTCTGCCACTAGCAGTCAATCTGTTCCTGCATCCATGCACGTGTAGATGCCTGCCTGGGTCAGTTTACTCAACCCATGGGTCGTTACCCAAAAGTGGGTTAAAGAATATATGAAAGGGTCGCAAACAAATTTAAAAAATGGATTCTCTTTTAAAGGAAAAAAACATGGGAAACTGTGGCTTTTCTCTTACAAGCTGTCAGAGTTCCAGCCTGCAAGGGGTTGCTTGGGGCTGCTTGTGGCCCCACCCCTGCCCCAAACACTCACCCCTGCCCCAAACACTGGGGTGCTAGGAGCAGGGGGCACTGGGTAGGGAGTGAGGGGCACTGGGTTGAGACTGACTGTTGATGTTTACAAATGCATCCTGGTACAAAAAAGGTTGAAAACCACTGCTTGTATAAACTGACCTGGGAGCATGAACGAGGGGCTGGAGGGGCACCATGGCAGAAAACAGGGACCGCCCGCAGCTGCCGGCGGTGGTGTCGGCAGCAAGAGGGGACAGGTACGAGCGGTGACTGCCCGCAGAAGCTGCCAGCAGCTTTGGCAGCAGCCACCCCCTTGCCCTCCCTACACATCACCTATGCCTAGGAGTATTTGCATGTAGAGACCCGCCCGGTGAGAAGGATTTCACTTACAAAAGGGAAGAGAAGACATGATTGAGGCTAGTCAATTCCACTCTATCCTATGAAAATATTTCTCTTTTACAGGGTTTCATAGCAGGCAGCTTTGGGAACTGTGCCAGGCTTTGTTGGGAGAATAATGCCTTTGACTCATATGGGCAGGTACAATACAGCAGCCATGCTTGTCATACTCTGCAGTTATCCAGTTTTATGTTCCCTGGGGCTTCCTTACTAAACTTTGATCAAGACAGCTGTTTTCACAGGAGTTTTAAACTGTACAAAAGTTAATTTTATCTTGTTGTGCTGAATTCCCTCCCAACCTCAGAAACCCACACTCAGTCTGTTAAGAGGGGAATTCAGGGCATATTTCTGTGTATAATTCACTTTTCACACTGCTTGAAAAGTCATCTTTAAAGTCAAGTATGATTGTTGTGGCACCCACAGGGCTGGATGGTAATCTCCAGTTACTATACCTCAGTGTTTGCACCAGCATATCTGGTATTAGAACTTGGCTCAGGGTCCTGGTAAGGATGTTTTATTTTTCCTTTGTCTTGTGCATCTGGTGCTGACCATTGTGGAAACAAGGATACAGGACTTCAGCTCTGATCCTGTATAGCTGCTCCTTTGTTCCCAAAGAGCTGTTTGCAGTAATGCCCTTGTACTTGTGCGTGGTCGAGTGAAAAAGGATAGATAATATCAGATTGACGTGCAAGGCCTAATTTTACAAAAGTGGAGATTCATGGTTTCTGAAGTGAGTGCTACTGTAAATGATCTACCACTGGCCTTGTTTCTGTGCAAGTCTGAAGTGTGAATTAAGACCTGAACTTTGATCATTCACTCTTCAAGTTTCTTTTCCTGGGTGGCTTTTAATTTGTCTTTTTGCTGGCTCTTTGTCAGGCATTTGCAGCTGTATAAGCTGCATGTAATGGGCTTTCTACTGCTGTTGCAAGAGGCAAGGATTTCTTAGGGTGATCTCTTTTGTTGGATCAACTATGTCCTTAGGATAGAGTTAGACCAGCTTTCGAATGCAAAACATTCTTTGTTGGGTCTCTGATTGCAGGAAGCCAAGCACTCTTGAGATGTGGATGTGGTCATTCCCATGATTTGCATTTGTTTAAAAAAATGGTTTTATGTGGAAGCCTCTGAGTTGCAACATTTAAGCATCTGCAAAACAAGTACAGAAATCACATGATAAGAAATCTGCAGTTGTGAAAAGTTAAGGCTAGTGGCACTAACAGTATCCCTCTATTTTAAATATAAATATGAGAGAGAAATACCATACAGCCCTTAAGGGATGTTGATGTGTTTAACATTTTTAGTTCTCTCCTCTCATGAGTACAGAAGCTGCTGTATATTTTTTCTTTGTCAGTATAAGTTTAGTGGCATGAAGCCCTTCTCTTCTATTTGTTTTATTAATGTTGTACTATATAGCCAGTCTGTAACTAAAAACAGAGTTTATGCCTTGGACCCCTGAGAGTTGTGGGTTCCCTCTATTCACACAATGTAGAAAATATTCTGTCTTGTGACCAGGAGCAGCTGACTCTCTTAAACAGGAAGCTTTTTTTTTTCCTTTTTGTAACTAATTCTCTACATAATAAAAGTGAAATTGTTAGAGACTAGAAAAGGCCACTTGTAATCTCTTGTTAGCTGAATGCTTTATTTCCACCTAAGCAATCAGATATTACCAGGTTCAGGACCCAGACTTTGTCATCACTGTCATCTTTAAGCAGCTACTCGCAACAGAATACTTTCTGGCTGTTTAGAATGACAGACTAGAAGAGAGAGTAAATTTACAAAATATTTTAATTAGAATGAAGGGAAATTGGATTATAATTGAATGTTAGCCTTAGGATGCAATGTGTCCTAATCAGACAGGTCTTAACTGCTACTGGCAAATAAAGTAAATAAAGGTGTTGGCCCCACAGCTGGTAACATTAGGATATTTCCACACACAAGATAGGATTTCAAACAGTATCTCAGTATCTCTGGGTAAATAACGCTTTTGTTCTGTTCCCCAGGACTGTGTTTTTGATCCAACAAAATGTCCACCCAAAATGACAAGTGACCATAGCTCAGGCCTGGCTCCCATCATGAACTCAGCAGACGTAATTGTAGACTACTCTTAAAAAAATATTGGCAGCTTGTGCTTGAGGAAAGGCTCAGGATTGAAATTACATGGAGATCTACTCTGAGACCTGAGAGGACAGGGTTTCCAAGGCTAAACTGAGATTGTTGGCAAAAAGGCAAGGGAAAGAAGGAAGCAAGTGTACTGCTATGCCCTTGTTTTAAGTGGCTGTCTCTGTTGAGCCCCAGGGGAATATTGGTGGTGGGCCACCAAGCATCCAGCTCTGAAAAGAAGAGCTTAATATTATTTAAGGGCAGAGAGTGCAATCATTCTGTCTCTGACAGCTGGCTCTTGTGAATGAAGATTATCAGATGACTTTGAGGCCACACCCCACTCTGGTCATGAATGGAGTTGTGACAAACAGGTTGAGAATGGTGTTGTTTGAGAATGGTGTTGTTTTGATCTTGGTCACATTACTGGGCATGTTTCTGAGAAGTTGAAAGGCTGCTGAGATGAAGAGTCTTGGCTCTGTAAAAGGGCCAGAGCGGCCTCGGACCCTAAAAGTCCCATATCCACTAGGTGATGGATATCCCCCAGCTCAGGCAAAACAGAGAGTGCAAGGCTGCTTCCCAGCAAGACTTTGCAAGCCAGGGTTCAGGGTGACTGGGTTGTACTGGGTAGTTTGGGGGCAGGGGTATGCTGGGGCAGGAACACAGCACTGGAGGCTCTGGGGAGTGTTGCAGCTCATGCTGTGTCAGACTTATCTGGCCCTACAGGCTGGATGATTTGTGTGCAGCCAATCAATGGGCTGGATCAGGCCCACAGCCTGGTCCAGCCAGATCCAGCTTGTGTTCCAGAGTGGCTGGAGTGGGCATCAGCACATGTCTGCTACATGCCACATCTAGAACATGACAGAGTAGGTGCCACATCTCAGAGCAGGCACCACATGTGATGCATGCAAGCAGTCTAGGACTGTGCTACATGCGGGACCCACTGTAGCCACATGGGGTTCACGCTGCATGCAGCACCTCATCTGGGTGGTCCAGGATACATTTTGGAGTGGAGACCTTGTGCAGTGTAGTCCTGGAGCAGGCACAGCGGGCACTGCCTGTGGCATGCAGGGCCATTCAGTGTACCCCATGTGCTGCCTATGGGTCTGCTTGAGACCCTCGGGCAGCACCAGGGGCCAGATAGGGCTCTGTGGGCTGGATATGGCCCATGGGCCAGATGTTTGACACCCCTGCTGTAGGAGGGTACAGTAAAAGGGAGGCGCTGAGTGTTACATTGAAGGCTATGCAGCTCCTAGAACAACTTAGCAGGGGGAAGTGTGAAAAAAGGACCTGAGGCCAGCATGTACCTTACTACCTCTGTTTTGTAAGTTTAAGGACCCTGGCAGATGTTCAATGGGATCTGAATCGCAATCCCAGCAATTGCACCTTCTCCCATGCTACACATGTATGGCAGGAGGTGCGACTGTGGTAACAGATTCCAATCACACTATATTGCCAGTGCCCCCTTGGCTGAGAGCACCAGTCAGCTGATCAGGCTCCCAACTATGAGAGCCCATCTGAGCCAAAGGTTCCATGTGCCTCTGGCTGGGAGCCCCTATCAGTTGATTGAGACTCCCAGTCACGGGAACGAAGCTGAACCCACAGGGTGGCCACACGTTTAATTTATGACATGATAGGAATGAGCCGTAAAGTTATGTATTTTTTCTGTAATAACTTTGTAGCTTATTTCCTGTTTTAACATGTGGCTGGGTTACTGTTTAAGAGGTCATTAAGTAGTTAATCATGTCTTAAGTGTAATATCTGCCAGGGGACTAAGGCATAGCACAGGATGTTACCCAAGATGTTCTGCAACTTCTGTGCTAGAGATGTTTGCCCTTTTTACATGGGAAAGGATCAGAGCAAGGGCTCTACTTTGTCAACTTGACTGTTCTAAGACAGCTCTGCAAGCCTTTATAAATACTGTAAGTTCTGTGTTGTTGTCCGATTGCTCTAAAGCAGTGGTTTTCAGCCTTTTTTTATTTGCAGACCCCCAAAAAACTTTGAATAGAGGTGTGGACCCCTATGAATTGTAAGTGTGGGTATTTACATTTTATTAATTGATCATAGTCATCTTTTGTGGACCCCTTAGACATGGTCTGTGGACCCCCAGGGAATCCGGTGACCACAGGCTGAAAACCACTGCTCTAAAGGGGATGATTACATGCATACAAGGGTTACTTCACATAAATACAAAAGAGGACACTGGCTTTCCCTCCCTGACAGCTGTTGGACTTCTCACCTTGATAAAATCACTGACACAAAGACAGTATGTCATGATCATGGTCAACACTCAAGAGACCTGTAGCTGATGACAGTCAGCTAGTGTATCTTTAAAACTAACTTGCAATGCCTACAGTAGGTTCCATGTCACACTGAGACTCGTGCTGGTTAACAGTGTCTTCTCTGAGCCTAGATGTGGTCTAAAACAGTGGCTTTCAACCTCTGGCCAACAGGGCAAATCTGGCCCGGGGCCCCCTATAGGTCTGGAAATTTGGTGGTGGGGGAGTGGTGGGAGCATTAATTGGAAATTGCAGCAATTAATGCTGTTACCACTCTACCACTGCCAAATTTCCAGACTTGTGGGGAACTTTGGGGGCTGGATGACAGCCCCATGCACCAGATTGTGCTAGCGCACGGGGTCATTCCACAGCTGGATCTGGTGCATGGGGCCAGGCTGGTACATTGGGTCATCTGTTGACGTTAATGAGTGGCAAACAGCTCCCAGTGATAACACTTTAAATGTCTCAGTTCATAGATTCATAGATTGTAGAGTCGGAAGGGACCACAATGGATCATCGTGTCTGACCCCCTGCCCCTGGCAGGAAAGAGGACCGAGGTCAGATGACCCCACCCAGGTGACTGTCTAGCCTCTTCTTGAAGACCTCCAAGCTAGGTGATAGCACCACCTCTCCTGGAAGCCCATTCCAGATCCTGGCCACCCTTACTGTGAAAAATTTCTTCCTAATATCTAACCTAAATCCACTCTTAACAGTTTACACCCGTTATTCCTAGTCACTCCCTGAGGCACCTTAGTAAACAGCGCGTCCCCTGTTCCCCATTGACCTCCCCTAATAAATGTATAGGCGGCCACAAGATCTCCCCTCAGCCGTCTCTTGTGAAGGCTGAAGAGATTCAGCTTTCTCAACCTCCTCCCATAGGGTCTATCACAAAGGCAACTGATTATGCGTGTGGCCCTCCTCTGGACCCTCTCCAGATTCTCTGCGTCCCTCTTGAAGTGCAGCGCCCAAAACTGGACACAGTACTCCAACTGTGGCCTGACCAGTGCCACATAGAGGGGGAGCATCACCTCCTTTGATCTGTTAGTCATGCACCTGCTAATGCACGACAAGGTGTGATTGGCCTTGTTGATGACCTCATTACACTGCTGGCTCATGTTCATCTTGGAGTCAATTATGACTCCAAAATCCCTCTATGCCTCCGAGCTGCTTAGAAGGACACTCCCAAACCTATAGGTGTGCTGGGGATTCCTCCTTCCCAGGTGGAGTACCTTACATTTATCTTTATTAAATTGCATCCTATTTCTCTCTGCCCATTGATCCAACCTGTCTGGGTTGGCCTGAATCTGCTCCCTGCCTTGTGGTGTACTAACTTTGCCCCATAACTTGGTATCATCAGCGAACTTGGAGAGGGTGCTCTCCACGCCCTCGTCCAAATTGCTGATGAAGATATTAAATAATATCGATCCAAGGACTGAACCCTGCGGGACCCCACTGCCCACCTCCCTCCAGGCCGAGAAGGAACCATCCACCACCACTCTCTGGGTGCGGTCCCTAAGCCAGTTGGCCACCCACCTGACCATGTAGGCGTCCACTCCACAGTGTGCTAGCTTCCCAATGAGGATGGGGTGCGAAACTCTGTCGAAGGCCTTCCTACAGTCCAGGAAGATGACATCAGCCTCGGCTCCCGTGTCCAGGCAGTGTGTGACCTGGCTACAAGGTCTATCTTCTTCAAGTGGGCAGAAATTTTAATAACAAACTGCTATGGGCAGGGGCCCTCTATCCTTGTTCTCAAGGTAACGTTAGATTTTTAATTCCTTTTGGCTAATTGAATAGTGTTTCCCCCATCACTCCCTACATCTCTTCTGGTATGAACCCACTGAAAAGAGTAGGGTCACTGAAGCCAGTGCAGTCTTTTGCATGAGATTCTTTTCAATGTAGTATTTGTAATTTTCCTCAACATTCCCACCCTAGTTTGTCAGTGATACTTTTCTTTCATTGACGCTGATGATAACGATAGTTTCTTTATAAGGTCATTTAATATTGTCACCTAACTCCTGCGGCCCAAGCACTCTGCTGGTGCCAGTTGGCTTTGTGAAGCTCACTGAAATTACACCAGCTGAGCAGACAGCCCATAAACTGCCCAGGACAAGGAATATTTCCTAGATTGCTTTTCCTTTAGATGTTAAAGAGAACTGTGTGCTCAAGTAGGGATCCACCTTAAGCTAAATGCTCTCCCCTCCTGGTTATAGTCCTTTATAATTCTGCATAGTTAGTTGAAAAGGGAGGATAAAATATAAGGTAATAAACCATTTCTCAGAGCTACAGTATCATCTAAGAAGACATATGACAGGTGCTTAAAAAACATTAAAAATGAGAACACAGTGTACACTTATTACAGAAGGAAGCACTATGAAAATAGCTTCTTATAAAAAACCACCTACACTAGCCTTTATGCAGAAGTAAACTGCAGAACAGCATGAAATGATTCAGTCTCTGCCCTACCCTCAAATTTTGCTTGTGACTATCTACACAAATGTTTTGCATGCTCTGAAAATCACCCTGAGACCAGGTTCCCTCAGCTGACCTGCACTTTTTTCAGTAAGATTTGCTTCTGCTTTTGGGACTCTTCATTTTTTCTGAGGGCAGAGTGGTCTATCCTTGAGTTGTTTCTCATGATCATGAGATTCTCATTTCATAATGCTTAGAAACTAATGAGGAGTGGGGAGTGGTCCCACTGTCTAGTAACACCTGAGTTTTTGTTGCATCCTGCATTTGTGCTGGTGCGTGGTGCTTAAACTTCTGAGCATGTGTCTCATGGCTCTTGGTACAGATGTGAACTGGAGTGCTCATACAAGGAAATCACTTAGGACTGGGCAACATCCAGGTTTCAGGCCTCAGCCTTCCTTCTAACCAGCAACAAGGCCCAGATCCCAATCTAAGCAGTGACCTAGGCCAGATGCTGATGTTATTACATGCATCTGCTATTTTGGAAAGAGGAGGCTGACAAAGGGCATGAGGCATATGGAGGGCATTTCATCATTGGATGGTCACCATTAAAAAGTGGCATCAGACTGTGGTAAGAAATGCAGTTATATTAATGATTACAAAATCTTGCAGTGTTGACTAGTGTTTCCGGAAATCACAGAATGGGTAGAGCTGTGTCATCCTGCTGACCTGGGCTGACTTCAGAACAGCATCTTCAGAACAGGTAGATTGCACTCAGCCTTTTCTTTCCAAAATAGCATATGCATCCAGCCATGGGGAGGGTGCACAGCCCAACCCCAATCCATCTACTAGGCTGCTCCCTGGTCCCCAGACATGTCTGAATCAGGGCCACTCTGCCCCACTGGCCCCAACCCAGGCATCCAGATTGGGTTTACTCTTCCCTGCCCCACCCTGCCCCTCCCTGTTGTGTGTCCAGATAGGGACTGCACTGCCCTGTTCCCCCAACCTGCATAACTGAATCCTCCCACAAGTGTCCAGATAGGGACAACCTGCTCCTTGCTTGCACCACAGTGGATGGATTGGGGTTGGGCTGTGTACCCATCTCATGGCCAGATGGGGCCCTGCCATGGTGGCCCTACATGCCAGATTGAACCCACCAGCCAGATCTGGCCCACAGCTGGACTTGGTGCTGTCAATCTGGCCTGTAGAGTGAAAAGGTTGGATACCACTGCCATAGAAAATTTCATGGTTGCCATATGCTGTATGGGTTTCACTTGTTGTTTCCTGAAGCAGGGGGTGTTGGTCCTCTACCGGAAGAGATAGCACAGATATGCCAGATCCATTGGCTGGTTTGGAATGGGCTGTATGCCTGCATAACCCTCTATAACTATTACCTTCCAGGTAGTGCTCGGCTTCGTTTCCTGGTCCTGGTAACAGGATGTACATCAGTGGGAAAAATCCTGGATGCCGAAGTATACAAAATCACTGGAACAGATTTCTGTCCTCTCCAGGAAGAAACCAAGGAAGAGGATCGTGTTACTGCCTTGAAAAAAATCTTGAACTCTGGGATGTTTTATTTCTCCTTGCCAAATTCAGACTCAGACTTTGACCTGACTGTCCGGGCCCAGAAGCAGGGTGATAACAGCTATGAATCTGGTAACTCCTTCTTCTGGTTAGTACTGCACATTATATCAAAGTTTTTAGCTAACTTCACCTCTACCTCAATCATCTCAAACTCACTGGAGATGAGTATAACTATGGATTTTAGCATAGTCACTTTTTGCTTAACTAACATTTTATTTTCTAGGGCATGTGCCATGGCAGATTTGTGTTAAATCAGGAACAAACAGAAAACATCTGTGTAATGTAATTAACATAATCTGCCTGAAAAAACAGTCTTAGTAATTGGAGTTTCTGGTTTTCTAGGAAGAAAAAAATATTTGCTATATTTACTGTCCACGGTACAAATATACATTTTTTTGCATGTAATCAGTGGTTTGCTCTGGTTAGTTTTCATTATTTATTTTTAAACCACACTGAACATGGTAGAATTTTGTATTTGTCTACTCTCACAAAGCCTTAGCTGCATTCTATTATATATCCTAGTGCTTGAAAGTTTAAATTCTTTAATATTGCAAAATGTGCCCTAACTGTTTACACTGAATGCATCTATGGTAATCAATATATTTACAGCTCATGATAAGTAAATCTTCGTGTATATGCTAACTCCTGTAATATGTAGCCCTGCACTTGTTTTATTATACTGTACTTGGCATTTGTAAAACAAATGCAAAACTTCCAAGCTGGGATGAATGGAAAAGATACGTCCTTCCTGCACGGGCCCACTTTAAAGAAAAAGGAGTTTACTTTGTTTGCTCTTACCACTTATGATAGATACTACAATCTCCATTCTTTTTTAACGAATAGACAATTACGCAGGAAACAAAAATGAACTGGAAATAAAAGTTATATAACACTTGTGGAAAATAATAGTTTGGCACACATACATCTGCATGTGCTGGTACAGTGTTAGAGACTTCTTGTGTCCCACAGTAGGTAAATATTAATAGCCAGGCAGGGTCATAATAGATGAGTAATAAGGGAGAGCAATTCAATTTGGTAAGTAATCTCTCTAGCTGGGATGTGATTTCACCTGATAAGATCTGGTGTTTAAGTCAGAAGATGGGAATATAAAACCCAGTTTCACCTGCATTAATGTATGCCTTCCTCTTAGGGAAAAGTGCATGTGACACTTAGAGTAAATGAATTCTGATCCAGCAGGATACAAGAGCTAAGATGGAGGCCTATTTTTAATATAGAAACAGTATGATATGAATGGTTGTTTAAAGGCTGTTTTCTGGTTTTCTGAGAGGAAAACTGTATTTAAAACTCAATGATTCATTTGCTCTCTGGATCAGTTTACTGCTGCTTGTTAGTCCATTGATGTAGAAGCCTTTTTTTTTTTTTTTTTTTTGCTAAGGTGAATGGATGAAACATCCTTCCTGTATAATGAAAATTTCCCAAAATATTCAGTCTGAGTCAGACAACTGGCATTGATCATTTCAGCTCCACTGGTTAAAGTTAGGAAAAATTAAAAGCAATAAAAAGGAGAGGGTGGGGAAGTTATTTGAAAGTGTCAGGCAGCCTTCATTTTAGACACTGGCTATAATGTGTACTGAAACAAAGAATGCCTAATAGAGTTTGCCTTGCTGGGAGGATTCCCCTTTTGGGTAGAGGTAGTAGAGAAATGCAGTGCTTTTGTAGTTGTATTTAGCTATATTTTTATTAACAATAGGTAAACAAGCCTTTAGTTTTTCAGAGAAATGCTGTACTCTCTGAAGAGCAAATTGGTGTTGGGATTCCATTGGTATAGTCGTCCTACTACTGGGGTTTTAGGGAACTGCCAGTGACACTGATGGAGAGGCGAGGTGTGCCTCAGAGCTACAGTCTCCGACTAGGTCGTATTTAGGTGAAGTTGACTAAAACAAAACGAGCCATAAAA
Source organism: Alligator sinensis (assembly GCF_000455745.1). Lineage (NCBI taxonomy): Eukaryota > Metazoa > Chordata > Crocodylia > Alligatoridae > Alligator > Alligator sinensis. The sequence goes on along the minus strand of NW_005842033.1, from coordinate 383,437 downwards.
AGAAAATAGCACCTTTATAAACCAGGTCAGATGTGTTGTCCGAATTGTGGATTTTAAAATAAGTCAGATTCCCTTTGTTCGGACAGAACTTTGTCATGTTTCTGGTCCAGTGCTTGGGAAATGTCCTCCAAAATTCCAGTAGGTTTCGTTGGAGTTCTTGAATAGGCCAGTCTGTAAGCAGCCCTGCTTGAAAGTGTTAGTTTGCAGTGTACTTCAGGAAAGAGTCTGTTAAAGATCGGCATGTTTCTCAAGATCAGAAAAATAGGAAAAAGGGAATTTGTATTTGGAGGTGGATGAGGAGGGTCCCAGTCTTCCAGGCACATGAGCAACAGTATGGTCACACTATTAAAACCAGCCAGCTTCTACAAATTCTGGCCATCACATAAATTGTCAGTTAGTTATTTTTCTGGTTAAGTTGAGGTGAAATAAATAAATAAATAATGTCATCACATCGCATCACATGCTTTTATTAGTAAAAGACATCCGTCTTGCATGCTTATTGAGTAATGCATCTACACACTGTTGAATTTTACAGGAACCAGCTACTACATGTGCCCTTTAAACACTACCAGGTGAACTGCTCAGACTGGCTACTGAAAGTGATCTGTGGTGTTGTGGACATCCGTACTGTTTATGCCTCTCACAAGAAGGCCAAAGCCTGCCTCATTTCCCGGATCAGCTGTGAGCGAGCGGGTGCCAGGTTTCACATACGAGGGGTCAATGATGATGGACACGTGTCTAACTTTGTTGAGACAGAGCAGGTAAATGGCTGAATGGATCCCATGGCCTTAAATAATTCAGTATGTTTGTGCATAAGTGGAGCATCTCGTACACCAAGAACTTGAGAAAGTCGGCAAGTATAGACAGTTTTATGCATAAAGTGTCTCTTCATTCTTTCCCATGGAACATTTCTTCACAGTCTGTTCTCTTTCTGGGCTTCTAGCTTCTTGGCACATGCACTTTGATTTATTCCCCAGTGTGAAATTCTTGGCTCTAATGTGACATCAGAATATAAATGTATATTTTTAAATGGGCTCAGAAATTCCTGTGTCTAGAGCACACTTGACTCATGAACTCAACACACAAACTACCAGGTTCTCAATATTTATTGAAACTGATCAACCAAGAGGTCAGTGTGTTATAAAAAGAAAAAAATATTTGAGAGTAAATTTCAGTCTCATTTGAAAGTACTTCTAAAAAACCACACCTTTTCTAGCCTATAGAAGATGATACAAAAGTGGGTTTGTCAACGAGCTTTCCTAGCATTCACACAGTTTTCACCATCAGTAATGTGCTGTAACCTGTATCTTATCAGTTCCCCAAATTAAATAAATGATTTCAGAAAAAAAAAAAAATGCTGGTTTAATTCTGTTTATATTATCACCTTTGCTGGTTAAAAAAAAGCACTGGAGCTCAACAACCTGATATCTCCAATGGCAGATGAAATAAACACTTTTTACTCAGGTGTTCTTTCTGAGTAGGAAGCCAAGAAAGCAGCAACATTAGGGTTCTAAAGTAAGTGCATCTGTAAGGAAGAACACAAATAATTGAATAGGCAGTAGGGCTGTGTGAAGCTTCAGTCCCTGATCTGATTCTAGCGGAGATTTGGCATTAGTGAAAGAGCACTGTTTTTTGTGACACTAATAGGCTAATGCGCATTAAAGTGCAAGTGTAGGCATGCCCCCTTAGTCCAACATTTAGGTACCACAGGCATTCACAGAATCCCTTCTTAGCTGATCCTAGACCCTGTAAATGTCAATGTTTCCATTGTTTGAGCTCCCTATTTTTCTGCTGAGGGCTTTCACAGAACCACCTTAGTCTTGACACTGCCAAGATGTTCAGGGCCTAGCTCAGTCTTAAGACCCAGAGGATTAAAAAAACAACTGGTCCCTTACAGGGTGTAGGCAAGTCATTATGCTCAAAGCATAAAATAGCAAAAAGGGAAAGCCCTTTTTATATGCAGTAGCCTACTGGTTACAACACTCAGCTGGGATATGGCGGACCAGTCTCCCACCTCTCCAGCAAGTTTCCTAACCCCTGGTCTATAGGGTTTCTGAGGACAGGCTCTCCCTGCTTTCCCTATGGGGCAAGACACCTAAAATTTGAGATTTGAAAGACCTAAGTTCCCCAGGTGAACCTAGGCTCTAGTGTATTGGAAAATAATTGTGTTTGGCTGCAGATTTGTGAGGAAAGCAAAAGTGGGGAGAGATGGCTGAAATGTGTGCCTTCTAAAGCCATACATCCTAAACAGTGGGTATCTCTACAATCTGGGAGCAGTTTACTCTTGAGTAAACTACTCAAGAATAAACTCTTCCAGGCACATGTCTACACATGCAGGGACATGGGAGTAGAATTGCTACTCCTAGCAGACTGCTCCCAGCCCTGCAGCAGCCAGCAGGAGCTCTAGGCTCTCACTGGGTGCTAGCCCAGGGGTCAGGAGACAGCTGTCCCCTGGCGGGGGCAAGGACATTGCTCCCTGCCCATAGGAGCTGCCTGCTGCCATGGCGGGCTCTGCCACCAGAGCCCAGGCAGGGACAATGTCCCCCTACCCTAGCAGTAGGGAGCTCCCAGCTCACACTCCATGATCATAGGACCAGGGCTAAGAGCTTCTTATATCCCAGCTCAATCCCTGCAGTCACGGGGCTGATGCTGGGAGATAAGCATCTCCCAGAGCCAGCCCCATGACCACAGAGCTGGTGCTGGGAGAGAAGGATCTCCCAGCACTGGCCCTGCAACCATGGAACTGGTGCTGGGAGATAAGGATCTCGCAACTCGGGTCCTGCAACTTCAGGACTCAGGCTGGGAGATAAAGGTGTCCCAGCCCAGGTTCCATGACCACAAGGCTCAGGCTGGGAGATAAGGACGCCCTGGCCCCATGACTGCAGGACCTGGACTGGGAGATAAGGTTCTCCCAGCCCCAGCCCCATGACTGTGGAGCTGGCACTGGGAGATAAGGATCTTAGCTCGGGTCCCATGACCACAGGGCTCAGGCTGGGAGATGAGGACTGCCCAGTACCGGCCCTGCAACTGTGGAGCTGGCACTGGGAGATAAAGACCTCCCAGTCTCGGTCCTATGATTACAGATCTCCCAATCTGGGTCCATGACCATGGAGCTGGCACTGGGAGACATGGATTACATAGCTGGGGCTGGTAGCTCTCTGCTGCTGGGGCTGGGGGACATTGTTCTCACCCAGGCTTGGGTGGCAGAGCCTGCCCCAACAGCAGGCAGTGCCTGGGGGCAGGGAGCAATCTCCCACCCCCTGCTGCCCGGCTGACCGGGAGCACATTTACTGCTGGTCAGGCGTCTACATGTGCATGACTGCGCAGTTACTAATCACAAGTAAATTTGCTACTTGTATTTGCAGGTAGCAAATTTACTTGCAATTAGATCCAATTACTGCACAGTAATTATCTCTACCGCGTAGTAAAGCGTCTCATGTAGACGTGCCTAGCGGTGGATAACTTTTTTGGCCAGAGTGTCACAAAGTAAGCCCTAACCCTTCCGCAAATGCCACTCTGATCCCTTTCTCTTGCCAGATCCATTGCTCTTCTATCTTCCCTACCCAATCTGTTGCTCTGCTATCTCCTCCTTGCCTTATTTCCATTGTTTACCCTTGTTCCTTGATCTGTTGCGTGGAAACATAGTGGTTGCACGTGCCACTTGTGTATGTGTGCCACAGGTTGGTCACCCCTTCCTACAAGACTGCACCACATTAACTGCAGCACTTTCTCCAATCTCATTAGAGTTATCAGGAGAAAGGGTGACTCAGTGGTAAAAGAATTTGCTGGGAGCCTGGCAAACACAGGTTCCATTCCCTGTCCTGCTACTGACACTTTGGGTGACTTTGAGCAACTCAGTTTCCTTCTGTGGGGCCCAAGGAGAAAGTGTGGAATCCAAGTGGAGGATGATGAAACTCTAGAAGTTGTATCAGATTACTTGTGCTCTGCAACTCTTCTAATGCCACTGATACCATTGCTTCATGTCACTTGTACAAATGAATGAATGACCAAAATTACTGGGAGGGGAGTGAACTTTTGTCTTTGTAGGGTAGGACTGGAAGGGCCTTGCCATTATAAAGAAAAAGGAGATACTGAGATGGGTTGTCAATTTTCAAATTTGTGATACCACTTCCCAGCAGCACAGTTGCCAGTCTACTATGAATCATAGAAAATTAAAGTTGGAAAGGACCTCGGGCGGTCATCTAGTCCAACTCCCACTATTTCTTGGTATTCCAGCCATTTCTGTCAGAGATGACTTAGCTTATTTGGTTATGCTCTTCCAACATACTGTCCTGGAAATGATTCTCACACACATATAATGCTGATTTATCTCATGGCAAAAATAAATAAATAAATTTAAGTTCCTGATGGAACAGCAAAATGCTGATAGGTGACTGATGGTTGAAATGGATGGGATGTGTCTGGAGCTGCATGTTGTTCAAAGGATCTGTCACGCTTCCATTCCAGTTCAGCCACTAGTCATCTAGGAGCTGAAGGAGAAAAGGAACTGAAAACTAGAAAAGCAAAAGCCCCCAAAGCTTTTGGAAATGAGTACAGGGTTGAAGTGTCAATAAGTTTTTAAGATTTGAATAAGCTGATAACTAGTGTAGCACTTGTTTTTAAAAAAAAGAAAAAAGCTCTTATCATGAATGATAATGTACATAATTTTTGCCAGATTGACTGTCCTAAGAAAATAAAATTGGGCTAACAGGATGCCTGATTTGAAGCAACTGCAGGTGCTTCCTCAGCCCAACGAAGGGTATTTGTACCCGAAACTTGCAAAAGAGAAATTTTCCAACTATTTGAGTTGGTCTAAAAAAAGATCAGATTTACCCAAAGAACCTTGTCTGATTTGAAGCTGGCATCCACTTGTACTTAGGAAGCAAAAGCCCTAGAGTAAACTCTCCTGCTTTCATAGCAGGCTACTGACTAATCGGCTGTGAGGTAATATCTTGGCTGAATAACATTTTGTTTCCATTTGCAACAGTTTGTACAGTATAATGGCATGCTGGCTTTGTGCTTTCCTGAATAAATAGCACCCTAGGATTCCAAAAAGGCAGGACTTTTCTCCCCTTTACAGTGAATTAGTTCTAACATTTTTCTGTTTTAAGAAGAGGAAGAAACAATTAGTTTTATCTCCAGGCAGCTGTTTCATGCATAGATGGTATTCTTTTGTCTCCCACTGAGTTAGCCTTGTGGCATTTCAGCTCTGCAATGAGTCATTTTTTGTGGGCTCACTTAACTGCTGTGACTCACTGCGCAGAAGGAGCAGGAGGGAGGAAAGCTAAGTATCTTGCTTGAGTTTTGCTTTTCAAAACCAAGCCGCCAGTCAGTCTTTTAGTTGTGCGATCATTGAGTTTGCTTTTTACAAGAAAGGTAAAAAACAGTAGGAAAGGTTTAAGCGTCAGAAGCGAAGAGAGAAGGTGACCCTTCCTGAAAAAACCCTCTGGACATGTGTACATGGAATATTATTCCAGCATGTTGCAAAGGGAAGGGCACTCCTTCCTACTTACAGCGCTACCCATCATCTTTGGCAAAGGTTTTATATTATGCTTTGTTCCCCAGAGGGAGCCTAATTCATACATTTTTGCTTTGTTCACAGTATTTCATATATTAAGGGGAAAAAGTAAAACATTGTTTGGGGGATCTCTAAAGAGAACAAAAGTTAACTTTATCCGGCCTTTCTCCCCCTGCCTTGTAGCTGGAACTCCCCCACATTCCTTTAATTCTTTTTTCCAGATAGCAATGAGAAGCAAGCATGCTTTCCTTATTTAGTTTATATGCTCCTCAGTGTTTACATTTGAACTCCTCCCAAGGAACATTAGCATTCTTTTTTCTTTATTTTCAGTATTAAACCTTTGGAATATGATTTTTTGGCTGTTTTTAAATGAGAATGGTTACCAATAAAATAAATCAAAGGTTTTGATAGTTTTCTCATTATAACTGCTGACTGATCCATTTAAAGTTAAAACCTTACAGGATATCAAAGGGAGTTGGGCCTTGACTGTCAGGGAGTTGGGCCTGGATTAATCTTCCCTTTTTTTCAGCAGAAGGGAAAAAATAGTGTTGGACCTTGACTCAAAAAAAATTCCTACTTCACAACAGGGTTGTGGGGACCCCCACACACACACACTCCTTCCCTGGCGCACAGTCCCTGCAGGCGGTGGCAGCAGCAGCAGCAGCAAGTGGGTGCTCGGGGCGCTCATGCCTGGTGTAGGTGCTGGTGCCTGGCGGCGCATAGCTTTGGCCGGCGCTGCACATTGTGCCAGGGAGCGCAGCCTACGCAGCCTGCCTCTATTACCAGTGGTTCCCACCGTGCACATGCATCCTCTGCACTCGCATGCCACTGGAGGGAAGCTGCATGTGCTGGAGCTGGCTGCCTACTCCACTCCCTTCTGCACAGGTCCTGGGACTCCACCAGAAGTGGAGGGGAGTCCTGGCCCCTGCTTTCCCATGGAGTCTGGGGACCTGCATGGCAGGGAGCAGTGCAGGCAGCCAGCTCCAGCACATGCAGCTTCCCTCTGGCACGCAAATGTGGGGGCTGCACATGCTGGGAATAGAGGCTGTGCTTCTTCCCGCAGTGTGCAGTGCTGACCGGAGCTACACACTGGTGGGCACGAGCACCTTTGCTGGGCATGAGCACCTGCCTGCTGCTGCTGCCCCTGCGGGGACTGAACACCATGGGAGGTGTGGGGGGGGGAGGGGCCCCACACACCCATACCCTGCCCCTACAACCCCTCCAACACACCCTATGCCCCCCACACACAACCACACCCCTTCACAACCCCTGCATATACAGCCCCCATGTCCCACCATACACACACACACACACCCCACCCCACCATACACACACACACAATATACATGGTATAAAAGGGGAAGTATTACATGTTTGTGATGGCATGGACTAGCTAGTCTCTGATGAGGAAGGGGTTAAAGAGTTGCTGGGTTGTGTTTGCCCCACCCTGGTATGCTTGCAGCTAATGTCAGGCTTGGAAGAAGGGGAAACCGGCTCAGATAGGGGAGGATTCTCATTCCTGATTGAGCCTGGCTTCAGGTTAGATGTCCTTTAAGGAGTGAGCCCTGTGGATTCCCAGGTCAATGTGGTTGCCTGGGTAGATTGCAGAATGGGGACTGGGGATCTGCCCCAGTGCCCCATTACTGTGTTTTCAAGTCACTGAGATGTTGGAAGAAAATTATCTTGGAAGTTACCATGTCAGTGTCCTGACATAGGGTACTAATTGGTTTGTTGTAGACCACATAATCTTACTAGAGGCCAGGACAACCAGTTCCATAAGCACCTATTCCTTGTGTTGGAAAGAAATTGCATCATCTTGGGGGACTTCAGTCTAGATGACATGCTGGAAAGCTTATGTTGTCAACCTCTGAATTCCTAAAAAAAAATATAAATGACAATTTCTTAACTCAGTGTTGCATCTAACATGGGGGAATTCTGTGTTAGACCTAACTTTGCCAGATGCAAAGGAATTGATCACAGAACTAAAAATAAGTAGTTGCTTAGATGCAAGTGATTCTCAGCTGATTATGTAAATTATGTACAAATAGGTTAAAATTCAAACTAGTAATATATTTATATTGGATGCTATGAACAAGCCAGTTTCACAAACTGAAAACACTTATGAGCAAAGTTATGTGGGGGAGAGAATTTGAACAGAAAAATGTGAATGATGATTGAGAACTGTTTAAAAATATTCTACTAAATACCTACAAATCCATAACCTGCACTTGAGAGGGTAAGCTATGCTGGTTAAATAACCAGTCTGGTTTAGGAAGGAAGCAAAAACAGTTATAAAACTGAAATGTCTGGCAAATGGGAAGAAGAAATGTTAATAGAGTATAGATTAGTAGCTATTACTTGTAGGAAATTGGGATGGGAAACTACAGAATGGAAAGTCAGTAGCCAGGAGAGTTAAGGACAATAAAACAGTTTTCCTAGTACTGTATTTTCTCACATACCACATGCCTCCTCTTCCCTCCACCAAGACCAGCACATTGTTTTGGGAAGGTGGAATGAAGAAAAATGTTTTTTCCACAGTCATAGCTGAAAGTTGATTGCATGGAATGACTCGCTGGTCTTGAGAGGAAAGTTAGTTTTAAACAGAGTTAAAACTGGACTCTGCCCCTGCTAAATGCTAGCCAGGGAGAAGCACAGGTCTTGGCATCATCTCCATGCTTCTATTTTAGTGCAAAAATCATCCTCCCTACCTAAGACACACTCTCCCTGAGTTTGGAGGACTAATTTTGGGGGAAAAGCTGCATGTGTTATGCAAATAGATATGGTATATTAGGAACACGATCATAGAAAGTAAGGGTGAGAAGTGATCTCAGGAGATCATCTAGTCCAGCTGCTCTTCTGGTTTCTCTGCATCACCAGCTGCAATGGCGGAGCCAGACGCACGCTCTCCATACTGGCACGATCACCCACACCTTGTGCTGCTCAGTGCCAGAGGGCAGTTGGCGGGAGGGTGGGGGGGAAGGGGACCGAATGTGCCTCTGTAGAACTGCCACAGCTGTAGTGTGACGTGTGGGAGGAGTAGAACTGATGAACCTTAATAATGCATTGGTTCATTACTAGATGGAAAGCTGAAAGGTAAATTCATACACTGATTGTGATGAAATATTCTCATTTCCAGTAGGAACTCAGGTGGATGTTAAATAGCAGCTGCCAAAATTATTTTTAAGTCAGTACATCTTAATAATTTGCGCCTGAGAGTTAGCCAAGAATGGTCTAGACCTGGGGTGCTCAACCTTTGGCCCATGGGCCATATCTGACTGGTAGAGCCATCACATCTGGCCCACAGGACTCCCTGGAGGTCAGGAAATTTTGGTGGCAGGGGAGGGGTGGCCATTAATACAGCCACCGTCCCCCCTGTCAAATTCCCAAACCCCAAGCCCCATGTAGCTGGGCCACGTCTTCTCACCCCACAGCTGTATTGAGGCCAGACTGTACTCCCTCCTACCTGTGGGGTGGAGCCACATCCTTATCCTTTACCTTTTCCTGCAGGGTCGGACCACACCCCTTTGCCCCCTATGCAGGGCTAGGCTAGAGTGGAGCTACACCCATTACTCCCCTTCCCCCCTCGGGGCCATGCCATGCCCACTTTCCCTCCGCAAGGCTGGGTTAGGGCCAGGCCACACCCTCTTCCCCTCAAAGGGAAAAACCATGCCCCTTTCCTTATCCTTCAGGGCCAGGTCAAACCCACTTCCCCTAAGGGGCTGGGATGGTGCTCATTAAGTCTGCTCCAGGCACCAGATTGGGACCATTGGTCAGTTCTAGCCCACAGATCAACTGGACACTGCCCATCCAGCATCCTGGGGAAAATGGTTGAACACCACTAATCTAGACCAGTGGTTTTCCACCTGTGGTCTGTGGACCCCTGGAGGGTTCTCAAAAGATGACTTATTATCAATCAAAAGTATGTGAATACCCACATTTACAATTCAGAGGGATCTGTACCTCCATTTGAAATTTCCAAAGGGGTCTGCAGCTCCATTCAAAATGTTAGAGGGGCCCACAAATGAAAAAAGTTTGAAAACTATTGATCTAGACTGTTTGCATTAATTTTAAATAAGTCCTGGAAGGCAGGAATTGCCCAAGATTGTACAAAGGCAAACGTCATGCCTAAAATTAAAACAGGTAAAAATCACACACCTACTGGGCAAAGGGTGGGTGATTAGAGATGTATAAAGCTTGCATCAATCCCAGGAAAAATAGCAGATCATTTGATATAAGACTTTTAGTAAAGAATAAAGAGGAGAATGATGCCAGTCAATATGGATCTGTGGAAAATTCATCTTGTCAAACTAGCTTAATCCCTTTAAAAAAAAATTAAACTACAAGTTTGATTGATATAAAAAGTAATAGACTGAATGCAATATGCTGAGACTTCTATAAGATATTTGATTTGATATCACATAGTATTTTGATTAAGAAACTGGAATGTTACAAATCCAACACAGATCATATTAAGCTGTTTAAAAATGCCTAGTTTTAAAATGTACTTTGAAATGGTAAAGTGTCATTAAATGGGTTCTTTTCAATCCCTGCAAGATTCCACTATAATCTTGGCCTTATTTCTTTGCTTTTTCAATGGCCAGGAAGAAAACATAAGATTATAAGTCTGTAGATGATACACAGATTGTAGGGGGGCAAATAATGACAAAGATTGATCATAGGCCTGAGCTGCTTGGTAAACTGGATGGAAGTCAAGCAGTATGTGCTTTATTGAGGTTAAGTAAAACATTTGTCTAGGAATGAAGACTGCAAGCCCCTACTTAAGAGTTTTTGCTTCCCAGAAAACTTGTAAAACAACTTGGGTGGGGTCATGGTGGGTTTACAGCTAAATAATTTTTGCCAGTTTTCAGGGAAGTCAGAGACATTGTTGCAACACTTAGGGCACAGATAGGCATTCAAGCCCTTGCTCTAACTCATGGCACTTTACATAAAGCGTCCCAAGTTAGAGCTCCTCCCTCCCACCCCAACCCAGCAGACATTTCACCTATTGGGTTGGGGGGCTGGGGGGGATTGAGCCTGCCTGTACTGACCTCCTGTCCAGCAGGCAGGGTCTGCCCCTCTCCCCAGGGGGGAGCTGTCAGCAGGGAGGGAGTGGAAAGCAAGCAACAGCGAGCTGCCTCTGGGCTTTGCCACCCTAAACTGGAGGGAGGTGGGGTGGATTGGAGCTCCTCTGCCTTGTGGATCCTCCCTCAGCCCCTCTGGCTGGGGTACTGGGGGCAACCAGGCCAAGTCTGCTAAGCAAGGGGGCTCTGATCCACACCTCCCCCGCTTTCTTCTCCCCCCCAGCTCAGGCCAGGCAAAGCCCCCAGGCTTCCGCTTCCCTCCTCCTTCTTCCCTCCCTGCTGACGGCCCCAGCCCCTAACAAGGAAAAAATTAACACTAGGGAACACAAGTTCCCTAAGGTGCTGTAAAGCAGAATGCCTTCATCTCATACCTCATTTGAGGAGGGTTAATTTTTCATGCAATCGGCCATGTTAAAAGCACTCTGCAGGCATGCATGTGTGTCACAGCATGGCTGCAGCATGCTTTCAGGAGCCTGATCACGTGAAAAATGTAACTTCTGTCTGCACCCTTAGGCGAAATTTTTTTTCAAGGGTGTGGCATGACCTTGAACTCCTTAATAGCCCAAGAGAAAGTAGTTTAGGAGCAATTTATGGAGGACAAAACATCCTGTGGCATAGCATAATCTTAACGTTAGTATTCTAAGCAGAGTCTCTGCCTCCTATAAACAGTGTAAAGCTGTTCATATGTTCAGACTGCCTAGCCTGTACATGTAATATTAGATATATGTGACTCCCCTATATATGCAAGGGGGGGTGGATCCAGAGCCCCCTCTTTCAAGTGATGTCACAGTTGGGGACTTTTTTAAATCACCAAAGCAAGAATTCCACCCCCGACCTTTCCCCTCTGTGCTCAGCAGCACCTCCCCCTCCCACCACCCTGCTCCCCCACCCACCACTGCTGCTGTCCTCAGCTATCTAGGGCGAGGCTCCAAAGTTGCTCCTGTTGTGCTCCAGCTGGGCACCACAGGGAGCCAGGCTTAGCTGGAGATAGTGGCAGCGGGCAGGTTTCTTCTCCTTGCCCCACCCCACAAGCACTCGTTACCAACTCAAGGAGTAGGCTCAGGGAGGAGGAACCTGGGCTGCTGAGCCCGTGCAGCCCAGGTGGAGCACAACAGGAATGGCTCTGGAGCCTTCCCACGGAGGGTAGGGGATGAGATGTGTGCAGCTGAGTATGGAGAGGAAGGGAGAGGGGATGAAAGGGAGAAGGTAAGATTTTTACCTCACTGAAGGACTTCAAAATGGTCCCCATCTGCTGCTCCCCTGGGGCAGTCAGCCTGCCCAGGTGATGGGGGCTGGGGGGAAAGATGGGAGTGGTGGATGGGGGTGTAGCCACCCTTGCAGTGCCAGTTAAGATTACAACATACCCCTCTTAAAATCCTGCCCCTGCATGGGAGTCTTGATTTTTAGTGACCTTGCAGACCTGTGACATTTCTTTTCAGTATATGGCACTCCCTAACTTTTTGCCTCCAAAATCTTAAAATGAGTCAAAATTAGACTCCAAGTTTCCTTTCGGAATCTGAGCCAGGTTATCTGCTAGTGTGAGTCAATCTAGCTTCACAGAGGTCAGTGAAGTTTACACCAGACTCAATTCGGGCCCTCTGGATTTGTGATTTTAATGTATAATTGGGGGGCTCGAGTTGACTCACCTGATATTATAACACACTGGGAGAAAAGAGAAAGATGGAACAAGGAGTGGCTTCTACCACATAGCAACAAGCAGCTCCTGTGGCAGAAACAGAAAGGAAGCAGCAACTATCTTAGGTTTTATATAGTCCCTGTCACCATGGTAACAACATTGCAGATGATTATGGGCATTGATTGAAAACCTTTGTCAAGGTGTATTTTACATCATGATCTCATGTCATCAGCTTAACTCTAATTCTAGCACTAAGTCTTTCTGTGGTCTCGGTGAAGCCTCTTACCTCCTCTCAGTCAGCAAAAAGGGAGACCTGCTTTGCAAAAGGGTCATGAGGATTAATTAGTTAATATTTGACCCTGAAAAAATAAAATAATAACAATAATACCAAGCTCTTATCTAGTGACTTTCCTGTGCTGATCACTTAGCGCTTTCTAGAACAGACAATTTTAGAGCTGGGGAAAGGTGAAGTGACTTTCCAAAGGTTGTCCAGCAGGCCAGTGGCAGGGCAGGGTGTAGAATGCCATGCTCCCTGCTCATCTTTCTTATGCAGCTTTGTTCTGTATCCCTTCTGTTCCTTCCATTTTGGGATTATTCCCAACCAGGCAATTGATATGCTAAATGATACAGTGCAGTTAAAAAAGCAGTTACCTGGATGACCTACCTTAAACCATCCCTCTGCTGGGCTATGGAGGGCTCATTTTGATGTACGAGATAATGGAGACTTGTATTATATATCACAGCTGGAAAAGAGCCAGGATTCCATTGCTAAGCATAGGCCAATTTGGTGAGCTTGGCTTTAGACAGTTGCTGTGTGGTCATACTGTGTCTGAAGATAACACTTTTTACCCTCAGCATATTTAAAATATAACATTTCTCTTGGGGCCAGGGACAGGAGGGAACGCACCCTTTGTATTTCTAATGCACCAACAGTGGTTTGCTGTAAGATTGCTTGCTATTAGTGTTTGCACAGATTAAAAACATGGGAGGGCAGGATAGGGCAGCAATGGAGAACCAGAGAAATTTTACTATGAACCTCCTGGAAAAGAAATAGAATTCACAGGAGAATTCATTGCATCTCCTAAGGGGTGTGGTGAAGCTGAAGGTTTTGCAGTGCTTTCATCGGACACTCTGGCAAGACACAATGTGTGGTCAAAGAAAAATAGTTAATGAAGTAGCAGATAAGTTTACTCCACACCTGGCATTAGCCATCATTTCTCACAAGGAGCAGTGACATTTCCCCTAGTTAAATCCCTTGAGAGAGAGAGGCCTGTTTGAGTGGATCTGCCAGTCCAGCTATTGCATCTTCAGTGTGACTGAAAGGCTCTGTCTGATTGCTGGTGGTAGCTTAAACACTCTCTGTTTTATTTCTAGTGAGTAGTAGGAAATTAAACCTGGGGAGGTGGCATGGAAGCAAGCAAGCCATGTTTTGTTTCCCTTCCTATGGAGCTAAGTCTTTGAGGATGAATTGATGTCTATGGTTCACTTATTTCTTTGGGATTTGCCTTAAATTCACTTGCCTGATTGAAGAGTGACAGGATAGCACATTTAACTGAAGAATCTCTTTCCCTTTATTGTTGTTGTTGCAGACAATTTATTTGGACAATGACATCTCTTCGTTTGTTCAGATCAGAGGGTCCGTTCCACTGTTTTGGGAGCAACCAGGACTTCAGGTAAATAAAATGAAAAATGAAGTGTTCTCTCACTACTTGTACTTAGGATCTAGATCCTGTGCTCTTTAACTTAAAAGGAAGCATGTTTGGTGTGCAGTGTATGTGCTCAATCTCAAGGTCAGAAGGGAACATTATCATCACCTACTCTGATCTAGTGCGCGGCTTAGACCATAGAATTTTACCAAATGATTATTGCATTGTCTAGTAAGGTGAATACAACCTATAAATGCTATGTTGTCTACCCTCTCACTCTACACACTTTCCTTTCAGTTTACAGGACTTTATTTTTACTTCCAAACTATCCTCAAGTTCTTCTGCTTAGCATAGCCCTGAGTAACAGCATCAGACAGCTGTCAACTAAGAACAGCTCTCAACGTTTGGGTCAGAACTTATCTGCCCTCATCATGCCAGGCTTACATTGGGAATCATTTATAAATCATTCAAGTAGGATTTAGCCTGGCAAGTCCAATCAGAGAACACACAGGCCACATCTTCAGACGACTGTTTTGTCTTTTAAACCTGTTTCAACTCAGCTGTTCATTCTGGCTGCCCCCTCAGTGAGACATCATGGAAGAGTTCAGGCAAGAGGCAGCCCGATAGATTTGCATTCTCAGAATAGGGGAAGACAATCAGAATGTATATTTGAATGCACGTACCTATGAATATGTGTGCATTGCATGTATATGTCATGCAATAGCTTTTATAATTGAAACAAAGCTTTCTTTTTTTAATATTCTCTTGAAATTCAGTAAATCCCTAAAGTTTTCATTGGACAAAAATACCAGCAGACCTGTATTTGTGAAACCATAGGGATTATCCCTGAACCAGATGTTTACGGCTAACAGGCATCATTTCTAACTGGACATACTCTCCTCTCTCAAGAAGACAGTGGCATATATTTTTGTTTCTTTGGGGCTAGATTACGCAAACTTTACTCACCATAACGGAGGCTTGCTCACAGGAGCACTTACTCCTTGGATGTGCATGCTCTGGCACTGCTGTTGAAAGGGTTGCACAATCTACCCTGGGCAGAAAAACAAGGAAAGAAAAAGAAGAACAGGAAGGAACACATGATGTGTTTTGAAAATGTCATTAATGCTCTTTCTACAGGAGCCAGACATTCGCTGGGCAAAATATTCAGCACAGTCCTCAACACTGTATGGCAATAACAATACTTAGTACTTAGTAAGAGGTTGAACCTAGTGCCACTGGGGCCAGTGTTACAACTCCCATTCAGTTTAGTGGTGCAGGATTTAGTCCTTGAAAAAAAACAAAGCACTGTATTAATCAGCTAATCTACATAACAAAAGATCAAACAAGTCAGGCTGCTTTCTCCCTGGAATTGGCAGTTCCCCAATGCTTTCTGACTATCTAAGGGAGAAAAGAAGGTTGAGTACACAGTGCACTCATGTGGTATAGCTTATGAGACACTTGAAAGAGAGTATTGGCTAGAGTAAAGATTTGTTTGGCCATAAAAGGGGTGGAGGTATCTTGTTAATTAATGTTGTTCATGTTTTCAATTGTAATTGTAAATATTGCTCTCTCATAAGAGCCGCAGCCTTTGTACGCAAGGACATTCTATGTGTAGGTGTGTGGTGCTAGTAAGCAGACATTTTTTCTGAGGGAGAGAGGGAGACATCTAGTGATTTAGGATTTCAGTAGCTTAGAGAATTACTTCATATTTTTCCTTCTATTTTTTTTTAGGTTGGTTCCCATCATCTGAGACTTAACAGAGGCTTGGAAGCTAATGCTCCTGCTTTTGACAGGTAGGCTGCATCTGACTGTGATAGTAGCACAACCCCTAGGCATTTAACCAAAGTTCCACAGCTTTATACCGTGTCAGTGAACCACAGGTGTGGTGTTAGAGACAAAAAGCACCTATTAGACCTAGACCTGCTGTTGCCGAATTGTTCCTTCCCATCCATTTTTTTTAGTGCTTTGCCCATTCTTGTTTCAGTGGCAATTGGATTAAAATGATCTCTCAGCCTGTTTGTAAAGGAATTAAGAACTTCTGAATGCTGTGTAAAATAGTTCAAATCCAAATTAACTCTTTGAGGGCTGAAAACGTACTTGCACATAAACCAGTGGATCCCAACCTTTTGAGATTTTCAGCACCCCTTGTTAGACATAAGGCACCCCCCTGGAAAATGTCAGCTCTTAAATTTCGCTAATTTTTGACTACAGAAAAAATAACACAGCAATTCTTCTGTTGCAAAGAACTCAGAAAGACCACAACAGGTTGGAATGTTTTTGACACTATGGCTTCCTACTTGAAATCGCTGGGTTTATCTTGTGAATCCAGTGCAGATGTTTGCATTCCTAAAACTGCTAATATTGTTCAGCATCCTCTGACACTTTTAAAAGAATCCCATAGTACCTCAGAGTACTGCAACACCCTGGTTGAGAATCACTGGCATTAGACTCTTCATAACTTTTCTTCACTTTTTGTTCAAGTAAAATAAAATATCAGAGCTTTACAATCTGGATTTCTTTTCCTTTCCATGTTCATGTTACTCTACCAAACTGCCAGCATGCGACTCTATTACACAGGAAGATTCTGTGGGGGTGACTTTCTTTGCCCTTATCCAGAGACTAACCCCATAAGATGCTATAGCTCTGCTAAAACCTGCCAAAAGTCCATGGCCACTTGATTGCTTTCAGTTCTTGATCTTCAAGGGCTGCCAGATCTTGTTGTCCTCTTTGGGCAAACTCTCATTGACT